>NC_138772.1:298088074-298655574 GCF_965119305.1 Pelophylax lessonae
CTCTTTTTCCCCTACAGTTTTTGTAGCTACAGCTACCCTTTTGGCCTTGAGGGGCCATGTCCTTTTTATTTTTTGACTGTTTTGTTTGTTTTGTTGTTGTCTTCAGTACTACCAATATTGCCGTACCGCATGATGTGCCTTTTCTCTGCCCATATGCAGTCTTCACCTTCTTCAGCTGTTCCCGGATGAACATACGCACCAAGTTGCTCGCTTCCACCCTGCCCATGGACCTTCACAGCAGGACCTACGTGATTATCCGCCTTACAAACTCGCAATGGTCGCCTCTACAGCCAGGTTTGGAGAACTTCTCAGGTACTGTTTTCATAGTCCCTTTATTCCGTATCCTCCACTGGGTGTACCAGACTCTCCTCACCCTACCAAGTGCCACCTGTCCCCTTTACTCCCGGCCCAACTACGTCCACACGGACCCTTTCTGGAACTTAGATGGCTGTTAAATTCCTTTCCATGAATGTTAAGGGGTTGAATCACCCCGCAAAATGTCACTCGATGTGGAGGGAGGCTGGCGCAGCTGCAGCGGATGTTTTGGCGATACAGGAGACTCATTTCCAGATCGGGCGCACTCCCCGCTGTACCCACCCCGACTACCCACATGTGTTCCAGGCTTCTTATACAGCTAAAAAAAGAGGGGTGATGCTGGCTTTTCGGAACTCCTTGTCCTTCACCTTCGCTAAGTTGGTGGAGGACAGGGAAGGCCGCTTCCTGATTATCAACTGCACTATCAATCAATGTCCATATACTATTGTCAATGTGTATGCTCCTAATATACGACAATTGTCTTTCCTATGTAAATTGTGTTCCAAGGTATCCAAGCTGACAGTCGGTAAATTGATAATGTGTGGGGACTTTAATCTGGTTGCCGATCATGCCCTGGACTCTTCAGCTAGGCTCAAATCCAAGCCCCCATCCCTAGCTTCATTGTTACACTCAGAAGGCCTGCATGATGTTTGGAGGTACCAGCACGCGGAGGAGAGGGACTATTCCTTCTTTTCCGTGAGCCATAACACGTACTCTAGAATAGACATGTTCCTTGTAGATTTTGCTACGTTGCCCTTCCTTACTGATACCTCCATATCCTCCATCACGTGGTCAGACCACGCTGCGATCCACATGACCCCTTCTACAAACCCACCCTCTACAACCTCCTTTATTTGTTGGTGCAATAATTCCCTTCTTTCAGACCCAGACTCCCTAAAACTCCTACAAAAGCACCTGCGAAATTTTTTTCTTAACAACAACGCTTCTGACACTTC
Source organism: Pelophylax lessonae (assembly GCF_965119305.1). NCBI lineage: Eukaryota > Metazoa > Chordata > Amphibia > Anura > Ranidae > Pelophylax > Pelophylax lessonae. The sequence continues at coordinate 298,089,346 of NC_138772.1, forward strand.
CCCCTCCACCCTGTGGAACACGCATAAAGCGTTCATCCGAGGTATGTTGATTCAGGCAGGCTCTAGACTAAAAAAGAAACGTAATGCTGCCCTTCAGCACCTCACTGAGGAGATTCACTCCCTTGACGAGCTGAACAAAAAGTCCCCCTCCATGCACCGTGCCTCTCGGTTGACCTCCCTTCGCGCAGACCTCCGCAGATTGTTGACCGAGCAACATGACAAACTGCTGGCACGTTTCCGCATGACTTATTATTCATCACACAATAAAGCTGGCAAATTCCTCTCTTCTCGCTTTAAAGCCAGGTGAACCCGAACTAGAATTGATTCCATTATGCACCCTCACACCAATGAGAAACACTCTTATCCCCAAAGTATCGCAGACGCTTTTGCGGACTATTATAGTGCCCTTTATAATTTAAATACTGACACCTCAACACCTCAACCCACGGAGGCGGAAATACAGGCCTTCCTCCATCACCTGCACCTCCCGTCCTTATCTGCGGACTCTTTGTCATTTCTTAATGGTCCCATCTCCCCCTCAAAACTGTCGAAAACTATTAAGTCAATGCCTTCCAATAAATCTCCGGGGCCGGATGGACTGACTAATGAATACTATGCGGTTATGCAAGACATCCTCTCCCCCCACATGCTATCCCTTTTCACACAAGCTATAGCCATGGGTTCCCTGCCAGCTGAAATGCTTCAGGCGAACATTACTACTCTACCCAAACCAGGGAAAACACCTAATACACCGGCAAACTTTAGGCCCATATCCCTACTTAACACTGATATTAAAATCTATGCTAAAATCATAGCGAATGCATGGCCACAATCCTCCCCACGTTGGTAGGAGCGGATCAGATGGGTTTTGTCCAAGGTCGGCAGGCCCCGGACGCTACAAGACGCGTGATAAACTTGATGCATTATGCGGAGCGCGCTCGAACGCCTTCTCTGCTGCTGTCTATAGATGCGGAGAAGGGGTTCGACCGCGTTCATTGGGGGTACATGCATGCCGTTCTACGGAAATTTGGTTTTTCGGGCCCTATCTTATCCGCCATCCTTGCTCTGTATTCAAACCCCTCAGCTAGAGTACTATCTGCCGGCACGCTCTCTAAATCGTTCTCTATCTCCAACGGGACTTCTCAGGGTTGTCCACTATCCCCCTTGGTTTTTAATCTCCTGATTGAACTGCTGGAGATGCAATTGAGACAAAGCCCCTTGGTGTCAGGATTCAAACTCCCCAATTCCCACCATGTCATTACGCTTTTTGCGGACGATGTAATTTTAAGCCTCACAAATCCCACTGTGTCTTTGCCTGCCGCACACAACATCCTCCAATCCTTTAGTAACGTTTCTTACTACAAAGTTAACTTTAGCAAGTCGGTGATACTAAACATAGGAGTGCATCCTACTGCACGCTCTCACTTACAGAACACATTACCTTACACGTGGACCACTCACCCCCTGCATTACTTGGGTATTGATTTGACCTTCCCCACGTCTAACATGGTCACTGTGAACGCTTCCACCCTCATGAAATCACTTACTTCAGATATCGCTAAGCTCAAATCGGTCGAACTGTCCTGGATGGGGCGCATAGCCTCATTTAAGATGGTCTGCCTGCCTAAGCTCCTATACTTGTTCCGCACTCTTCCTGTCCCCTTCCCTAAAAAGGTCATTCTTCCCTTTTCCAAAATGTTGCATGCGTTTATATGGCAGAAGAACAGGGCTAGATGCGCACGTTCCCACATGACCAAACACAAATCGGTAGGTGGCCTAGGGCTCCCTGATCTACTTGATTACTGCACTGCCTCCCACCTAGCATCTCTGCGCCACTGGTTTGCAGACCACCCTACCACACCTTAGGTCTCTGTTGAGTCTACCCTTTCCAAGACTACTACCCTCTCCGCTGACATGTGGAAACCGCTAGATATCCAATGTCTGCCTTTGCCCACTCAAGCTACACTGGCGGCGTGGAGATCCCTTCTTAAACAGTTTCCTGCCACATCCCAGACCGTACCCGTCCAGCTCCCAATTTCCACGATACGTACGCTACTTCCTTACTCAAACCTCGCTAACTTTCAAGCAGCAGGGATCAAAACAGTGCACCAGCTTCTCCAGTCCAATTCCCTTAAATCGTTTGAGGCCTTACGCTCGGAATTTGGTCTATCCCCACATGCGTTGTACTCGTACAATAGCATAGCAAGTCTCATGCGCAAACATCCTCCTCCGCAAATCAAGCTTCCCTTATCAGTGTGGAACTTCCTCACGTCCCCCTCCTCCTCGGTAAAAGGTATCTCAATGTTCTACCACACCCTAGGCGACAAACAAGCCTTTTCTAAATCGCCCCACATGTTGGCGTGGGAGAGGGAACTACAAACATCTTTCTCCGAGTCCCAGTGGAAAATTGCCATTTGTAGCTCTTATAAATTCACCCAATGTGTGAACCATTGGGAACAAGCCCAAAAACTCCTCACCCGTTGGTATCTGACCCCTTATAGACTCTCGAAGATCTTTGACTCCCATAGCCCTACATGCTGGCGCAATTGTGATCAAATAGGGTCACTGCTACACGTTTTTTGGTCCTGCAAGGGCTTATCTAGCTATTGGAGAAAGGTGTTTGAGGTCCTATCCACCACGACTGGGATTCTCAGGAAACCTGACCCCGCCCTGGCCCTGCTCCTGTTAGGCTTAGACTCATTTCCACCCCCCCCGAGGACGGTCTCTGTACACATATTGTTAGCGGCCAAGACGGTCATAGCACGGTACTGGAAACAGCCCACTGCACCTTCACACATGGAAGTCACTCGCCAGGTGAACCTGCAGTGCTCGCTGGAAAAGGCATATGCATATTCTAAACCCCGAGGCCCTAAATTTCATGCTGAATGGCAACCATGGGTACAGAGCCCATACTTCTCCCCATTACTTGGATGAGGTTGAGCACACAGACTAGTTTCCTTTTGGTTTTTATGGATAGTTTTTTTTTCGACTGCATTCCTATTTTACTTTTGAATATACTATGCAATATGTTCTCTTGTAATGTAACTCCATTTGCATACGTAACGTCCTTGTTTTCTGGGCTGCATGTACATGCAGTTTCTATCCTCATGCTTTGATACAGCTACTCACTGTTACTGTTATAATCTGAATTGGTTAATTGTATGTTTGTTTTTCTTGTATACTTCAATTTCAATAAAAATCTATTGAAAGTAAAAAAATTTTCAAGAAGACAAAGAAAAACAGAACATAGACCGTACAATCTGACAGGAAATACGGTAACAATGGAACAGTATCAACGAGTGCATGAGTAGCTCAGTGTGTGCCAAGCACACCCAGTCATAAAAAGTCTGAAAAAACATAATGATAAGATAACATCTTGCATAATAAAACCAATGTCGGAGAGAGCCCAGAAGAAAACGAGGGGATAGCAAAGAGCATAAAAGAAAGGGAAAGAAAAAGAAAGAGCAGCCAGAAAGAAAGGGGACAAGAGGTGAGAGGGAGGGGGGGGGGGAAATAAGGCCACGGGTGACTCATATACCACACAATAAAAACCTTAATCAGAAAGTATTACATAAGAAGACGATAAACACAACGGTTCGATGTTAAAGGTTTATTATAAAAGGAAAAATTAAGACCAGAGTAGGAGCTAATGGTGAGTTAGGAGTATTAATGCAGCTAGTAAACGTTAGCTACAGGAGGGGTGCATCCCTAGAGAGCTCGTATAGTACTCATTCATCCTGGGGATATAGCTCCAGAGATCTGGTGAACAACTGTTATTTATAAAACCTTCTAACATGGTAACAGATCAGTGAACCGAGTAACAAAATGCTTCAATATTAACAACCTCGTGGGTCTAACCAGGTGGAGTGCTCAGAGATAGGAGTAGTCGGTAGAGCTTTGACTACCTGAAGGAAGGTAGGTGGGGTAAATAGAGAGAGGAGCAGAATGGAGAGGGAGGGGTGAGGGAGAGTAGTTGGGGTAGAGAATGAGAGAGTGGGAAGATAAGGGGGGAGTGTGAGATCCCAGGCACCTAGATTGTATTAGTTATGCTGGATGGAGGGTACGTATGTTTTGAGATGAGGATTTTGTTGCCACCCAGATGTGGTTCCAATCAGCAACTTCTAAAGTTAAGTCTAAGTCTTTTTCCCATCTGGAGGTGTAAAAAGGGGAAGAAGAGGTTCCAGTGTTAAGTAGGTGAGTGTAAAGGGTGGAGATTAGGCCTCTTCTGTGTGGGTCATTTTTGCAGGCTTTTTCTAGGAGAGATAATGAGGGAATGCGTGAGTCTTTAGGAATTAAGGGGGAATAGAAATGCTTGATCTGAAGGCATCAGAAGATTTCAGATGCAGGGATATCTTTAGAATCTCTAAGGGCTGTAAAGTGCTTTATACCGTTGGGAGTTGTATATTTGTATGCTCTAATGAGGTTAGCAGACAGACATTTTTGGAAAGAGGATGGTGAGGTCCAGGCTGGATAGAAGGAAAGGTTGTGCAGGAAGGCGAGCATGGGGTTATGATGGGATTGGAGAAAATGCTTATGTTTCAGACGATCCCACAGGGAGAGTGAGTGACATGTGATGAGGTTACGTATCATGCGGTGCTCAGAGTGAGAGAAGGATAGCAACAGAGAGGGGGTCTATTTCAACCGATTCTATAACCACTCAGAGAGGTGTTTCAAAAGTGGAGTTGTATTTAGGTAGTTGGGCTAATTGGGGAGCATAATAGTATTTTGTGAGTCGTGGAAGGCCTAGACCTCCCCTAACCTTTGTGGGTAGAGGGCGGATTGAGGAATTCTGGGTTTAATATTGTGCCAGGCGTAGGAGGATAGTTTCCTTTGTAGTAAGTGGAGATAGTAGGCTGGGATTGGGATGGGTAAGACTCAAAACAGATATAATCTTTTAGGGAGGATCATCACTTTGACCACAGATATCCTGCCCATGTAGGCTAGTGCAAGAGGAGACCATTTGATAAGGAGATTGGTGAGGGGAGAAAGCATTGGGGGGTAGTTGGCTGTGAAAAGACCTGATGAGTTAGCTGTGAGTTCAATTCCTAGATATGTGATATTGTGTGTGGACTAAGGGAAAGGGAGAGAGGATTTTAAATGGGTCAGGTCATTTGAGGGAATTGAGATGTTCAGGGCATTGGATTTAGTCAGGTTGATTTTCAGGTCAGATATTTGGCCAACATCTTTTAGGAGTTAAAGCAGGTTGGGTGCGGAGGTTAGCGGGATGACATGAAGAAGAGGACATTGTCTGCAAATAAACATAATTTGTGGTGATGTCCACCTAGTTCCACTCCCTTATTGTTGGGGTTATTACGAATCAGCTGTGCTAAGGGTTCAACGGCAAGGGCGAAGAGGATCAGTGAAAGCGAACAATCCTGTCGCATGCCTCTTTTAATCATTAAGGGCTTTGATTTAAGACCCATGTAGCGGACAAAAGCCTTGGGGGTCGGCATATAGGGCTCCAAGATCCAAGAAAGGAAATGAGGCCCAAATCCCAAAAGTCTTAATATGTGGCGCAAGTAAGGCCAGGAAACTGTGTTGAAGGCCTTGTTAATACTCATTACTGATTAATTTGTTAAACACAGGAACTTAAGCTCTATTTCATATAATAGAGAAAACACCAGGACTTTTTTGGGAAATTTATTATGAGGTATTTATTCTTGAATCCAGATCCTTATTAAAATCATTGTGGTTCTATACTCTTCTCTGCAGGAGGTCCAGCTGTTGGGCTTTTGGCCCCACTTGGTGGATACAGGTTGGCACTCCTGGACAGACACATCTCATATTTTCATTATTACAATAACGACTTGCCTCTTCATCATTTGTAGGCAGGGATCTTCTTTTGGGAGACTATTTTTCGATGGGTGAATGTAGCCTTTAGACCCCATTCACACTGGGGCGACCTGTCAGGTGACCTGGTCGCCTGACAGGTCGCCTGCCATAGAGAAGCTGTGGACCCGTTCTAATAGGAGCGACACAAGTCGCTCCGACTTAGAAAAAGGGTCCGGAGCTTCTTTGGGGGGACCTGGAGCGACCTGCATTGACTTCAATGTTATGAAATCCGTGCCGGCTGCTCCGAGGTCGCGGTGCGAGCTGCGCACCATGACCTGTGAGGTCGCCCCGGCAAGTCGGATTGCCCCAGTGTGAACGGGGTCTTATTGTCATGCAAGTATAGTAAACAATTTATGTGGATATAAAAGTGTTTGTGTGATATTGTTTTGATTTATTTCTGTTTATTTTGCCAGTAGTATCACTACACATTTTCCTGAAGAAGCCTGAATAGGCACAACATGTTGAATACCATGCATGATAAATGACATTATCTGACTGTACAGTATAGTCTTAATCTAATTTTTTTTGTAATTAAATAAAACATTTTAACTCAATTTTATACAAAATATTTCTCTGTGAATTTATGTGTCCATGCACCTGAGAAGTCCCATATTCCCCCCATTTGCCTCTAGTTCTTTATAAATAGATGTTGGTGCCTCTGATTTTATGTAAACTGGTCTTCGCCATACAATATCCATAGCAATATATATGTGTGTACATACCCAAATCTGGGGGGAATAAAACAAGGTCTTACACTGAAAAAGAGTGGCAAAAACAAAACATTTTTAATAAAGAGCATGGGTGAACCATGAGTTAAATTAAAAAAATAAAAGTGTGTGTGCAACCATAATAAAAACAAATGGGCCACAAATAAGTAACCACTAAATATAGAATCTAACCCATACGAGTGAGTAGTGTCAGTGAAAAGAAATGCCACCAGAGTTAAATTTTCACCCAATGCTGGTAGATATTGATATAGTTCTGCAGAGGTGCTAGGTCCCAGATAATCCACCCTCCATTGCCCCCCTCAATTTATACCCAAAGAGAGACCAGGCCCCTCTCAGCATCATGTTAGCCCACAGCTGAAGGAGGAAAAGGATTCCACCATCCACAGCCTAGAATTAAGTGGGCAAAATGGCACGTGAGCGTGAGAAGTTGGTGAGACGACGCCGCACACACTGTCATGTCAACATTACAGGATGGCAAGACATGGTGCCAATGCTGATGGATCCAACTGCCCTACAGGGCCACAACGGTGATGGAGGGAGGTGGGCACATCCCCCTCATCCCACCTCACTCACAACAGACCTAATGGCATATGTGCAATTTTTATGTAAAGAAGCAGAGTAATGATGCCCAAAAAGAAAATGTATGTTTTAATCTAGTTTATAGTCTCGCATTTCAATTGATGCTAATTACTTACAGGGTCCCCTTTTTTTTGGGGAAAACAACATCCATATTTGAGATATCTAGTTTTATTTCCTACATTATGCTGTAGATTGAACAAAAGAATTCAGCTTCCCACTATGCATTTTTTCTTTTTTCATTTAAGAGCAAAAGTAGACTAAATACACTGTATTGTGCCGTTACAACAAAAATATGGGACAAACTGTCACAAAATGCTGTTGGTCTCACAATGTCCCATTTATGTCTGATTCAGACTGTTATGAAAGCTAATAGTTCTCAACAATTTTGCTGTATGTGCTGGTAGCTAAAAAGAATCTCCGATGCAAAGGTACTTTTGCTTCAGACATTGAGCTAAACACACAGAAAAAAAATATACCGTATATCTTGGAGCTGTTTTACTTGCCATCCATTCCTCTTTTAGGATTAATGAATACATTACTGCAACTGTGTTTTTAATCTGTCTAATTAGGCTTTAAAGAGCAGCAAATTTGTGTTACAGGAATGAAACACAGATTTCACAGAAGATGTAGGTATTACAACTCTTTAAGAGTATAACATTTTTTCTCTGGAGTACCATTAGACACTTGTGTACTAACAATTCAATTCCTGTATAAGATAATATTAACGTTTCATTTTGTGTATTTGAAATACTACAGGGAGTACTCACCAATTATTGTTTTGGCCCTGCGATATGCCTCATTCCTGTTATAACATGTTTAAAACATATTAACTTCAACTTCTCTGGTTCCACCTAAAAATCCTGTGGTAGTAAGTGTAGCACACTCCTAGATAGGTGCTACAGAGTGAGTATGGATTTGGCTCTTTCTGCCTATCAGAGGAGCAGCAGGTACATTTTATATTGCTCTGTGCTTAACAGAGAGCAGGCTCTATTAGTTAGGTCTTCTCAATGTGCTCAGTGTGTGTGATTCCCCTGGTCTAGGTAAGTGTTTCACACTGGTCCAATAGGGAGGCATTGATACAGCCCCAGTGATTGGCACAGACTGTTGTCTCTGTGCATTGTGGGGTGTGGTATAAAAGCCAGGAGCACATGTGCTCATGGTCTTTGGCTGGTGAGCAGAGTCCCAGAAGTAGGGTGGCGGCAGCCTCCTCTTCTGCAGCAGTTGGTGTATGGTGACAGGCAGTCGGCCTGGTGAGCCAGAAGAAAGGAGCTGAACCCAGAGGTGCAGGAGAGCTGACTAGTAGGGGTTGAGACACTGGAGAACCTGAAAAATAGTATCCTGAGTACAGGGGATTGTGTCTAAGTGCCTGACGAGGAAGGGGGCCACCCCAGAGTAGAGTATTCAGAGGATGGGTGTCAGCTGGTGGAGTGAAAGGGGGTGCTAGGGGAGTACCCTTAAGATGAGTGCTAAGCAAGCGTCTATTCAGGAACTTTACCTCAGATTCATCTAGCGGTAAGGTGAAACTGCGGCCTAGCCGCATCTTCAGATAAAAGTCCTCAACATTGTGAATAGTTCAAGTTTTGGATTATCCCACTCTTCCCTTCTCCTATCCCCATATAAAATAAAAACAACAAAAACAACAACCCTAGACTGTTCATTGACTGAGCCGGAAAGTAACGTGTTACGTTTCTGCATGCACTTGCTACTGGTATCCCAGAGGGACCTGAAAAGTAGGGATGATCGAACAGTTCGGGTCGACCATCGTTTCGAAATTCGGCCGAATTCCAAACTTTTTGCTGAAAAAGTTCGGAATTCGGGAACCAGAACCGACCAAAATGCAATGGGACAGGAACTGGGCTTTAAAAGCCCGTAAATTGGACCAGAACCATCAGTAAAAGCCAATTGAGGGGGCAGGAGTCTGATAGGAATGTGATTGAAGTAAATAGGGGGTCCAGAGGCCAATCAGTAGTGAATACGCCCCCCAGTAAATAAGATAGCCCTGACAAATCTCTAGCATTGTAATACAGGGATGTGGAAGAGAGTGGAAACAGTTCTGTTACTCTTGCTTCAAAAGTGTCATTTAGCAATTATTAGTGTGAGGAAAGGGATATCTAGTGTAGTTAGGGTACTATTTTACACTATAGTTAGATTTAATAATCTAGTTTCTGTAGGGAAAGTGTTAAGTGTCAGGGAGACTGTAGTGTAGTGTAGGGTTAACTGACTCTGACTGCTGTGGCAGGGTGACCAAACTCTTCCATGTCAGGGTGACCGCCATAGAAAAAAGATTGTTTGTATTAGAATTGCAGTAGAGCAGGATAGTGGCTTCGCTACTTTCACACCTGGCCGTTTTTGTTGCAGGCGTTTATTGGGCTTTTTTGTGCCCAAAAAATGCCTGCAACAAAAGCGCCCAGGTGTGTTGTTGCGTTTTTTGGGCACTTTTTGGGCGTCTTTGGAGACAGGCATAACATCTGAACTTCTGAATAGGAGTATATATACACACACACTTATATGTATTTATACACATACACACATATAGGTGTGATAGGAGCGAAGCCCTATGCCTGCAAATAATTTCATTAGCGCAGACATAGGGTTCTGCTATTTTCACACCTATATATGTGTATGTGTATAAATACATATATGTGTGTGTGTATATATACCCCAACACAGAAGTTCAGATGTTATGCCTGCCTCCAAAGACGCCCAAAAAATGCCCAAAAAAACACCGGCAACAAAAACGCCCAGGTGTGTTGTTGCAGGCGTTTTTTTTTTGGGCATTTTTTGGGCGTCTTTGGAGGCAGGAATAACATCTGTACTTCTGTATAGGGGTATATATACACACACACTTATATGTATTTATACACATACACACATATAGGTGTGATGGGAGCGGAGCCCTATGCCTGCAAATTATTTAATTAGTGCAGGCTTAGGGTTCTGCTACTTTCACACCTATATATGTGTATGTGTATATATACATACATGTGTGTGTGTGTATATATACCCCTACACTGAAGTTCAGATGTCATGCCTGCCTCCAAAGACGTCCACAAAAAAGCCCAATAAACGCCTGCAACAAAAACGGTCGGGTGTGAAAATAGCAGAGCCACTATCCTGCTCTACTGCAATTCTAATGCAAACTATCTTTTTTTCTGGTTCTGGACATGCTACAGAGCTGAAACTTCACAGGTACACTTTTTAGACCCCCCCAGACACTAAATCCAAAGAAATCTCTTTTTTTTTTTTTTCAATAATTTTTTCAATAATTGGCTCTCTATCAAAAATTTAAATTTTTAAGAACTTTTTTTGTGTGATTAATAGTCCCTGGAGCATGACTCAGAACCCTAGGCACTTTTTAGGGGCATTTATTGGATTTTAGGGCTTCAAAATGGTGTTTTTTGATTACCGAAGTTCGGGTCCCATTGATTTCAATTGGGTTCTGAAATCCGGGCCGAACTTTCGGGAAGTTCGGGTGTTCTGGTCGAACCGAACTTTTTAAAAGTTTGATCATCCCTACTGAAAAGGTGAGTAATTCAGCAGCCCTCAAGGGGGCAGTGCTACATAAGTAATTTGGATGTGCTCTCAGATACTTCCCAACAGGAATGCTTCTCACTAATGTTTGAGCATTGAAGCTAGTGGCATAAAGAACATTGTAGCTCTGGGCTTTACATAAAGGCATGTATTTAATTGCCCATCCTCCCCTGTTCCAATTGTTAGATCAAGAAATGTGATTCTCCTGGAAATAGCTTGAAAATCTCAAATAAAGTAATTTAGTTCCAAACCCCTCACAGATTGTATTGCTTCCTCAATTGTACCACACCATGGGATTATCGCATTGTCAATGTACCTGTACCAGGCCAATATCCTGTACTGGCACACCAATGAGTTCCTGTTCTCAAACATGTCTCTCTCATTCACTTTTTTTTTAATATAAACTTTGTTTGTGTTTAAACTTAAAAAAGGACATAAAAAACACAACAGTACAACAATCACTATGACAAGTAAAGACAATGTATTCCACAAATCAGAACATGTTTCAAGACAGACTACAAGAGTCTATGAATGTAAGTTTGTTTGTGTTCGGGGCATACAGCATTGCAAATGGGAATTTCTGGTCAGCAATAGTCCCTTTTACAAAAACATATCTGTGAAGTGCTCAAGGGGCAGAAAAGGGCAGGATTTGTGAATTGCTATAGCCGTACCCGCAATTTCACAATAGGGGAGGAGATAATATACCAATGAGTGAAGAGCTGAGTGGGAAGTTTGGGCATGGAGTCATGAGTAAAGTGAGTTTCCTGCAAGAATAGAATCTCGAGCCACAATTTACTGCACTTATGAGGAGGGCAAAGACCCCGAACATTGTACGAGATTACCTTAACCTTCCTAGCGATATTCCCGAGTGTGGCTCGGGGAGTCTGTAGGGCTACAAGAAGGGGGCGCAGTGCCTGCATTAGAGTGCATTAGAGTGCGCCAAGATAGATCTTAATAGAACAGGTGAGCTCCATCAAAGTCATAGTATGTTTTTTTGCGCATCTGTTGCATGATGCGATCTTTAAGCATATACTTGTGGAATTTGCATATGACATCCCTAGTGCTATCTGGGTCTTCAGAGAGAGTGCACAGCACCCTGTGGGCCCTGTCAATCTCAATAGGGGTAGAGACAGGCAGCTTCAGTTTGTCACGAAATATGCCACACAAAGTAGGGATCATGTCCTTAGGCGACGTGGCTTCAGGTAGGCCCCGGATGTGTTTGTTCTCCCATCTCCTGCAATTTTCAAAGTCATATGGCTGACAGAGCAGGGCCTTAATTGTCCAGTCTTGTGCCATGCACTCATCTATAAAAGGGAGATAGAGGGAAGAGCCTCCTCAAATTTCTGCTCCAAAGTCTCAATCCGGCCCCCCAGCTGTGTGGTTTCTGCTTTAAGTTGCTCTATGCCTTGCCTGAAAGCTCTCTCCACCCTATTGGCAACATGTTCCAGGTCTTCCTTGGTAGGCAAAGACCAAATGTACTGCTTAAGATTTCTGTCCCCAACAAAGTCTGATATGTCTGATCCCTGGTCCTGGGAGAAAGTGGATCGGGGAGATGCAGGAGGTGCTGTATCACTCACCACTCGTGGAAACGGGATAGGTGAGACCGTCGGCATATGGGAGACAGGTGAGGCTGCTCCATGCTATGGATCCTCTGAACCCAGTGCCATTTCGGAATCTACTCCTGGTCCCCACCAGCTGCTCAGGAAGAATGATTCCAGTGATCCTTGCCTTGTGTGGGTGGTCCTCAGTGGCTGTGATGGTGCCCACCGTTTCTGGTGCAAATTAAGGGGTATTTGTGGAACGAAAATCACCCTCTAGGCAGGATTATATCTGCTGTACGAACAGAGACACACATCCTCACGCCTTTATGGCCAAGCCACGCCCCTCTCTCATTCACTTAAGAATATTTTCACTAATTCTGTGACACATTTTCTAAGGTTTTTTTTTTTACAATTTCTAACCCCAGGTAATTGTTGAATAGAAGAACAAAGGGCCTCTATGTCCAAGATGAGCTGTATGGTGTTTGGAGGAACTGTGACACTGTTGCAAAGGGTGAGAAGGTACGTTGTGTTCTTCATTTATACATAGATAAAAATGCCTGACTTGACAACCACTCCTAACCAAATTGAGAGAAAGTGGAGTGAAATGAGGTATAGCAGGCATCGCTAATTCTGTGTTTCAGACTGGGTATCTCCACAACTATATGGAAATCAATGAAATAATGGAAAAAATAAAAATGGTGATGAAACTTATTGTAGAAGAAGGAAACTGCAGCTGACCACATTACAAGAACAGAATAACAACAATAGAGATAGACTTGAACCTTTCAAAGATAATGTAGACTTTACCAAATACAATGATCTGATTAAAAGAGAGATAGATAGGGTACAGAGGAATTTAAAAACCACTAAACAATCTAAATTCAAACATGATTTGGATGATTGGGCAAAAGGGAAAATGTTTTATTTGACCCCTAGAAGAATCAGGAGTAGGTCTAAACGCCGGGGTCACTCGCCGGGTGCTGCATCCAATATGAGAGTAACAGTTTTAACTAGTTATAAGGAGGACCAGAGATCGGTGACTTTTTTAGATCAGGGGAGTACAGGGGATCCAGACCCTCCACTATCCAAGGGAATTCTAAAAAGCAACAAAACAGTAGAAACAAGAGGAGGGGAAAGAGGCAAAAACAAGAGAGAGGAAAACAATCATCAAAGAAATACCCGAATCAGGACCAGGTGTCAGAGATAGGGACACAAAGCAACCAAAATTGTTTCCCGGATGAAATTAAAGGTACCAACAGGATGAGAGATAAAAAGGTAATCAATTTATCTAATTTACCCCTTTTCTCCCTTAGAACAAATGGACAACTTTCAGGTCTATAAGGATCTGTGCCTTTTTCTCAGGAAAGTAAACTTTACACTCCTATATTCCAATGGATCGGGGGTGACTCCAACAGTGAATACTGTAGATCAACCCGATAGAGAGGCTATTGAGATGTTGGTCTCCCTTCTTGAGGAAGGTAATGATCTAGATGATATTGATGACTGTACGGTCAGTAGTATTACACAGGACTTGCCACTATGGCTAACAGAGGGTGAAATCAGGGAAAGACTGGATAAAATTAACACAAATAAATCACCAGGCCCGGATGGCGTACATCCGAGAGTACTCAAAGAACTCAGTAAGGTTATATCTAGACCACTGTTCCTGATCTTTGCTGATAGTATTAGGACTGGAAATGTACCAGGGGATTGGAGGAAAGCTAATGTGATACCGATATTCAAAAAAGGGCAGAGGCATGTCCCGGGTAATTATAGGCCTGTCAGTCTGACATCGATAGTATGTAAACTTCTGCAGGGGATGATAAGGGACTATATCGTAGAGTTTGCTAAAGACAACAACATCATCAGCAGTAATCAGCACGGGTTTACAAATGGGCGTTCTTGTCAAACCAATCTCTTAACATTCTACGAGGAGGTGAGCTGTGAGCTAGATAGGGGCAGACCAGTGGATGTGGTGTACCTGGATTTCGCCAAGGCGTTTGATACAGTTCCCCACAAGCGCCTAATTTATAAAATAAGGTCTGCAGGTATCGACCGCAGGGTTTGCTCTTGGATACGGAATTGGCTAAAAGGGCGTGTCCAAAGGGTGGTAATAAACAGCGCATACTCAGACTGGTCTGAGTTGGTAAGCGGGGTCCCCCAAGGCTCAGTCCTGGGACCAACCTTGTTCAATTTATTCATAAATAGCATTGAGGATAGGATCAGTAGTTCTATATTAGTTTTTGCGGATGACACAAAATTGAGCAGGGCAATAACTGCACAGCATGAAGCAGATATTCTACAAAATGACCTGGACAAATTAACGGAGTGGGCTACGACATGGCAAATGAGGTTTAATGTGGAGAAGTGTAAGGTTTTGCACTTGGGGGCTAAAAACATAAAAGCACAATACACGCTAGGGGGGGGAACCCTTGGGGGAATCAAAAATGGAGAAAGATCTGGGAGTTTTGGTAGATGATAGACTAGGCAATAGCATGCAATGTCAAGCAGCAGCTGCCAAAGCCAGCAGAATATTAGCATGCATAAAGAAAGGGATGTATTCCAGAGATAAGGCTATAATCCTTCCACTTTATAAAACTCTGGTCCGACCATATCTGGAGTATTTGGTCCAGTTCTGGTTGCCAGTCCTCAGGAGGGATGTGTTGGAGCTTGAGAGGATCCAGAGAAGGGCAACTAAAGTAATTAGGGGATTGGAGGACCTTAATTATGAAGAGCGTCTGCAATCACTTGATTTATTCTCCCTGGAGAAGAGACGCCTGAGAGGGGACATGATAGCAATTTATAAATATCTCAATGGTGATCTCGACATATTAAAAAAGCTATTCAGTCGTAGAGAGTGCATGAGGACTCGAGGGCATACATTGCGATTACAGGAGAAGCGTTTTAACCTCAGGCAAAGTGGGGGGTTCTTTACTGTTAGAGCTACAAGATTGTGGAATTCTCTACCACAAGAGGTGGTTTCTGTGGGAAGTATGGTGGCTTTCAAAAGACTCTTAGACGTACATCTCAAGGATCAGAACATTCAGGAGTATGTGAGATGATTAGGGCCACACACACCTACACAGGTTGAACTGGATGGACTATTGTCTTTATTCAACCTCAAGTACTATGAAACTATGAAACTATGATCAATCTGTTTCTAATCCATGGAGGAGACAACCAACAATACAAATTAAATCAACATCCATGCCCCAATTTAGAAAAAATAAATGGTTGGGGGTCTTTTTGGACCGGGTTTCAGAAGACCTTAAGAAAATCCCATGGGAGGCATGATTTGTAGAAAATCTCTCTTCAGATGAACGCAAAGTACTACGTAAATTGCGTGATGCTGAATATCTTGTGATCAAGAAAAGCGATAAGGGTGGGAATGTAGTCCTTCCTTCTGAGGAGATGTATGAGAGTGAGGTAATTTGCCTCCTCTCTGACACATCCATCTACAAAAAACTGGATAATAATCCCTTTCCTAAGTTGGTTGCTTTGATAAATGAGAAATTATATTTCGCTTTCGAGGCAGATTTGATCACACAAAAGGAACTGGATTATTTAAGGGTGGAGGAATTCAACATTCCTACCTTCTACATATCTCCTAAGATACATAAGGACATACGATGCCTACCAGGAAGACCCATAGTGTCGGCTGTCAAGAGACCCTTAGAGCGTTTAGGTAAATATATTGATTCCCTCATTAAAGAGTTGGTGAGTGGGTTGCCATCTTATGTAAGGGATGTTCTTAACAGGATCTTCAGGATGGACTCCCTTGGCGCAGCACTATTGGTTGTAATTGATGTGGAATCCCTTTACACATCTATTCCACATGAATAGGGCATATTAGCAGTGCATCATTTTTTGGAGAAAGATTTTCCCCTTATTGGAGCAAAAAATGCGTTTGTGGGTGAGCTCCTTCATCTAGCACTCAAAAATATTTTTTTTAGATTTAACAACACATACTACCAACAAATCAAATAGTAATGGCGGCGATCTGCGATTTTTTGCGGGACTGCGACATTGCGGCAGGCAGATCGAACCCCTAACTGACATTTTTGACACTTTTGGGGGTACCAGTGACATTACTACAGTAATCAGTGCTAAAAATATGCACTTTTACTGTAATAATGCCATTGGCAGGGAAGGGGTTAACCCTGTGGGTGATCAAGGGGTAAAATGTGAGCCTAGGGGATTGATTCTAACTGTGGTGGGGCGTGGCTTCTGAAATGACCATAGAGACGTGATCCTATATAGAAGATCATTCCAGGGAGAAGAACGGTCAGCTGTGTTTACAACAGCTGACCGTTCTTCTCTCTCAGCGGGGTGCGATTGCGGGTGTCAGGAGGCAATCAGAAACGCCTGACCCGTGCCTTGGCTTCCCCGCAGCCGAGTAGGGTGTGGGAGCGCGCCGCCGGCAGCGGGCGTTCGCCCCCTAGCTTCCCGCGTGCGTCGGTTTGTGCAGGAGAGCCACCCTGCTGCAGTAAAAAGACGGTGAGTGGTCGGGAAGTGGTTAAGGGAATACCAATTGGCCAGTTCCTGCGATTAAAAAGGAACTTCTCAAATATGGATGATTACCGACACGAGTCTGGTGAACTGTACTTAAGGTTTAGAGAGAGAGGCTACCCACACAGGACTCTCAGGAGAGCGAGTAAAATAGCAGGTGAAAGATAATGCAGTGACCTTTTGGTTCCAAAAATGAGGACTCCAAAACTTCTAGATAGTCTACCTAGAATTATTACCAAATATGGTGCACAATGGAATTCTGTGGGCAGAGTACTTCAGGACCATTGGCATATCCTCACCAGGTAAGAGGAGATTAGGGCAATTGTAGGCCCTAGGCCAATGATGGTGGCTAGAAGATCAAAACCTTTACAAGATACTCTGGTACAATCAGAATTCTAGAGAACAATTATTACAAACTGGTTGAGTGATCTCTCTGGCCTGGTGAGGATGTTTGTCTGTGGCCACTGCAGCATGTGCAAGTTTGTAGATAGATCTAATAGTTTTTTTGACTCCACTGGTCAGAGGAACTATGAAATAAAACAATTTATTAATTGTGCGACTACAAGAGTCCCTTACATCCTGGAATGCCCTTGCAGGAAAATGTATGTGGGCAAGACTAAACGCCAGCTACGTGTGAGGTTTGGGGAACACCTGAAGAGTATTACATTTAAGGAGGAGACCCCCAAGAGGTTTGCATTTTGCCGCACAACAGCGGAGCCCTAGGGGACTCAAAGTAAATGGATTTTTGCTTTAAAAATTTGTAGTCGCAGAGGCGACTTTGACACAATCCTGCTTAGGAAAGAAAAATCCTGGATCTTTAGACTTGACACGATGGCTCCTAAGGGGTTCCACAATGAAATGAGACTTAGGCTGGCCATACATGTTCAACTTTTGTTGTACAATTTTCTGTTAGATCTACCACAAACCACATAATGTGAGGTCAAAGCTAAACAACACATTCACTTGTATCTAATTAGGCAGGCCTTCGTACCACATACTTGAAGGTAAATTTCAAGAAAATTGGACAGAAAATTGTAAGAAAATTATATCATGTATGGCCAGCCTTAATGTCTTTTTGGAACCCTAATGTAGGGCTGAATATGATGTTAGGCTTTAAGATAGGTCTTGTCCGGAGCGCATGCGCGGAACTCGCCGATGTCAGACGTGTCTGACTGAGCTCCGCTCCGTGAGGTGACAGCCCGCCGCTCTCCCCGGTGACCAGCCGCACAATCCGCAGCCCGATCTCACCCCGCAGGCTCCCGCAACCCCCCCTCCGCCCTGCCATGGTCTCGGGAGGTGCCAAATCGAAATTAAAGAGCCGCAATATCCGTGATGTCCTGGTCAGGGCATCATCCAAGATGGCGCCGCCGTCAGTATCCCGCGCCGGAGCCAGCACATCCAGGTCCCCCAGGATTGCTTTGCCTCACCCAGATGAAGGTGAGTCAGACACTGACTTCTCACCCACTTCGGGGGCAGCTGCAACATATGGCCCCTCAGAGTCTGCTATGATGCGGCATTTTGAACACATCCTGCATAAGGCCCTCAAGCACACCTCAGACCAGATAACTGACAGACTTACTAAAGAAATCAGGGAGCTGGGCCAGCGCACCGCTGACCTGGAACTCAGGGCAGACGAACTTGAGGTCAGTTTCTCACACCACTCCGATGAGCTAGAAGCCCTTAGGGAGGAAAACCAACTTCTACAAGCACAATTGGAGGACCAGGAGAACAGGGCTCGACGCTCCAATATCAGGATTCGGGGGATCCCTGAAACTGTGTTGGACTTACAATCCACAGTGACTGCCCTCTTCCAGGAACTCTCCCCCTCCATCCCTATTGAACGCCTGGAGATGGACCGCATACATAGGGCTTTGGCCCCCCGCAA
This sequence comes from Pelophylax lessonae, assembly GCF_965119305.1. Classification (NCBI taxonomy): domain Eukaryota; kingdom Metazoa; phylum Chordata; class Amphibia; order Anura; family Ranidae; genus Pelophylax; species Pelophylax lessonae. The sequence continues at coordinate 298,107,951 of NC_138772.1, forward strand.
ACCTGAGGGACCTCCCAGGGATATCATAGCCAAGCTCCATTTTTACAAAACTAAGGAACAACTCCTTCAGGCTGCAAGGCAGAAAGATACCCTCCACTTCCAGGGCTACATGTACCAGCTTTTTGCTGATCTCTGCAAGGCTACAATCACCAAGCGTAGGGCGTTCAAACCCCTTTTGCAAATTCTCCAACAACACCATATCATTTACTCCTGGGGCTTCCCATTTTCACTGCGCTTCACCTACCAGGGCCGCAAACACACCTGCAAGACCACTGATGACCTTCAACAGCTCCTCCAAGACCTGCACCTGACCTCCGACCTAGTGCCTCCCACCGCTCAACAACAGCGCAGACGCTCCGCTTCCCGCTCCCCTCTGAAACCTACCGCTACCACATCCACTACCCCTAAGCGGAGCCGGCACATCTCCCCCCTGCCTGCATTTATGGACTCGATGGACTGAGAGCCCCACCTGCATGTGTCCCTGCCTTTTTTACTTCACCTACTTTGAGTGACTCTCGCTACTCGGTTTTACACCTACTGACTTTGATTTTCTTTTTTCCTCTCCCTCTTCCCCCCCCCCCTTTTTTTTTTTTTTTTTTTTTCTCTCTCTTCTTTTTGTTTATCTGCTGAACTGACTTTGCTTCCCAGGCCAGCCTCGCAGACTTCTTCCGGCAGATCCTGGATCCCTCGTCAGACGGCACCACTTCACGGGACACCGCTTCATCACTAGGCTCACCCGGCCTGACAGCAACTACACAGTCTGGACGGTATTCACGGTAACCATGTTCCCGCCGGGAACTTCCTATCCTCCTTTACTACAGGATTCCCTCCTGACGGGGACAATGATGGACCCTTTCTCCCCCCCCCCCCCCCCACACTTTTATTTTGTTTTTTGCGTTTCTTGCTCGTAAATGCTTGTATGTTCCTGATATTCTGTTCACTCCTACTGTTCATGCTGCACCCTCACACGGATGCCCCTCCTTTTATTCACCGAAGACTCCCCTGGTCACCACCATGGACTTTATCACCTTCTCACGCCCGCGGGCGGATCTGTCACCCGTCGGCTGCCACTGCTGCCCCAACCCGCCACCGGAACCCTCCTCTAGGAGACTTCCCGTGGTGGCCCATCTCCCTCAGCGTAGGCGGTCACCCTCTACGTTGACGGACAATGTTTTTGATTTTTTATTTTGTGTTTTTTGTTTTCTTGCTTGTGCTGATATGTCTGCTGATTCCAGTGTCTCTTCTTTCCTCCCTTTCTCTCCCTAGTCTGTGCCTTCTTTTGCCCCCTCCTCCCCTCCCCCCCCTCTCCCCTCCCACTCGCCGGGGGGATCCGGTTAATGTCACACTGATCCCTGATCTAGTCTCCCGCCTCACACACAAGCGATGGCCTCCTTGAATGTATTGACCCTCAATGTGCAGGGTCTCAACTCTCCACAAAAAAGACGCAAGGCCTTTCGCTCATTGGCCTCTCTAGATGTGCATGTAGCTTGCCTCCAGGAGACACACTTTTCAACCTTGCATACTCCCAAATACCTAACTTCCTCTTATCCTCAATTTTTTACAGCGTCTGCCTCGGTTAAGAAAAGAGGGGTTTTGATAGCTTTCCACAAATCGGCACCGTTCACACTCCATTCATCCATTGCAGACCCTGAAGGCAGGTACCTTATACTCATTGGCACCTTACTGGATACGGAGGTAACCCTAGCTTCCTATTATGCACCTAATGTAAACCCCCATGCCTTTCTCTCCCATTTTCTTCAAATCACTGCAGAGCACAAAAAAGGCACACTTATTCTCTGTGGAGATTCCAATCAGGTCCTCTACCCTTTCCTGGACAAATCCCCGGCTACACCCTCACGGTCAGCAGGTAGACTCACCTTCCAGCAGTTACTCCACACCCACTCTCTGATCGACACGTGGCGCGAACATAACCCATCCAAACGACAGTATACTTTTTATTCCAACCCGCACAAGACATCCTCGCGTATCGATCATATACTTACCTCTATAGCGACTTCTCCCTCCCTCTTGGCTTCCTCGATCCTCCCAATCCCCTGGTCTGATCATAACGCAGTAGTCTCCACCTTCAACTCCCTAATTCCCAAACAGCGCTCCTTCACCTGGTCGCTGAACGACACCCTCCTAACGCACCCTTCCCACAGGCTAGAGATAGCCGAAGCACTAGAGGACTATGTCACCCATAACGACACCTCTGACGTTACACCGCTTACGCTTTGGGAGGCACACAAGTCCGTCATCCGCGGCGCTCTCATCAGCCTGGCCTCCCGCCGCAAAAAAGAACGCCGACGGCTCTATGACACCCTGAACTCAACCTACACTGGTGCTTATGACCAGTACCAATCACACCCCACCCCAGACTCTCGGCTTGCCCTCGACGGGGCCGCACTGGAACTGGATCTTTTTCTCACTGATTCAGCTGAGAAGCAACTGCGACGCTCTCACCACCGGTTTTACACCAAAGCTAATAAACCTGACACATTTTTAGCTTTGTCCCTTCGCAACGCCACAGTCCTCCGAAAACCAATACGCCTTAAGACCACCCCTACCACCCATACCAGCAATCCGGTCAAGATCTTGGAGACGTTTCGTCAACACCTCTCCAAGCTCTACTCTCCTCCTCAACCCCCCTCTGACGCACAAACTTCTGATTTCCTCTCTGACCTCGACCTGCCCACCTTATCTGCTTCCCAACGAGATACTCTTGACGCACCCATTTCGGACCTCGAAATTCGTAATGCGATCAAAACTCTTAAACTCAATAAAAGACCAGGTCCTGATGGGTTTACAGCCAATTATTATAAACGTTTCTCTGACCTCCTGACCCCTATGCTTAACAAGGCTTACAACTCCGTGCTTAAAGGTCACTCCTTTGGTTCTGATTCCCTCACCGCAGCTATCTCGATGATCCCTAAACCACAGACGGACGACTCCTCTTGGGCCAATTACCGCCCGATATCCCTTCTTAACATAGACGTTAAGATCATGGCCAAAATCCTAGCGGCACGCCTCAACCCGATAGTTGGATCCTTAGTGCACAGGGACCAAACAGGATTCATCCCCTGCCGCCAGGCTGGTGATAACGTGCGGAGAGCGATACACCTAGCGCACCAGGCCCGCCATCGTAAAGTCCCCACATGCTTCATCTCCCTCGACATTAAGAAAGCTTTTGACACCCTGTCTTGGCAGTACCTGCAGACTGTGCTCCGCGTGTGGGGTTTCGGACCCCACTTTTTAGCTTGGATCTCCTCACTCTATTCCTCGCCCTCGGCCTATGTGCGTTATGCAGGATTTCGATCTTCCACCTTCCCTATAGGCTGCGGCACCAGACAAGGATGTCCCCTCTCACCTCTCCTCTTTGCCCTCGCCATTGAACCCCTAGCCCAGAAAATTCGTGCTTGCCCTGATATTAGAGGCTTGGAAATAGGGGGACATCACCACAAGTTGTGCTTATTCGCGGATGATATCCTCCTGTTCCTCACATCCCCGCTGACCTCCACACCCAATCTCCTTGTTCTCCTTCAGCGCTTTGCTGTGATTTCTGGGCTGGTCGTCAACCCTCAAAAATCGAAGGCTCTTAACATCTCCTTGCCCCCCACCCTCCTTCAGCAATTGCAGTCAGTGCTTCCCTTTACCTGGGCTACTCATCACATACCCTACCTGGGAATTAAGCTCACGGCAGATCCCCTGGAACTATTCATGGCCAACTACCCCCCCATGCTGCGTCATCTCACTAAACTCATGGAAACGTGGGCGCCCTTACCTATAGCCTGGTTGGGCCGCATCACGGTAGCTAAAATGGCCTTACTACCTAAAATATTGTACTTGTTCCGGGTCTTGCCTATAGCGGTCCCCCCTTATTACCTGAGACAACTCCAGTGCAGAACCTTCTCTTTCATCTGGGGCAAAACCAGGCCCAGGGTACCCCGTAGGGTCCTCTACCTTCACAAGCTACAGGGTGGATTGGGTGTTCCCCAATTTGCCAAATATTATCAAGCGGCTCAATTGGCGCAGTTACCCAAGTGGCATGCCAGCCAAGAAGTCCCTCTTTGGGTGTCCCTTGAGGCGGTAGAATGCGATCCCCTTTCTGTTGCCAACCTGTTGTGGCTAGCACCAACAGACCGTCGCTCATTGACTAACCCTATCTTATGCCATTCCCTTCGTCTTTGGAACACACTGAAGTTCAAATACAAGCTCCAGTCGCCCCACAACCCTCTACTGTCCTTTCTAAATAACCCATCTTTCCCGCCAGCCTGGGACTCTCCTTCCTCATTCCACAGATGGGCATCGGCCGGCCTGGTTAGGGCCCACTCCCTAACCCTGTTTGATGCCTTCAAGACCTTCCAAACACTTAAAGACACGCATAGCCTCCCTGACTCTGAAATCTTCCGCTATCTACAGATTAAACACTTCCTAACTCCATGCCTTCGCACCGACACATCTTTGCCCACCCTGACCTCCTTCGAACACGTTTGCCTCCATGACCCACATACCCGTGGCCTGATCTCCATGCTCTATTCCAGGCTCACAGACCCCCCGGATCGTGCTCCCCCCCCGTACACTGTTAAATGGGAACAAGATTTGGGAATTACGCTTGACCCTGCAGATTGGTCACATATCTGGCAGACGACGAAGGCTGCCTCACAAAATGTGGTAGCCTCAGAGACGAACTACAAAGTTATGATGCGCTGGTACCTAGTGCCGGCACGTATTGTGAAATTCTTACCCACATACTCCCCAGTATGCTTCCGAGGTTGCTCAGCTGTCGGCACGCACTTGCACATCTGGTGGACTTGCCCTAAAGTTCAAACGTTTTGGCGAGCGGTCTTCCAAATCCTTTCTACCCTGACGGAAGTGCCTCTCTCCCCGGACCCCTCGCTAGCTCTATTGAACCTGAAACCTGACAATGTTTCTAAATTTAGGCATAAGCTAATCCTGCAGGTCACCACGGCAGCCAAACAAACTATAGCGAAAGCATGGAAAACACCAAACTTGCCCTTGCCAGAACTCAAACATAGAGTCACCAACGCGATGATCCATGCCAAAATAGAAGCAATCTTAACTGATAAGGTGGAGAAGTTTGACAAACTTTGGCACCCCTGGGTGACCCATTATCTGCCCTCCAACTTTGACGAAGCCCTGATGCTTCCTTAATCGGCTTCCAAACTTCGAATAGATCACACCACTTACTTCCAGTTTCCCCCCCGGCGATCTGTCTTTCCCCCCCCCTCTCTCTCCTACCCCTCTCCCACCCTCCTGTCTCCTTACCTACTCTGTTCCCCTCCTTCCCCCCCCTCTCTTTTTTCATTACTGCTATGAATTCTTTCTTTGCAAACGTTCTTATCTGGTTCAACTGCTATTGTTCAACCACTGGTCATGTGGTAACGGAGAGCTATGTTTCCCCCTGTTCACTGATTGTAACCTCCTGTTCCAGCTGTCTTGGTCCCTGCCCAGGACAGCCCTCTTTGTCCCATGTTTCCCTCCTCCGGGATCTGATTACCCTCTTGAAGTTGCCTAATCACTCGGCGAGTGCTTGTTGGCCTCACCTCTCCTCCTGGGCACAGCTTGTTCCCTTTATGGGGTGCCTGGGGGACGGGCTCCTTCTACCACCCTCCATCCCCAGATCCCCCATTTGTTCATTGCCTTTGTTGTCACCAACTGAGGTTTTCCTGAGGTTACGACTGTTTGTTACTTTATGATTGCTCTCTGTACCCTGTGAGTTGTTACTTGTGTCACTATAACTTTTCAGTGCATGTTACACGTTGTACTGCATTTGTTAATTTCAATAAAAAATTTTGAAAGAGAAAACTCTTTAACCAAAAAAAAAAAAAAAAAAAAAAAAAAAAAAAAAAAGATAGGTCTTGTCCTTGCTTACTATTTATTGCCTTACTTTTTGTTCAGTGTTTACTGCCTGTTCCTCTGCGATAAATGTGATAATCCAATGCGTACCTACTTTTGTCTCTTTATTTATTATATCCTCCCCTTTGTTCTCCCTCTTCTCTCATTGATTATTTCTAATCTCCTGTCATCTAGTTGGAGACAGGGGATACCTGTTCCTGTGGCATATGCCATGTTTTGCCTAGATAGTTACTGCCTTGCAGGTTAACATGCTCCCAAGATTCAAAAGGATTTTGTTATTTACTTTCTGCAATTATGTTTAAGAACACATTCTGTATTGGCAAGGGCTGCTATTGCCTGTTTTATATTTAACTTTTAACCACTAGATAGTGTATGAGAGCACACAGCTGTTCCTGGTCTATTTGATCTACATTCTGTGTTATAAATAGACGAGTTGAAAGTACTTCATCTCATCCTGAAGAAGCCTACATCACGTATGCAAAACGCGTTGACGTCAGCAGCACACGGAGCCCTGCGTTCCAGCGTGCGTTCCAGTGTACGCCTCACCGGACTTCTGGATTACCGCAACACTTCTGGCACTGCATTATTCAGCGGCCGCTGTGAAGCCTGATTGGAGGAGACGGGAGCTTCATCTTTAGCCTGTTGTTTGGACATACCATCCACCCTGAAATGCAGACCCTGAACAGGATGGCCTGTTTGAAGGTGGAACAGTGGTGAGATACTGCTAGCTATTATCCATTATATTTCATTGCTGTGTTTTGCACTGGTGATCTACCCCAGCATCTTACAGCAACAATATATACCATATGGTATCTATTGGGACTGCTCTAATGGAAAATTGTGTTGTTTTATACTCTCCTTGAGTTTGGTAAAGCCTTTGCACATAACAAACTCTGGACAAGGGACACACCCTGCTGTGCTTTATATCTAATTTCCACTCATGTTCCTTCACAGGCATTCACTTTTGATCTCCAATACCAAGAATTCTGAACAATATCAGTCAGGCCCATCAAGAGGCCATTTTATGAGACCCTCCACTTTTCATTATTTGGAGCTCAGCTCCCTGGCCTCACATGACATTGTGTTTGCCATAGAGATTGACCGATTATCAGCAACACCGATATATCTGGGGCCGATATGCACTTTCCGCGATATATCAGAATCGGCCTTTTGATTTAACGATATTGCCGATATTTTTGTGACATCATTCCTTATGTTGCGCAAACGTTATGCCTTCTAACACGCCTGCGGGGGGCCATACATGACGCCATTTCTTTCAAATCGTTTTTATCGAATTTTTCAAACAACAGGGTAGACATTAAGGGAAAACAATAGGCAGGTTTGCACATTACGTGTAACAGGTAATACAGATTAGAAATCAAATGACGCTCATGAACTAGAGCTGTACGGGTCTTATAGCACAGAACAACTACAATCCAGTAATATAACAACATAGAAATTGGATAACATCTGTTCCTCTCTCACTTCTCTAAATTTTACATAACAGTGTAAGTGCGCTATCTAGCTGCCTCAAATCGGATTACACAGAAAGGTTCATATTATACCAGTGGGTCCAAGTGGACCAAATGATTTTCTCCTTGTGGTAAGACTCACTTGTGGGGGTCATAAGTAGCTCGTACGTGTGATGTAGTTGCGTAGTATGTATGACGTCCAGAAGGGAAGGGGGTTGGTTGTTTTTCCATCGTCTTGTGATACTTAATCTAGTCGCAAAAAGTACATTTAGCACTACTTTACGGAACGGTCTTGGAATGGTTTCTATAGTCAGGTTCAAAAGTCCTAACTCGGGTGTCGGATTCAGGGGCGTCTGTATAATGTTAGTGAGCATCTGGAACACATCTGACCAAAGGGCTTGAATGGATGGGCAATCCCACAGCAGGTGTTTGATGGTGCCTAAGTTGCCGCAATCACGCCAGCAGGTAGGGGGGGTGTCCCCATGAAATTTTGCTATTAAGTCCGGGGTGAGGTACCATCGTAGTGCGATTTTGAGGTGCATTTCTCTAATGGAGGTGCTCAGAGAAGCTCTATTACCCGAGGATAGGGCCGTGGACCACTGTTGAGGGGAAAATGAAGTTTCCAGATCCCGTTCCCATTTTAGTATGGGAGGAGATTTGGAAAAAACATTTTTTTCACTCAGAATGGGGTATATGGTTGAGATCCCCTTCGCTTTCAGAGAAGGGGATGTGAGGAATTCCCAAACTTTTTTTGGTATAAGGGTTCTGTATTGAGGGTTGTGCTGCAGGCAGGATTTAATTTGAGTGTGTCGGTACCATTTTGTTCTGGGGATTTGGAACTCCGAGACTAACTGCGAAAAGGTTTTAAGGGTGTCTCCAGTGTAGAGGGCCCCTAAAGTGGCGATGCCGTGGCTCGTCCATTGGCTCAAGTTCATGTCTGGGACCACTTGGAGAATGCTAAGTAGGGGTAAGGAGATTGTAGTAAGCGGCGTTTGTTTCCATTTAGAGTGTGTTAATTGCAGCCAGGCATAGACCGATGCTTTAATGGTCGGAGGTAGGTGTGCCGGTAGTTTGTCCCCAGCTCGTCTACTACACAACCATGAGGCAAGGTCCCCGCGAGGGGTCAAGTTCTGTTCCAGCGTCCCCCAGACAGTGTCCGGGTTCTCCTGGAACCAAGGACGTAGTTGGGATAGTACTGAGGCCGTTTAATATTTTGCCAGGTTGGGCACGGAGGTTCCCCCCGCTTCCTTGGTCTTCATCAGTATCCCCTTGCACATCGGGCACGTTTGCCCTGCCATAAGTAGTGGGATAACATTGACTGTAGTGAGTGTAGGAACGACTTGGGTATGGGAATGGGTAGTGACCTGAAGAGGTATAACAATTTGGGTAGTGTGCACATTTTAAAGGCTGCTAGCCTCCCTGACCACGTAAATTTGAATTTCCCTAGATTTTGAAGTTCTTTAGATAGCAGGAGTTTGAAGGGGGCGAAGTTTGCCTGAAACAAGAGTGATGTGGATTTAGTAAGGGTAATGCCTAGGTATGTGACCCCGTTGTCCGCCCATTTATAAGGCATCGTGTTAGTTAAAAGATTTCTGGTTGTCCCATCAATGCCTAGGTCTAACATGTTAGATTTGGTTTCATTTTCTTTGTACAACAAGACTTCCCCAAATTCTGTGAGGATGTGCTGGATTCGTGCGAGAGAGGCGGCGGGGTTTGATACCATCAGGATAACATCATCAGCAAATAAGCTGATGCGGTGTTCCTGAGGTCCTACGTGGATGCCAGTGATGTAGGGGTCCGTGCAGATTTTTTGGGCCAGAGGTTCAATGGCCAGATTAAAAACTAGGGGTGATAGAGGGCATCCCTGCCGTGTTCCATTAGTGATCTGGAAGGGGTTGGACATGGATGTGTCTACCAGTACTCGGGCCGTGGGGTGGGAATAAAGCGCCAGGATGGCTGCATGCATTCTGCCATGAATGCCAAATCTGTGGAGGACTTCCTGGAGGTAGCCCCAGTGGACTCTGTCGAACGCCTTCTCTGCATCCAGGGAAAGGAGCAGAGAAGGCGTTCTAGTAGAGTGTGCGGTATGGATGACATCTATGAGTCTTCTCGTTGCGTCAGCAGATTGTCTACCCAGGGTGAAGCCTGATTGGTCTTTGTGTATTAGATTTGGTAATAGAGGCATCAATCTAGTAGCGACTAACTTGGCATAAATTTTTATATCCGAATTGAGCAGGGAGATGGGACGAAAGTTTTGCGGAGAGGTCGGGTCTTTGCCTGGTTTGGGAAGGGTTACAATGGTGGCTTTGAGCATTTCCGTCGGGAAGGAGGATGTGGATGCGGCATCATTAAACACTTCGCACAGATGTGGTGCCAGAGTGTCGGACATGGACTTATAGTACTCGTTTACCAGTCCATCCGGACCAGGGGATTTCCCAGTTGGCAAGGATGCTACGGCTAATTGAACTTCTTCCACTGTGAAAGGGGCGTTAAGTACATGACGCCATTTCACCACACGCTGCACTTAAGACCACCTCCCATGCCTCACACAGCCTCGTGTTACAGCCAGCTGCAGTCTGGTCCAGTCGCGTTGCCATCCATCCATCCACCCGCAGGCCCTGGCCTCAGCCACCCACCACAACAGGGTGCCAGCCCAGCGAGCAAGCAACCAGCCACCCAGATGACACCAAGCCAGCCATCCGCCACTGTGACCAGTGTTCCAGCAAGCCAGCTACTCCCCACAACAGGCCAGGGTGAGTGAGTCACAAAAAAACCAGCAATCAACACAACAGGATGACCCCAAGCCAGCCCCCCACCACAGTGTTCCAGCAAGCAAGACACCCACCACAGTGTTCCTGCAAACCAGCCAGCCACCACAGTGTTCCTGCAAGCCAACCAGGCACCACAGAGACTGTTCCTGAAAGCCAGCCACCCATAACAGGGTGACACCAAGCCAGCCATCCACCACAGTGTTCCTGCAAGCCAGCCACCCATAACAGGGTGACACCAAGCAAGCCAACCAGGCACCATGGAGACTGTTCCTGAAAGCCAGCCACCCATAACAGGGTGACACCAAGCCAGCCACCCACCACAATGTTCCTGTAAGCCAGACACCCATAACAGGGTGACTAACAGGGTGACACCAATCCAGCCAGCCACCACAGTGTTCCTGCAAGAAGGCCACCCATAACTGGGTGACACAAAGCAAGCCAACAAGGCACCACAGACTTTCAAGTTGAAATGGAGATGGATGAGGAGAGAGAGTAAAAGTGTGGTCTGGGACTATTTCTCATCTTAACCATCTCCAGGAAAAGCAGCAATGTGCAACACATGTACAAACAACATAAGCATGGGATCAGTAACTGCAAAAATCAAAAATAGTTCATCATATTGAATTGTATCATGCAGCACAGAAAAAACAAAATTAATATCAATGTGATTGTGATTCAATACCTCCTCCACTATCCCATTCCCAGGCAAAAATACCAGATATGTTTGTGAAAAATAACAGATGTCACTGTCTAGATTCAGATGGAAGATTCCAACTGCTGGACAGAGTAATCACAGAGATGATTGTCACTGATAACCAGCCATTTACAATGCTGTCTGACTCAGGATTTAAGCGGTTGATGTCCATACTTGAGCCAAGCTACACATTGAAGAGTGAGAAGTATTATCAAACCGAAATGCTGGCAAAGCTACACCAAAAGGTAGTTGACAAAGTAAAGGCTATGCTCCAACCAGAGAATGCTGGCAACTCACTCTCATTCACGACGGACTGCTGGTCACAAACAGAGTCCGAGTCACTACTCATTCTTACATGCCACTTCATTGACAGCGATGGACAAAAAGGCAATTGGTCTTGAATACAAAAGAGATGCAAGGATCCCACACAGCTGAGTACAGTAGAGAAATTTTTCTAGGCATGCTTGAAGAATGGGGAATCAACAAAGACCGAGTGATGCTTGTGCAACTTCTAGACAGTGGAGCAAACATGCCTAAAGGAATGAGGCTTGCTGATACGTCAGACCTCTGTGTCATCATGGCACACAACACCCTCCCCCTTTCAAATGATGGTCTGTCAAGCCAAAGAGCTTTGATTGATATATGTTTTGAGAAGCATCAAGAGATTAAAAATGTTGTGCTTGCAAGTCTTTTGAATCCTCAATACAAGAACCATGCTTTCTCTTCTGATGATGTATTGGCTAAGGCAAAACAATGGCTGACAGAAGATATGGAGGTGCAGGAGGTTCCTGCCCAAAAGACAAGTCCAGAACACTACTTTATGAAGAGCAGCATGCTGAAAAAACAGACAAATGTCCAAAAATACATCAACGAACAGAAGAGAATCTGCTTTATCATCGTCAAATTGATCAGGACATTTTTAATGTTTTTTTGGGGCCTCATGCGGAGGATTCAATTTCTTCTGAATCTGCAACGATGAGCCTTGATGATGAACTTCATCTCTATTTGAAAGAAGCCGTAATTGACAGAAGAAGTCATACTCTTCAGTGGTGGAGAGAAAATGAGGCACGCTACAAAAGACTTGCTTCCCATGCTAGAAGATACCTCTCTTTCTCTGCTCCTCTGTCCTCCACTCCTGAGCATGTTTACGAAGTTGCAGCATTGTTTCAACAAAACAGAAGACGTTTAACAGGTGACCATGGACATGCTGAAATGTTCTGCTTTCTGCATTATTTATAATATTGTTCTACTTAACTGGGAGTATTGAAAAGAGTAGTATCCACTCCACTCCACTCCAATCCACCGTCTAGCTGTTGCCTACTTTTTTTTCTAGCAGTTTTGCACTGACTGCTGTAGTTGCAGTGAGTGCCATACTGCTAAGAGTCTAATCCAATCCAATGTGTAGCTGTTGCCTAGCTTTTTTCTAGCAGTTTTGCACTGACTGCTGTAGTTGCAGTGAGTGCCCTACTGCAGAGATAGTCCACTGGCTCCAATCCACTGTCTAGCTGTTGCCTAGTTTTTTTTCTAGCAGTTTTGCACTGACTGCTGTAGTTTCAGTGAGTGCCCTACTGCAGAGGTAGTCCACTGAGTTACTCCAATCCACTGTCTAGCTGTTGCCTAGGTTTTTTTCTAGCAGTTTTGCACTGACTGCTGTAGTTGCAGTGAGTGCCCTTCTGCAGCGGTAGTCTGCTGAGTGACATCAATCCACTGTCTAGCTGTTGCCTAGGTTTTTTTTTAGCAGTTTTGCACTGACTGCTGTAGTTGCAGTGAGTGCCCTTCTGCAGCGGTAGTCTGCTGAGTGACATCAATCCACTGTCTAGCTGTTGCCTAGCTTTTTTCTAGCAGTTTTGCATGGACAGCTGTAGTTGCAGTGAGTGCCGTAGTGCAGAGGTAGTCCACTGACTCCAATCCACTGTCTAGCTGTTGCCTAGCTTTTTTTCTACCAGTTTTGCACTGACTGCTGTAGTTACAGTGAGTGCCCTACTGCAGAGGTAGTCTGCTGAGTGACTCCAATCCACTGTCTAGCTGTTGCCTAGCTTTTTTCTAGCAGTTTTGCATGGACTACAGTAGTTGCAGTGAGTGCCGTAGTGCCTACGGTAGTCCAATGACTGCAATCCACTGTCTAGCTGTTGCCTAGCTTTTTTTCTAGCAGTTTTGCACTGACTTCTGTAGTTGCAGTGAGTGCCCTACTGCAGAGGTAGTCTGCTGAGTGACATCAATCCACTGTCTAGCTGTTGCCTAGGTTTTTTTCTAGCAGTTTTGCACTGACTGCTGTAGTTGCAGTGAGTGCCCTTCTGCAGCGGTAGTCTGCTGAGTGACATCAATCCACTGTCTAGCTGTTGCCTAGCTTTTTTCTAGCAGTTTTGCATGGACAGCTGTAGTTGCAGTGAGTGCCGTAGTGCAGAGGTAGTCCACTGACTCCAATCCACTGTCTAGCTGTTGCCTAGCTTTTTTTCTACCAGTTTTGCACTGACTGCTGTAGTTACAGTGAGTGCCCTACTGCAGAGGTAGTCTGCTGAGTGACTCCAATCCACTGTCTAGCTGTTGCCTAGCTTTTTTCTAGCAGTTTTGCATGGACTACAGTAGTTGCAGTGAGTGCCGTAGTGCCTACGGTAGTCCAATGACTGCAATCCACTGTCTAGCTGTTGCCTAGCTTTTTTTCTAGCAGTTTTGCACTGACTTCTGTAGTTGCAGTGAGTGCCCTACTGCAGAGGTAGTCTGCTGAGTGACTCCAATCCACTGTCTAGCTGTTACCTAGCTTTTTTCTAGCAGTTTTGCATGGACTGCTTTAGTTGCAGTGAGTGCCGTAGTGCAGAGGTAGTCTGCTGAGTGACTCCAATCCACTGTCTGGCTGTTGCCTAGCTTTTTTTCTAGCAGTTTTGCATGGACTGCTGTAGTTACAGTGAGTGCCATAGTGCAGAGGTAGTCCACTGACTCCAATCCACTGTCTAGCTGTTGCCTAGCTTTTATTCTAGCAGTTTTGCACTGACTGCTGTAGTTGCAGTGAGTACCTTACTGCAGAGGTAGTCTGCTGAGTGACTCCAATCCAATCCACTGTCTAGCTGTTGCCTAGCTTCTTTCTAGCAGTTTTGCACTGACTGCTGTAGTTGCAGTGAGTGCCCTACTGCAGAGGTAGTCTGCTGAGTGACTCCAATGCACGGTCTAGCTGTTGCCTGCTGTAGTTGCAGTTAATGCCATACTGCTAAAAGTCCAAATCCAATGTCTAGCCGTTGCCTAGCTTTGTTTCTAGCAGTTTTGCACTGACTGCTGTCGTTTCAGTGAGTGCCCTACTGCAGAGGTAGTCCACTGACTCCAATCCAATGCAGTCTGTCTAGCTGTTGGCTTGATTTTTTTCTAGCAGTATTGCACTGACTGCACTAGTTAGTTGCAGTCAGTGCCTTACTGCAGAGGTAGTCCTCCACTGACTCCAGTCCAATCCAATCCAATCCACTGTGACATGTGTAGCTGTTGTCTTGCTCTTTTTCTAGCAGTTTTCTAGCAACTAATGCAGTGCAGTCAGTGCCTTACTGCAGAGGTAGTCCTCCTTCGCTGACTCCAGACCATCCAATCCACTGTGTATGTGTGGTCATGGTGTATATTGTGTAGCTATTGTTGTATCCTAGCTTTTTTTCTAGCAGTTTTTCACTGAGTGACTGCACTGCATTAGTTACAGTCAGTGCCTTACTGCAGAGGTGGTCCTCTTCCACTGACTCCAGTCCATCCTATCCACTGTGTATGTGTATTTTGTGTAGCTGTTGTTGCCTAAGCTTTTTTTCTAGCTGTTTTGCACTGACTGCACTGCAGTAACATATTGCAGTGTGTGAGTCCACTACTGAAGCACTTTATTATGCATTAATGCACAATCAGATGATGTGAAATGCAAAGCAAATGTCCCTGCAATTTAAGTTTTCATATCAGTTTGTATGCAGTTAAGGTGTGAAGAATGAGCACTTAATGTTAAAAATTTAAGATTAACATGTTTATTAAGAGATTTGTGTCGAATTTTGTGGTTTTTTTTGGTAATTTTTACATGTGTAAAAATATCGGCCGATACCGATATTCGATCGGCAAAATATCGGTATCGGCAACGAAAAAACAATATTGGACGATCACTAGTTTGCCATAGCCCTGAATTAGGGATTTTCTATATGGAACTTTTTTTTTATGTGCATGGAGTTAGTGTTTTGCCTTTATCATAGATCCCAGTTTTTTAAAGTTCCCTTTTAGGTATCTTTGATGGCGTGTGCTGGTGTGAATGGGGCCCTTTTAATACATTCCGTGTTTTGCTGCGATTGTGTGGTTTTAATATTTGGTGTCTGGGGTTGAGTATTTTTTATCCCATTTTAGGTATAATTTTCAATAAAGATTATTTGACTTTACATTTGACACCGCTTTAGGTTCTCCTTTACAGCTTTTTTTTCCTCCTCTCTTTTTTTTTTTTTTTCATTATTACGTTGTGTTCTGCACATATAGGAGGACATTTAAAACAAAAGGTTTTAAAGTCCAATTTTTTATTCCCATACTTTCCCTGACTGACTTTTAAACTGTAGGTGCATAAACATGGGAAACTTTGGATGATGTACCTTAAGAAATTATACTATCTTTTGGTCTATACTGTTTCCTTCTTATGCTGACTTTGCTATCAGATTCAAAATTGCCACCAAACACTATTTCTTACATTTTTTAAAACTTTTTAACATAATCCTTCTTGTTCATAATGACTACATCCCCCCTTTGTCTGATGTTTTAATCTCAATCACAACATTATCTTGGTGATCATCTAAAGTCTCGCATTCAGATCTAGTAAGATTATTCTTCTAAATTTTTCAAGTATGCAGGACTCTGATCTCCCTTCTTACTGCCCACAAAAATACGTTTTAACCTACTCTAATTTGGTGACCCATACCTGGTCATCAAAAGCTACAAGTCCCAATACTACTAACCTCATAATTAGATTAAAGCAACTAAGAACTCCTCCTAAATGTTCACATGTCCCTCATCCCATAGATCTGCCTCAAATTGGTACCCTACTATATTGGGGTAAAATGTCCTTTTCGACCATCTTAAGATCTACTTCCCCTTCCTGTTCACCAAGTATTGATCCATGCTATTCCTTTTGGGATAAGGGGCGATCTTTAGAGTATTCACCCAAATGTCCTGTCTGTGTGTGTTGCCCACCCTGTTTATATCCTTGTATTGTGCTTTCAAATAAACCCACCTATGATTGTCTTCCGTCTCCTACTTCTCTTTCTAGTGACCAACTTTTTGATTGTGACAAAATCCATTACACTCAAATAAATATTCTCCGGTGTGTGTGGGATGCACTCTACTTACGTGCTTCTTCACCTAATGTGAAATCCAACTTCTCCTCAATAACCACATTCTTCCTATTACTTTCCTTTTTTGATTTAACTGCATTGCTTGCTCTGTATCTGACTATGAAAAACAAAAGAAAAGAAAAAAATATTTTCTTTGGGGAGTTCCATTTATACGTTTCCAGACAAATTTGCAAATCTGTCCCTCTCTAATTTAAAAGTATTTCCAACCAGGATCTCCTAGCTTAAGCCTTCAATAAAATTGAATATCTCTTTCCTTTTTGTAAAAATATTGCATGACCTTTCATGGAAACCAATGACTTCACGGCAATCTCCATTTCCCTATGTACTGTTAGAATCTATTGCTAATCGAATTACATCAGCATTTTAATCATCAGTATTGTACATTTATGAAGATTTTTTTCCAAATTTCATATCAATTATTTGATTATTTCTCAGATTTTTTGAAATATTTGTATTATTTGTCCTTGAGGGTATTTATTATCTTTCAGATATTTCCTAAAGAACACAACATTTTATCAAGTCCTAGATTTCTTCACATATAAATCTTTTAATTTGAATAGAAGCCTGAATAATTATTTTTAGAGGTTGTCTTTAAAGAACAGACTTCTCTCATTTTGTACTTTTATTAAGCATATCCTCCCAAATGACTGAATACATTTTTATTATGTCAAATATCCTATTAGCAGGACAGATGTGTAGAGTAAAAGGACTTAATCAAAATGGGATATTTCTTCCCAATAGATCAATTATATATACCAGTTCTTATGGCTCCAGATCCTTGAAGAATAAATAATTCCTATTCTTCAAAGGATGGTTTAAAACTCTGGTACCACACAAAATGTTGTAATAAATGCCCCATTACCTGCCTTTTTACACTCTACAAGAAGCAATCTCTCATTTCATATACCATATTTTTTTAAGAAAACCCATACACTTAAAAAAGGTATTTGTTAAAAGACATCACACTCCAAAATTTAAAAAAAATAAACCATTTACTTATTTTTGACAGTACAGTATTTGTGGTTAGGGATTTTATACATCTTACAGCATCTTGAGGATACTCAAATGTAAAACTCCATAACAGTATAAAGTTTTCACTAGAGAACCATTACACTCTTGTGTGTATGCACTTCATTGCATGCATAAGGGAAAAAGTTCCATCTTGTGGATTAGAAATAATATAGGGAGTACTCCCTGATAAATATATTTCAATAGAGAATAGGAATTCAAATTTATTTTCTACAAAATTCACAAGTTTAAAATGGTTGGCATTGCACTTTGTAGAAATATGTCTTTTTGTTAATAAAAATACATCTGACGGGAATCAAGGTCATGCTTTCATACATCCTCATATAGATTCCAGAAAGTTTCTGAAATCTTATCCAGGAAACCGTTCACTGAAATCTTTAAGTAGCTTTATGCCTGTGGAGATGTGCTGTACAGTATAGGGAAGTAACCTAATATTGTTACAGTAGTATTGTGATTAGCAAATGTATATTTTATTCAATACATTTCATTACGGTCATTTAGTAAAAAAAAGTTACATTTCTGGAAAGGGAGAGAATAGTTAGATTACATCAACTACAAAGATTTTTTGAATAACTCAGGGAACATTTATGAAGTTGAATAAATAACAAGTGGCATTGCCCTTGAGTGTATTTCTGTGTGTTGAAAAGCAGAATAGTGAAAACTTTGCTCAAAAGACAAAACAACTGGTAGAAGAACAACTATTTTGACTCTTTTTTCCTGTCAGTTAAAAGAGAAAAATTGGATGGCTATGTTATTGTGCCTTAGGCAAGTGAGATAAAGCTTCACAGTCACTTGGAAGTATTTTAGAGATTGTAATGTATCTT
This sequence comes from Pelophylax lessonae, assembly GCF_965119305.1. Lineage (NCBI taxonomy): Eukaryota > Metazoa > Chordata > Amphibia > Anura > Ranidae > Pelophylax > Pelophylax lessonae. The sequence continues at coordinate 298,125,957 of NC_138772.1, forward strand.
TAAGATCCTCCAATAAGTACCAATCTATGTACCTGAACAAAAAAAAAAAAACCTCATAATGACTGCTTTCTGGCTTCAAAAACATACTGTATGTGTAATAAAGCAATTCCACTATTTGAGAAACTTTTTGGTTTGTGTGTTGTGAAGTTAATCAGTCAGGTTTTCCCTGTACATATGTTTTTAGAGACTGCCTCTAACTCTGTTAAAAAAGATAAAGTATTGGAAAACGATATGTTTCATAACTCTGCTCACAACAAAAAGACAAATAAATGTAACCTATTATGGAACAATAAAAAGGAATAGGGGTGATGGCGCTGCCTATATAATTTAGATGTAATAGAAATGTAATAAACTGTGATACAAAGTGCCTTAAGCTAAAAACAATAATGTGTAATAATCAAACAGTAATATATTCCGTAAAAACCTCAATTAAGTGCAAGTGCAAGGTATAAAGGTGCCTGCAAAAAGATTGGAAAGTGACTGGTGCAATAATTATATGAGCAATAAATAATATTTAACATGCAATATTAATGTGCTGAAAAATATGGTGCTATATAAAGTGAACTGTTCCACTCATACCACGTGTTGATATGGGGAATAAAAAAGTGCCAACAGAGCCAAATAGAAAAAGGTTTTTTTAAAATACAGCTTGCAATGTCCAATAAGGAAAGATCCAGTAGAAAAGTCTATATCATGTGCGGTGACTTCAAAAGCAATAAAGGTGACAGCACTCGGAACAAACCGACACTCAGGTGAAAAGGTGACCCCGTGGTGGGTGGTAAGGTGCTGGGATTCCTTTGGTAAAATTGCACACTTACCAGAGACACCCACCCCACACAGGGGTATAGAGCGGGTGTTTTTTATGGGTCTGGCAACCTAGCGGTATCCTCCTATCCCTGGATGGAGGGCGTGTGCCGAGGATCAGGCTGGTCCTGGTGTGGATGTACCCTAGGATGGTCCCCTGTGTGCCTTCCTGCCTAGGTGTGTTCCGAGGGATCCACTCAGCTCCACTCCCGATATTTAAACCAGAAAATAAATAGTGGACATAGCGTAATTCCGCAATATGCTTTATTGAGCAAAAAAATGAAAAGGTACTCACATTGAACAGGAAAAAAACGAGCGTAACTGTATTGTCCGAGCGCTGCTGATGACGTACTGCTACGAAACGCGTACAGCGTGTCAAGTCATTTCCGGTAAACCTACATGGGAACGAGGCTTGGATCGCAAGCGCTCGGACAATACAGTTACGCTCGTTTTTTTCCTGTTCAATGTGAGTACCTTTTCATTTTTTTGCTCAATAAAGCATATTGCGGAATTACGCTATGTCCACTATTTATTTTCTGGTTTAAATATCGGGAGTGGAGCTGAGTGGATCCCTCGGAACACACCTAGGCAGGAAGGCACACAGGGGACCATCCTAGGGTACATCCACACCAGGACCAGCCTGATCCTCGGCACACGCCCTCCATCCAGGGATAGGAGGATACCGCTAGGTTGCCAGACCCATAAAAAACACCCGCTCTATACCCCTGTGTGGGGTGGGTGTCTCTGGTAAGTGTGCAATTTTACCAAAGGAATCCCAGCACCTTACCACCCACCACGGGGTCACCTTTTCACCTGAGTGTCGGTTTGTTCCGAGTGCTGTCACCTTTATTGCTTTTGAAGTCACCGCACATGATATAGACTTTTCTACTGGATCTTTCCTTATTGGACATTGCAAGCTGTATTTTAAAAAAAAAAATTTCTATGTGGCTCTGTTGGCACTTTTTTATTCCCCATATCAACACGTGGTATGAGTGGAACAGTTCACTTTATATAGCACCATATTTTTCAGCACATTAATATTGCATGTTAAATATTATTTATTGCTCATATAATTATTGCACCAGTCACTTTCCAATCTTTTTGCAGGCACCTTTATACCTTGCACTTGCACTTAATTGAGGTTTTTACGGAATATATTACTGTTTGATTATTACACATTATTGTTTTTAACTTAAGGCACTTTGTATCACAGTTTATTACATTTCTATTACATCTAAATTATATAGGCAGCGCCATCACCCCTATTCCTTTTTATCCAGTGCATAGTCTCCGGACTATCATCCAGGGAGGCTGCAGCCTATTTTTAGATATATCTATATATATTGTGACAGGAAGTCAGGTAAATCTGGGAATGTAGTCACAGGAAGGAGATACATTTCCACCTGATTTAGAAAGTTCACTGATACTATAGGGTGTTGGCTACAGAGCTAGCCAGCAGGAAGTTGAAAGGCCTTCACCTGTTCAGAATGAGGGAGTTAAGGCTCTATAATTTGTTCAGAGAAAGTCCTATTGATTGCTGCCTCCAGAAGCTGTGTCCTGAAGCCATGTGGGCTGGGAGCAGGAGGACAGTCAGCGTGTGCCTCCCGACAGGATGTGTGGGCCTGGGAGAAGACCCCCCGGAGTGATGTGTGCCCGGGACGGTAACCAAGGGTGAATACGTCTCAAAGGTGAGAAGACGAACTGTTGATGTGAAAGAAACAAAGGACTGTGTTGCCCTGTGAAGCTATTATAAAAGGACTATTGAGTGTCCGCTGTAGGACAAGGAAGTCTGCCCGACGGTAGGTTGGAGACAGACACTTAGGCAGGTTCCAGTTGTGAGAAGGTAGCCGCCCAGAGAGGCAAGGATTTATTTTCTGTTTTATTTTATTAAATGGTGTTTTCTTCACCAGGCTGTATGCAGCAAAACATCCAAAATAAAATAAAACAGAAAATAAATCCTTGCCTCTCTGGGCGGCTACCTTCTCACAACTGGAACCTGCCTAAGTGTCTGTCTCCAACCTACCGTCGGGCAGACTTCCTTGTCCTACAGCGGACACTCAATAGTCCTTTTATAATAGCTTCACAGGGCAACACAGTCCTTTGTTTCTTTCACATCAACAGTTCGTCTTCTCACCTTTGAGACGTATTCACCCTTGGTTACCGTCCCGGGCACACATCACTCCGGGGGGTCTTCTCCCAGGCCCACACATCCTGTCGGGAGGCACACGCTGACTGTCCTCCTGCTCCCAGCCCACATGGCTTCAGGACACAGCTTCTGGAGGCAGCAATCAATAGGACTTTCTCTGAACAAATTATAGAGCCTTAACTCCCTCATTCTGAACAGGTGAAGGCCTTTCAACTTCCTGCTGGCTAGCTCTGTAGCCAACACCCTATAGTATCAGTGAACTTTCTAAATCAGGTGGAAATGTATCTCCTTCCTGTGACTACATTCCCAGATTTACCTGACTTCCTGTCACATACCCCCCCCTCTTGTTTCAACCCTAGGGTTGGGACACAGATTTCCAGGCACGCATGTGTCAAGCACTGCTGACTCACTGATAAGCCTCCTATTATCCTCAAGCTTCCGGATGAAACTGTTTTGTCATCTTCATTGACGGATTTCTCATAAATGCCACACAGTTTGTCTCTCATCTCATATACACATTCTTCAACTGCATTTTTGGCATCATTTTGCTCCTTCTCGTTTCTGTCATCTTCATTGACAGCTTTCTCATAAATGTCAGACAGCTTGTCCCTCATAACCGTCTGTCCAATCCACCATGGAGGACCGTGATCCATAGGCAACTCAATTGGGCTAGTCTTAATGTCTTCAACATTCTTAAGACGCCTCTCTCTGCAATCCATAAATGTTTTCCACAAAACTTTGAGAACCTTTGCTTCACTAAGCTTTGTTCCAAGTAGGGACTCTTGACATCCCTCTGTGACTTGAGTTGCCTCTCCATACAGCTGTACACAATCATTGACTTTTTGTTGTAAAAGGGAATGATCTTCCTTCTTGAGCTTTGCTTGCTCTAAGATGCTGTGCAGAGGATTTTCCAATTGAGACAACAGGCTGTCACACATTTCTTCAAAGTGACCCCTGTTCCTTTTCCCAGAGATATCAATATCATTCACCAAACATTTCATATTCATAGGCAGATCTGAAGCATTTGCACTCATCAACTTCTTAAACTTTTCGCCCTCCTGAGCGAGTCGCAGTAAAGGCCTACTATTTGATTTGATATTGAGTTTATATTTCTTGCCAAACTCTTCACAGAAGAAGCCAACCAGAACATCATCAACTTTCCTTCCACCAACATAGGGGTCAAAGGCAACAACACAGTTGAACCCAGCGATCTGGGTGGTATCCATTATAGACCTCCTCTCTGCATCAGTGAAGAAGCATGGAACTGCAACACATTCTTTTACAGGTTTCTTCAATGCACTTTCTGCTGAACTATTTGACCGCTCAAGGTCACCTAGTTCTTTTTCTCTATCTGAATTCCACATGGAATGCATCTCAAGATCACGATCAAACTTCTGCCACCCGTCTTTCACCAGTTCCATTTTGGAAACACTCCCTGAAAGGCACTTATTCATTTGCTTCACGTTTTCACCAACAGCCTTAGTTTTCTCCACTAGGTTTTCAGCCTGAACTGAGAAATCACCACATTTCTTACTCAGCTCCTTTGTTTGCTGAAGTTCTAATGATACATTTTCCAATGCTTGAAGTTTTTGAAGGAACGGTTTATTCCAAAGGGGTGATTCAAGCCACATGTCGTCACATTTCTGAGGCTCACTCAGGACAGACCCCAAAACACTGATCCTTTTAAAAACTGCATCAGGCACACTATCCCCTCTTTGGGACAGATCCTCTGTTGCCTGCAATTCCTCTTCCAGTTCCTGCAACGGAATCTTCATCTCTTCTACTTGCTGTTCTAAGGCTCGCTTAGACTTTTCTAGCTCCTGAACGCTTTTCACAACATCATCCTTGGAGCTGACCAATTCTTCCATTTCTGTACGCAGCTGTTTAACACTTTCTAGTTCAGCCTTACACTCTAGAGCTTCCTCCAAAGAGCGAGCCAAGAACAGGGCTTTGCTCTCGTTATCACGCACCTCCGTTTCTGCACGTGCGCGTTCTTCTGCATATTTTGCATACACAGTCTTCTCTTCACCAAGCATCTGATCAAACTTCTTTTTCACATCTTCAACACACTGTAATGAACCAACGCTTTCTTCCATGCGTTTTTTCATATCCGCTATCTGAGCTTGCAATGTTGCGACTTGCTCTGATAGGTTTTTCTTTGCTTCCGCCTCCTCTTTTAATTGTTCCAGGAAGCCATTTTTCTCATCTTCCATTTGTTTGAGCTTTGTGCTAAAACTCAGCCTTTGACACCTCTCTTCCTGTAAGAGTTCCTGCGTGTCTTGCAGCTGCGATTCCAAGATAGAAAAATCTTCCGCAATTTCTCTAGATTTGCTGTCTGCTTGAGAAAGCCGATTTGTGACACTGTCCAACTCAACCTGCAATTGGTTTGCCTTCTCTAACAGCTTAGCACACAATCGGTCACCTTCTGACACCTTGACTTGCGATTCCAGAAGCCGTGCCTCTACTTTTTCCCTCTTATGTTCACAATCTCCTTTTCCCTGCATAAGAGCCTTCACCTCATTGGCTAGTTTCTGGGAATGAGACTGTAATTCTGCCACACAGGCTTCTTTCTCCTTTAACTGCTGCTGGAAACGTTGGGCTTCACCTTTCCAACTTTCACAGTCTGCACGTAATTCATCTACCACATTGCTCAAAGTGGTGAGCTCATACACAGTACTCAGTAATTTAGCCTCTCTTTCACTTTTCTCGTTGTCGCTGAGAGACAATGTCGTTTTCAGAGCGACATTCTGTTCCTGCGACTCCTGCAGGTCTATTTTTGTAACTTCCAAACACTGAAGACTTTTTTCCAGCTGATTACGCAACTCCAATATTTCACACATGCTTTGCTTCTGCAAAGTCTGAATTTCAATTTCCTTTTCCATGAGGATGGTATCTTTCTCCTTTATAGTGTCTTGACATTTTTGCAACTCGACCAAAAGAAGAGCAGTGGTTTCTTCCCACTGTGACACATGAGACTTGAGTAGTTCATTCGTTTCCTGCAAGTTTCTATGCTCCATCTTAAGCAATTCCACGGCTTGTTCCTTTTCTTCCATTTTCCGTTGCAAGGCATCCAACTCAGCCCTGCACACATACTCGGTTTCTTCCAAACCGATGGCCTCCATTGGCTGCTGGCGTCTCTGTTTCCAGCCTGCCATGCTCTCTTGGTGATCCTTTTGTTGAGCTGCAAAGCTCCGTTGTTTCAGCATCTCCCCCATTTTGGGTTTACTTTTCATCTGAGAACCCTGCGTCTCCATAGCAGTTTCATTTGCCCCAGTGTTGCTAGGGACAACAACTTTTCTCTTTAGCCGATTCCGTTCAGGCATGGATGGGGCTGGTTCAGACGGCAACATCCCCTCCATCCATAGAATCCGGTCTCTCATTTCATCTATCTTTGCATTTTTCAGGCGTTTGGACCGCCCCATCTTCAATAACTCCACAAACAAATTTTTCACAGTCCAGCAAACAATTTTCAGACCACTGTCTCTTCAACACATGTAGTTTTTCTCTCTCTTGCAGGATCTCTTTTCCTGCGCACACAATTTGTGCAGTCACTTGCACCAGACACAACAAAGTTCATCAAATAATTTTGAGACCGCTGTCTCTTTAAAACACTTTTTTTTTTTTTTCTGTCAGGATCTTCTCTCCTGCACACATAGATTGTGCAATCTCATGCACCAGATAAAGTTCATCAAACATTTGCACTTCCTTGCAGGGATCTCTGCTTATGCCCACTGCATACCTCCACCATATGTAGGGACTCACTCATTGGTAGGCGTGGATGACCCCTTTGGGGGTGCGTTTTCCCAGAGAGGTAGCCGACAAGTGCTTGCAAACAAACAGTGTGGTTTATTAAATGGTGTTTTCTTCACCAGGCTGTATGCAGCAAAACATCCAAAATAAAATAAAACAGAAAATAAATCCTTGCCTCTCTGGGCGGCTACCTTCTCACAACTGGAACCTGCCTAAGTGTCTGTCTCCAACCTACCGTCGGGCAGACTTCCTTGTCCTACAGCGGACACTCAATAGTCCTTTTATAATAGCTTCACAGGGCAACACAGTCCTTTGTTTCTTTCACATCAACAGTTCGTCTTCTCACCTTTGAGACGTATTCACCCTTGGTTACCGTCCCGGGCACACATCACTCCGGGGGGTCTTCTCCCAGGCCCACACATCCTGTCGGGAGGCACACGCTGACTGTCCTCCTGCTCCCAGCCCACATGGCTTCAGGACACAGCTTCTGGAGGCAGCAATCAATAGGACTTTCTCTGAACAAATTATAGAGCCTTAACTCCCTCATTCTGAACAGGTGAAGGCCTTTCAACTTCCTGCTGGCTAGCTCTGTAGCCAACACCCTATAGTATCAGTGAACTTTCTAAATCAGGTGGAAATGTATCTCCTTCCTGTGACTACATTCCCAGATTTACCTGACTTCCTGTCACAATATATTTTATACATTTACTACATATATTTTTTATCTATTTATTTATACACATTTTTTCACTCATTTATTCACTTATCTATCCATTTAGTCCATAGCGCGGAAGTTTTTATTTTTCTATTATGAAACAATCACTCACATTTTTAAAACCAATTTTTTTGCTCTTTGATAACCTTGTATGTTTATTATTAAAAAGTGGAAAATTCTGTTTACTATATTTTTCCAGCGCTTGCTGTAAATCCGGGATCTGTAGTACAAGAATATTCTGGGAAGTCATCAGTTTCTGTAATTGCCAACAATACCTGCCATTAGCACACAACTATGCAGGTTGGGACTAGGGTTCATCTCAAACCAAGCAGCTATGGACTAGGATTGATCTACTGTACATGACAGTTTCCTTGCTGTCAATGGTTTCTAAGGAAGCACCAGCAACATCCTTGGCAACCATTAGTTTGTATACAAACTGGTAGGATTAGCATGACATTATTAATTCAATATGTCACAATATGCCACATAGCAATATTTAATCAATGACACTGACAAAATATCGCCATGGGCATATTTGGTCAATGTCATCACCCAGGAGACATGCCTCTTTGTTTACTTTTAAAAATAGGGCTCCACAAAATGGCATCAGGTGCCAGTCATGAATTAGATTGGATATAGCCTATTGGTCAGCAGGTTTTTTTCCTTTCAGCAGGCATAGTTTATCATGATTTATGAGAATCTGCATTGCAGATGGTTGTGATTGATGATGGATTTACATCATGGGACTATTTATTTTTAAAGGACTTGTCAAAACTCATGTTCTGACATCCCACCTAGAACCAAAGCCAGGTGTGTTTCAGCTTATCCTTAGTTTGGACCAAACAGGATGAGATAACAGATGTTGAGAGGAGCCAGGAGAAAGGGATGTAGGGGAGGCAGCAAAAAATATATATATCATTTTAGAGGAGGGTATATTTATTGTTTGCAGCTGGTACGCCTACTATTAGCATTGATGGTCAGGCACAATAGCTGGCTCTGTGTTCTTCACCTATAGCAGCCCCCTTTGCCATAAGGCAAACAGGCCTAAAGGCACTCAGTTGCCCCAGGTCTTATACACAATGCTATAGTGCCTGGCTGCCACACCGGGGCAGTTGCAAGCTAAGTTCAGCAAATAGTTACTTTCGAGAAGCAGGCAGGCAGAGTGGTTTAATGGCAGTCATGATTCGAGGCAGGCAACATTCAACAAGGAAATCTAAATTAGCAGGCAGGGTGGAGATCAGGCGAAGGCAAAGATCAAGACACAGGAACAAGGTATGCAAAAAGGGAGCTTGACACTAAGGGCTTGACAGACTTAAAACAGGTTTGGTCTCCACCCAGAGGCTGTGTCTACATCAGTCATCCTACAGGTGAACAGTCAGACAGGGAGAGTGCAGCTCAGCCAAAACCAGGATGTTGGAATGAGACCAGCAGCTGCCATGGAACAGGAGAGTTACACGCTCCTAACAATAGTAGTACATTAACTAAAGAGTAATCTAAGGTTCTAGACTGATTGAAATATGACCCAAAGAAAGCACTTAGCAAACAGTACGCGCCTTTTATGATCTACAAATATGTAAAGATAAACTTATTAAGTTTTATTTTTAGAATTCCAGAGCCTATACTGAAGAGAAACGATGTTGCAGTATGTCAGTATAGAAATAGTGGTCTTACCAACAGGTCTATTTTTAAGCAGCAAATTTCAAATCATTTTTTTCCCCCAAAAAGCTTTATTAAAAGTGAGCATAGGAAAAATACATTTTAAATCAATTTTTTTTTTTATTTCAAATATCTTTATTGAAAATGTATAATTTACAAGCATCAAACAAAAACAAAAAGGGGTAGATCTATAAAGCTTGCATCTAGCCCACTACTAATGTTTCCTTTTACTGCATTGATATTATGTATTTGTATAATATATTGCAGTTTTAATCACATTAATATATATGTAAATAGGTAACTATTACCAAATTATTAATATATAGTGGATATAGCTAGATGTTTAAAAAAAAAAAAAAAAATTTGATAATGATATTAGGGACTTAAAGGGTAGGTTCACCTTGTGAACACAAACAAGAAAATTGACAGCGCTCTCCGGATTGATGTGGTTGACCATAAATCCTCAAAGTAAAAAAAGCCAAATGTAACGGCTAAAAGATGGTAATTTATTGTTTATAAAATTAAAAACCATAATGGGTTGTACGATACTATGCTGGTGTTGGTAGATGTGGATGAGCTAAAGTCCACTGGGTCCAGTAAGCAGGGAAATGAAAAAAATACCCCAAGGCAACCGATTCCCTTTGGGTTTCTCGCTGGCTTGATTGACAACAATCTTTGGTCCCGAACTTCCGCCTCGTGGTTGCTGTGACATCACCCTAGAGCACCGACGGTTTCCGGCCAGGCTCCCGAGCATCTGTGACTTTGTTCCATCAGGGACATCTTTCATTCCTGAGATCACTGGGCCCAGTGGACAATAGCCCATTCACATCTAACAACACCAGCATAGTATCGTACAACCCATTACGGTTTTGAATTTTTCACTGTAAAACAATAACTTTACATTATGAACTATCAATTACTATCTTTTAGCCTTTACATTTGGCTTTTATTCTATATACTGTGAGGATTTTTGGTCAACCACATCCATCCAGATAGCGCTGTCAATTTTCTTCTTTGTGTTTATGGTTACTGTGTATACAATTCCTGATGGCTGCATCGGATTGGCCCTTAGGGCAGTGGACAGTTTCAGTCTCCACAGAGCTCAGCGCTTGGGATACATTGTGTGTATTTTCTTTTGTCGCTCACCTTGTGAACATGTTTCACCCTCATTTAGGGTGTAGTATGTACTGTAGCATGTTCAAGCAGACTCTTCTTTTCCCCTTACCCCCTATTTCTGTGACAGTGGGCAGGGGTTCTTCTCCTCGGCAGCTGCTATCTCCTTTAAAATCAGCATGGCTATGAGGGTAATAGAGTAGGTATTTCTGACAAGAAAAAGAGTAAATATTTAGTTCTACAGTTTACTAGAATTTCAGCCATATATTACCTCCACAAGGTGCGTAGAAATAAGACGCTTCTCCAGGATGTCCTCTTATGTATGGGTGGTATAAGCTTGCTTTCTGCAAAATTAGAGAGTATATTTATTTTCATCTGTATCCTGTAGTGCTACTACAAGTCTTGTCATTGTTATACCATATTTTCTATGAGGGGGGAATATTGTTTTCGACAATACAGTAGATGTAAATTCCTTTTACGCCAACATGAGACACAGTAGATGTAAATTCCTTTTACACCAACATGAGACAACCAAAGACTGGATATAGTAATTTGGATTTTAAATGAGGTATCTGATCTAGAGCAAATTGACTTTTAATTTAATTTTTTTTAAGTTTCCTAGATCCCATAATTCTTTTGATATAATAACTTTGATTCACAAACTAGCAGAGTGGATAAGAGATCTAATAGTAAACGTGAGTGTAATATGACAGAAAGAATACTGATTTCATAGTTGCCAACATTTGAAAAAAATTTCCAGGGACACTTTGCACACCCACTTCCCTGAAATTCTGCCCACTCTGCATAATTAATCTCCGCCTACTTATCAGATTATAGAGTCTACTCAATATAGAGAGAATTATAGGAAATTAAAAAGGGAATTTCAAACTTAAGGCCAAAGTAGCAGAGTTGGAATAAATCTCCCATTCAGCTGCACTACTTCTGCGTAACATTTACGGGCATCCCGATTAACGGGCGCTTCCAGGGACAATGTAAATTACCCGGGACAGGCTCTTATTTGCCGGGACTGTCCCGGCAAAAACGGTACAGTTGGCAAGTATGTGATTTCACTGTTTCTTAACTGTGCTGCACATTGAATATTCACTGGGATATTTGTTAACACAGTTTCTTAGACACAGATCATGAAATTAAGGTACGTATTTGTGTACTAAATGCATTGTGGCAAGTGGACATAATGGGGTTCAATTGCTATAGAAATAGAGACTGTTCAATCAGCATAGTAAATGTTCATCTTACTTACTAAAATTCAATGTGTAAAGTAAACATAAACCTTGCAAACTGAACAACTACTACTCCTTTGGTGAAAAAAGGACTAATGGCTTTGAATTTCGTCGATCATCATATCATAGTTTGCACCGATTAGAATAATATGTATCATTATATATAATAGCATTTTCATAACTTTCTAAAAAAAATAAATCATGTCTACATTTTCCACTGTGAACTATCGACATTACATCTGCTGCTTATATTAATATTTTTCATGTTTGCCACTGAACTATTGACATTTCTTCTGATGCTTGTGTTCCTGATTTTTGTTTGTTAAATAGTCACCTAACCACTGATCTCTGGATCACATCTGTTCTACAATTACTGCTTTGTAATTGTTTTCAGCTTGTCTGATATCACACTACATATCGATTATACATCAGCAGCATTTGTCAATTTTTAACTCCAAATGACAAAGTATGCAAAATTCACAGTTTACACTCCAAAGAAGAATGTGAAGATAAATGTGTTGTTCTAATAGGAAAGGTTGCAGAGGGTGCACTTTATTCAAGACAAAAACATAGCAAAAGAATGAAATATCAATTGAGACTTAAATCCATTCAACATTCGTCAAACAGTCATACAAATTGTATGTGAGCATTGCAGTCACTTGCAGTGCCATCTAGTGTCAATATAGGAAATTAAGTGTTTAACACAAAATATCCATTAATAAGTAATTTACAAGTGCTGAATAGAAAAATACATTTTAGATTTCTGACTCATCTTGCTGATACTAAAAAAAAAAAAACAAAACAAAAAAAAACATTTTTTAAATTGTCAATATGTCATTATTTTTAAATGTCTCTAAAATCATGTTTAATACATGTTCTTATGTTTTATATATATATTTTTAGATGAAAATGATTTTAACTAATATTGATGCTTTGAAAATAGTTGGACTGTTTTTTATACTTAATAGAGAAGGAAGGGGAAGAAGAAAATTTATTTTGGGACAATGAACATTAGGGTTAAATATTGCAAGAAACATCTTAAGGCCCGTACACACGTACCGATCGTCGGCATACAAACGTCGGCGGACGAAAGATCTGCCGATTGTACGCGTGTTAGTATGGTGCCTCCGACAGATGTCTGCGCACAATCCGCGGACAAAAGTCTTTCGTGCAAACATGAAAATTTTTGTCTGCGGACACCAGAACGGACGATTGTTCGCCTGTCAGTACAGAATTCGGCCGACAGACCGCAGATTTGCAAGACTGGGCATGCTCAGAAAATTAAAAACACAGGGAAAGTTAACCATTACATGACATCACTTCTGCAGTCAGCTGAAGTCTGCAGACAAAATTCTTGTGCTGTCCTTGTGCTGTCTTTGCACTTTTCAACAGACACCGACATCCCGGGGAGAAAAGACGAACATTTGTATGCCGACGATCGGTACGTGTGTACGGGGCTTTAGTGCAACAAGATCTTAGGCAAATATGTGCTTGTTATTGTCATCAGTAGTTTCATGGTCTAACACCTCTTGGAGAGCAAGAGTAGTTTATTTCAATGTGATATAATTATGAGACTAAATACTAACCCCTGTAAAAATGTATTGAAAGATGTTCTCAAAGTTTTTTGCTTAAATTATTTAAGGCAGAAAAAAAAAATCTGTCCTTGCAATACAACAGAATCAATGCTGATAAATTGCTTCAGCTTGCATTTAAGTGGTGTTAAAAACCTAAAAAACAAAATATATATATATATATATATATATATATATATATATTCTATTCTATCATAGATGTGCTGCATGCATTCGTTTTCTTGTTTGTATTCTTTTTTCAAGTTCCTTTAATCACTTGAGCTTTGGAAAGGTATATTCCCTTCATGACCAGAGCGCTATTTAGCACTGCGCTACTTAAACTGGCAATTGCTCAGTCATGAAACACTGTACCCAAATGACATTATATAGTTTATTTTCATATAAATAGATCTTTATTTTGTTTCTTATATTTGATCACCACAGATTTTTTTTTATTTTTTATTAAATAAATAAAAAAGACCAAAAATTGTGGGGAAAAAAAAAACACTTTCCACTTTCCATAAAAAAAAAAAAAAAAATCCAATAGAAACTAATGTTATCATACATTTAGGCCAAAATGTATTCTGATATATGACTTTGGTAAAAAAAAAAAATCCCAATAGGTGTATATGAATTGATTTTTGTGAAAGTTATAGCGTTTACAAACTATGGTATACAGCTTTGACTTTCTGACATTTCTTGAGGTGAAAAAAAATGCCAGGGCAGTCAATCCCCCCCCCCAAATTACCCCTTTTTAGAAAGAAGACACCCCAAGGTATTTGCTGAGAGGCATGCTGAGTGCATGGAAGATTTTATTCTTTTCCCACAAGTTTTTGGAAAATAATTTTTTTTTCTTACACAAAAATGTCAGTTTAAAGAGATATTTCTTACACATGCCATGGGTATGTGTGGAATGACACCCCAAAACAAATTTTGCTACTTCTCCTGCGTATGGGAATACCACATGTTTAAGACTTTTTGGGGACCTAGCTGCATATGGGGACCCCAAACGAATGACCACCTTGAGGAATTCAAAAGCCATATTTTCCTCATATTGCTTCCTCATTATCTATCACAAATTTTAGGCTGGCCCTGAAATGCCAAGGTAGCATGATCATCCCCCCATGACCCTTTTTTTGGAAAGTAGACACCCCTAGCTATTTTCAGAGAGGCATGTTAAGTGTATGGCACATTTTATGTTTTCCCCCAAGCTCTTGTAATATGACAAAGGTTTTTTTCTTTTTTTTACACAGTTTTCACTTTAATGAGATATTTTTCACACATGCCTTGGGTATATGTGGAATTACACCTCAAAACACACTCTTCTACTTATCCTGAGTATAAATAGACCACGTGTGAGAGACGTTTTGGCAGTCTAGCCATGTACAGGCCCCCCAAATCCAATAATTACCTTTAGGCTGTCATTCTCTCATGTCATTTTCCACACTACCTGTCACAGTTTTGGAGGCCCTAAAATGCCAGGATAGTACAAACACTCTTTCAAATGACTCTTTTTTTGGAAAGTAGACAGTCCAAGAAATTTGATAAGAGGCATGGTGAGTATTTTGCAGATCTTATTTTTTGTCACATCATTTTTAAAAAAATGAAAAGAGAAAATAAAATATATATTTTAATTTTCTTTCTTCATTTTCCAAAAACTTGTGGTGAAACATCAGATCTGCAAAATAATAGCCATGCCTCTCAGAAAATACCTCGGAGTGTCTACTTTCCAAAAAGGGATCATTTAGGGATGTGTTTTGTACTATCCTGGCATTTTAGGGCCTCCAAAAATGTGACAGGTAGTGAGTAGGGATGATCGAACTTTTGAAAAGTTCGGTTCGGCCAGAACATCCGAACTTCCCGAAACTTCGGCCCGGATTTCAGAACCCCATTGAAATCAATGGGACCCGAACTTCGGTAATCAAAAAACACCATTTTTAAGCCCTAAAACCCAATAAATGCCCCTAAAAAGTCCCCAGGGTTCTGGGTCATGCCCCATTAACTATTAATCACACAAAAAAAGTTCTTAAAAATTGTCATTTTTGATAAAAAAGCCAATTATTGAAAAAAAAAAAGAGAGATTTTTTGATTTTGACTTATATATGCGAAATATATGCTTGCGCTAATGAAATCATTTACAGTAATATATTTCTGCTACTATCACACCTATATATGGCTAGGTGTCTATATACATATAATTATGTGTGTATATATACCACTATACACAAGTTCAGATGTTTTGCCTGCCTCAAAAGAACCCCAAAAAATGCCAAAAAAAAAACGCTAGCGTAAAAAAAAAAATGCCCAGGTGTGTTTTTGCTGGCATGTTTTGGGAGTTTTTGGAGGCAGGCAAAACATCAGAACTTGTGCACAGTACCACTATACACAAGTTCAGATGTTTTTCCTGACTGCAAAGAACCCAAAAAAATGCCTGCTTTGAAACTGGCAAGGTGTGAAAACGGAGAAGAGAAGCTAACCCCCTGAGCTGAAAGTGTTCTAATACAAACAATCCTTTTTTTTTATGGTTCTGGACATGCTACAGAGCTGAAACTTCTAAAAGGTGTACCTGTGAAGTTTCAGCTCTGTAGCATGTCCAAAACCATAAAAAAAGGATTGTTTGTATTAGAACACTTTCAGCTCAGCTGTATGTGTGTATATACACCACTATACACAAGTTCTGTATATATACACACATAATTATATGTATATAGACACCTAGCCATATATAGGTGTGATAGTAGCAGAAATATATTACTGTATATGATTTCATTAGCGCAAGCATATATTTCTGCTACTATCACACCTATATATGTCTAGGGTATATATACAGACATATATGTGTATATATACCCCCTATACACATGTTCAGATGTCATATCTGACATCAAACATGTTCTCAAAAAAGCACTGGCAGTGGCAGCCCCTGCAGCATGAAAAATGCTTGGCTGGTGAGAAGCCATATTCCTGTCCTGAAGCAACTCTCTATAGCAGTCACCCTGCTATGGAAGGGTTTTGTCACCCTTCCATAGCAGTCACTGTCAGTTAACCCTACACTACACTACGGTCCCTTTACACTTAACACTTTCCCTACAGAAACTAAATTTTTGAAGCTAACTTAAGTGTAAAGGAGCACTTTAACTACACTAGATATCCCTTTCCTCACACTAAAATAGCTAAATGACACTTTGTAACACATTAGAACAGAACAGCATTCCACTCTCTTCCATGTCCCGTACAAGAATGCTAGGAATTTGGCGGGGCGATCTTATATACTGGGGGGCGTATTCACTAATGATTGGTCTAGGGACCCCCTAGTCACTCCAATCACATTCCTAGCATTCTCCTGCCCCCTCAATTGGCTTTTGCTAATGGTTCTGGTCCAATCACGGGCTTTTAAAGCCCATTTCCTGAAGCATTGCATTTTGGTCGGTTCTGGTTGCCGAATTCTGAACTTTTTGGGCAAAAAGTTCTAAATTCGGCCGAACCTCGAACACCCAATGTTCGGGCCGAACCGATGGTGGACCCGAACCGTTCGATCATCCCTAGTAGTGAGGAAATGACATGATAGAATACAACCTTTGTCAGCCTAAAGGTGGTTATGGGATTTTGGGGGCATGTACATGGCTAGGCTGCCAAAAAGTCTCTCACACGTGGTCTCTTCATACTCAGGATAAGTAAAAGAATGTGTTTTGGGGTGTAATTCCACATATACCCAAGGCATGTGTGAGAAATATCTCATTAAAGTGAAAACTGTGTAAAAAAAAAGAAAAAACCTTTTGTCATATTACATTACATTACGTCGCTCGCCCAGGAGCCTCTAGGGGACGAGCGCGCGCCACTGGAGGCGCGCTCCCGCCCCAGATCGTTCCCGCACATCCCCGTGCGAGTGACCGGCGGCTCCGATGTCTGCCAGTCACTCGCGATCTCCCGCTGAAGAGGGAGAAAGGCAGGCGGCTAATGTAAACAAAGCCACCTGTCATTCTCCCTGATGTAACTTTAGAGACTACACGATCCTGCTATGTAGGATGGTATGTCTGTGTTGTTACATCACAAGCCATGCCCCTTTACAGTTAGAATCACACCCCTAGGGACACACTTAACCCCTTGATCACTAATAAAGTTAACCCCTTCCCTGCCAGTGTCATTTTTACAGTAACAGTGCATATGTATAGCACTGATTACTGTAGTAATGTCACTGGTACCCCCAAAAGTGTCAATAATGTTAGTCAGAGGTCCGATCTGTCTGCCACAATGTCGCAGTCCTGCAAAAAAAATCGCAGATCGCCGCCATTACTAGTTAAAAAAAAACAATAAAAATGACAAATCTTTCCCTTAGTTAGTAAAAGCAATAACTTTTGCGCAAACCAATCGAAATATGCTTATTGCAATTTTTTTTACCAAAAATATGTAGCATAAAACAAATTGGCCTAAAATGTTAAAAAAATTTAATTTTTACTTTTTTTTTTTGAGAATTTCAAAAAATGTGAGAAATATTGTTATTTTTTCAAAATTTACGCTCTTTTTTTGTTTATAGCGCAAAAAATAAAAATCGCACAGGTGATCAAATACCACCAAAAGAAAGCTCTGTTTGTGGGAAAAAAAGGACATCAATTTCATTTGGGTACAGTGTCGCACGACCGTGCAATTGTCTGTTAAATTCACACAGTGCCGAATCGCAAAATAGACCCTGGTCTTTGAGCAGGAAAATCCTCCGGGGCTTAAGTGGTTAAAGTGAAAACTGTGTAAAAAAAAAAGAAAAAAAAAACATTTTGACATTTTACAAGAGCTTGGGAAAATAAAATCTGCCATGCACTTAACATGCCTCTGGAGATGATTGGAGCCATTCTGATCTCTGATCAGCGCTATGATCAACCAGCAGTACAGGCATCAACCTGGTATAAACACTCAAATACAAGTGACGTACCGGTACGTCACTGGTCCTTGTTGGGCATATATGTAATGTTCTTTTTTTTTTCATGCAGCCTGTGGACTGAATGGAAAAAAAAAAAATCTCCATTAACAATGATCAATGTGGATGAATAAATCTCTGCCAGAAAAAGTGTGGGGTACGCCCATCATTAGAATCTTCCATCCTGTATCTACCCACTTCCAATGTTGGAAATACAGGTAATGTTCTTTTTTACGCTCAGCCCATGGGCTGAGTGAAAAAAAGAACCAAACAGATTCCTCCATTCACATCAATCAATGTGAATGAAGAAATCTTTGCCAGAAAAAAAGTTGTATGCGAAAGCATAGGAGAGATCTGCCCACTGATCACCCCAGGTCCCTCATGCTTGGCCATATACGTTTTTTTTTTTTTTTCGTTTCAATAATTTTTTATTAGTTTAACAAAAAGTAGGGAGATAAATCAAACAGGAAAAGAGTTTCAGTACAGCACAAAAACTGAAATGTACATCATCGCATACAGTGTATTACATAGGTACAAGTAAAACAGTATTCATTAAGTAACCAGATGTGAAGTCACCACATTATTCCTTTTCCATATGCTCCATGACTTGGCAAAGGTGGTGAACTTTAAGGTATTAATTGCTAATAGCCGTTCAAAGGCATAGTTTTGGTCCACCAGCCTCCCCACGTCAGAGAGGTTAGGAGCTAGATTAGATTTCCAGTTTTGTACCACCACTTAACAAGCTGCAAGCAATATATGGATAACTACAGAATGGAACACAGATGGGTACAAATCTATCCCAATATTAAGTAAAGACAGGGCAGGGTCAGGTTTTTTTTTTTTTATAGATCCAAGTGCACTTGGCAATTAGCTGCAAGACTTGTCTCTAGAAACTAGGGAGGTTGGGGCAGCCCCAGAGGACTTGTTCAAGATTACCTACTTGTCCACAGTTGCGCCAGCATACAGGGAAGATGAGAATCTGGTCACTTTGACAGGGGTATAATAACATCTATGAGTGATTTTTAGTGTTAGTTCATTATGATTGGTACAATGAGTAGTTTTAAACCTCGATCTCAGAGCAGATTGCAATTAGGAAGGTGTAATGGGGGTATGGAGATCTTGTTCCCATAAGAGCATAGCCTTAGATTTAGTAAAGGCTTGCCTATCCTGGAGGATAGAGTAGAATAGGGATTGTGTTGGGCTTGGGTAGGTTGTAGAAGCTCCAAGCTTTCAGAGAAAGATTAGGTTTAGCAGTGGGGTGTTTAGTGAGGAAGTGAAACATCCTAAAGCACGTGAATCATAGCTGAGCAGGTATGGAGTATTTTTGTTCCAATTCCGCAAGCTTGTGTTTGTGGGGGGGGGGGGTTGTCTCCATGAAGGAGATCTGATATCTGATACTTTGGAGATACCATTCTGTTAGGCGTTGTTACCTACTGTTGTAAAACCCTTTGCTGCATAGTGCATTGGACTGTCTGTTACCTCACTCTTAATATTGCCTCAGGTTTCTTCTCTCGATATTTACCTATTCTGCTCCCCTTCCATCTTCACCCTCCCCCCCCTCTTCTCCCCATTTCTCTCCATTACAGCCGGCTCGGGGGGGGCCTTAAGGAAATCCGGTTGGGACACACCTGGTGGCGTTCCGATACCCTGTCACCTACATACGCTTGACCTGGGCCACACTTCACGGAACGGTGAGTGATTTGGTTTCCTCTATTACCGCACTATACATACCCTGACATATTGCTACCATGTTTTCTGCACTTGGCAGGAGTCCCACGGTACTCTCTTTTAATTGCAGGGGACTTAATGTCCCAGGAAAGAGATCCTCCATCCTCAGGGCCTTAGGCAAAGTGAAACCTGCTTTTGTTTTCCTCCAGGAAACACATTTTAGGGCCAGGTCTATACCCCACATAACAACCAGACAATTCCCTAGAGCCTTCCACGTGACCTCCCCTGTGAACAGGGCCAAGGGAGTATCAATTTTGATACATAAAGAATCAGCGTTTGACCTCACACACCAATTAGTAGATCCTGAAGGTCGTTATTTACTCCTGAAAGGTACCCTTAATGGCAAGCCTGTGACCCTTGCTAATGTCTATTTCCCCAATTCCGCACATGTGTCCTTCTGTCAAAAGGTGATAGATGAGATGAAATGGTTTGGGGAAGGCTGCGTTATCCTGGGTGGGGATTTCAATGTGCCCCTGAATCCACTCTTAGACACTTCCAATGGTCACTCCTGCATCAAATACAGGACCCTGAAAAGACTTAAGACTCTGTTGGGGTCACTTGCTTTAGTGGATTCCTGGAGAGCCTTACATGCCGATGATAAAGACTATACTTACTATTCCCCGGTACATTCCAAATATTCTCGAATCGACTTCTTGTATGTTTCCCAACGGGACCTGCCGGACCTGACCGCATCACATATAGGCAACCAGACCATCTCGGACCATGCCCCTATCTCCCTGACTCTTACTGTCAGACCCAGAGACTCAGGAAAGGTCTTTAATTGGCGTCTGAACCCCGCGCTTCTGACCGACCCCCATATTCGAGATCACATCTCTAAAGAGCTGACCCTGTTTTTCGAGGCACTCGCACGGTCTACGGTGCTTCCTATGAATGTCTGGGAAGCTCATAAATGCACTATTAGGGGGACGCTCCTAATGTGGGGTGCCAGACGCAAAAAACAATCAGAGAAACAAACGACCGATCTACTCTCGTGTATTGCGACACTTGAGGCCACACATAAACAATCCCTTTCGAACGACACTCTCCAAGCCCTTATCTCTGCTAGGAAAGATCTGAGACAACTCCTAGATACCAAAGCCAGACGTCTGCTCTTCTACCGTAAACACATTTACTACGAACAAGGCGATAAGGCGGGGAAGTTTCTGGCCAGGTCTTTGAAAGAAGCCCAACTGGCCACTAACATCCCCGCTATAAAAAATAGGCAAGGGAATCTGGACAGAGACTCCCGCCTCATAGCTCAACATTTTCAGGATTTCTACTCCAATCTCTACAACATACCAGCTCGCCACAAGCCAGCCGCACTACATGGAGACAGACCGTCCCTTATTAGAGAATTCCTCCAAAACAGCTGTGACGAGACCAATCTCGCCCCATTGCATTGGAGGAGCCTGGTTGCCCGCCTGCTGCCTTTGGACTATGGACCAGACTTTAAAAGACTTTGACTCCCTGGCGATTAAACTGTATTCGTGGGGTCTGAGTGCCATTCACCTAATAATGTGCACTCAGACCTGAGCTATCTGGGGATATGTAACATGTCTATGTTTAATGTATAAAAAGTAACTTTATATATTTTAAAGCATAATACTGTATTTGGGTCCCCATGTGTGTAATGGAGTCTCGCTGTGAAAACTAGTTTTAGCTGCAGAGAGAGGGGGGGGGGATTGTTTCCAGCAGCCCCCTCCTGAGCAATGTCTACTGATTAACTGAGTGCTTTTGTCTAGAGTGGGGATGTTTTGCTTCTGGGAGTCTGTAATGTGATACATGTCTGTTTGTGTTACAGTCTTCCATTTGGTCCCCTAGGGGAGTGTCCACTAGGTGGGAGACCTGCATAAATACGGGGGCAGGTAGCCCTCAATAAACATACCACTGCTTGAGCCTCACACGGAGCCTTGTCTCATTCTTGGGGGATTCACTGTATGCTGTTGGAGACTGATTGCTAGGAGTGTAAGCTGATGTATGCTTTTCCTGTTCGTCTGCTAGCAGCTATTCGTGAGGTCCCAGGCTGGAGTGCTATTTTGTATCCAGTTCGGGAGTTTGGTGTCCTGCAAGTAGCTGTGCCTGTCTCTCAGAAAGGGGCATATCGCCAAAACGGATTTTAACCCCTTGTCTGCTGAAACGGTCCGTTACAACAGCAAACTCCCTAGGTTATTAGATTCGGATGCAGAGTCCCTAGAACAACCTTTCACGCACACCGAACTTTTGGCAGCGATTAAATCGCTCAAGTCTAATAAGAGCCTGGGCCCAGATGGCTTCACTGGCCATTATTACAAAACTTTCACTGATCAGATCTCTACCCCTCTCCTCACGGCACTGAATTCCCTCCTCTATGACTGTGCAATACCAACTTCTTTTTCACGAGCCCACATCACAGTTATCCCTAAACCCAATAAAGATGCCACTGAATGCCCTAATTATAGGCCTATCTCCCTATTGAACCTAGATCTTAAGCTGCTAGCCAAACTCATTGCCACTCGTCTCAGGTCTCTACTCCCACAATTGAAAGGCCCAGAACAGGCGGGCTTCATGCCGGGTCGTGAGGCTCGCGACAATGTTTTGAAATCTAACAGTCTGATCCACAGATTCCATATGGATGGTGTCGGAGGCCTTCTCTTGTCTACGGACGCGGAGAAGGCCTTCCACAGGGTGGCCTGGGACTTTATGTTTGAGACCTGTAGACACGTGGGATTGGGAGACCATATGCTCGCTTGGATTACAGCCCTGTACACAAACCCCTCAGCTCAAGTCAAAGTGAACGGAACCCTGTCTGAGCCGATACATATCCACAACGACACACGCCAGGGATGCCCACTCTCACCCCTTCTATTCATCTTATCCTTAGAGCCCTTCATTCGTATAATCAACCTGCACCCTTCCATCAGAGGTATTGAGGTGGGGGGTAGAGAGCATAAGATTTCCGCTTATGCGGACGATCTTTTGTTTTTTGTCTCTCTCCCGTCCACCTCGATCCCCAATTTGCTGGACATGTTTGAAATCTATGGCTACATGTCTAATATGCTGATTAATTACCACAAATCTGAAGCCCTAAATCTAACCCTGCCCTCACAACAGGCGAGTAGTATTCAACAGAATTGCACATTTAAGTGGAACTCGTCTAACATACAATACCTAGGTGTGCGACTCACCCAACATCCCAAAAACTTATTCGAACACAATTACCCCCCTCTCCTTGCCACCCTCACGAAAGAACTGCAAGGTTGGATGCCCCGATTCTTCTCCTGGTTTGGCCGGGCTGCCATCATCAAAATGGTGACTTTGCCGAAACTCCTGTACCTCATGCAGGCTCTCCCTATCACCATCCCCTCCTATTTTTTTCGAAAACTACGTTCGCTCCAGATTCAATTTATCTGGAATCGCAGACAGCCCCGGGTACATTTTGACAAGATGACCAAATCCAAATCCTTTGGTGGTATGGGTCTACCCAACTTTAAGCACTACTACTGGGCTGTTCATTTATCCAGGATTATAGATTGGAATTGCCATACCCGGACAAAGGACTTGATTCAGGTCGAAAATTCGTTCTTTGCAGGACCATTGGCGAAATTCCCCATGGATCCTGACCACATCTTGCCCTAAAATTCTGCTGACCCACCCCCTTATAGGCCCCACCCTGAAGACATTCCACACCATTGCGCAAAGCCATGACATATCTTCCTCTCCCGGCCCCTTGACCCCACTAGCACATAACCCTGAGTTTGCACCAGGACTGGATAACCCCCTATTCCTGAAGAACTTGCGAGACCCTCTACTGGCCAAGGACTGTTTGGTGGGGGGCGTTTTCAAACAACTGTCTGACTTCACACAACTTACCGCTAACCAGAGAATGCCCCTTTGGTCCTACTTCCAGGCTCGTAGCTACCTCACCTCACACAACAGGAAACCCCTAGTAAGCAGACCCTTAAGTGACTTTGAAACTTGCTGTCATCTGGGTGAACGGGTTGAGAAGACCATTTCCCAGACCTATGCCTGGTTACAGAAACACAACGATACCGGTCAGGACAGATTCAGAGAGAGATGGAGCTCCTTGTTGAACACTCATATCTCAGAGTCTCAATGGAAACGGGTTTGTACTCTTATGCACAAGTGCTCACTGAGCACGAAATTGCAGGAAACTGCTTACAAACTACTCACACAGTGGTATGCCTCGCCTGATAAAATTAAGAGATGGTACCCTGCCTCTGACGATACCTGCTGGAGATGCGGACTTGAGAAAGGCACTTTAATGCTCATCTCCACCTACTGGTAAAAAATTCAGTTAATATGCTCGTCCATTGTGAATGAGGAGATTACCCTCTCTCCTGAACTCTGCTTACTGCACCTCGGTTCAACACCACTCCAAAAATACAAGAATTCCTTCATCATTCACCTTATCAATGCAGCCAGGTCCCTCATCCCTTTGCATTGGAAATCTACCAAGGTCCCCACAGCCTCAGACTGGCTGAGGAAGGTCTCGGAAATCTGGGAAATGGAAAGGGTTTGCGCACTCACGAATGACAGAATCCCCGGATTCCTATCCCGATGGGACCCTTGGCTTAAATTCCAAACTTCTCCACAACATACCCTGTCTTTTCCAGGTCTACCCTGAGCCGGCCTCCTCGTAATTCTCATCCTTCCTGATCCCTCTCTTACCCACTCTGAACCTACTCTTTCTCTTACTAGTCATCTATACCTAGTATTGTAGCTCCGATGCCCTTCTTCAGCCCTGTTTTGCAACTGATCTGGTGCAGCCCATCGAACTTTAGATGTGTTGGTTTCTACATCTGCTAGTTCTCTTAGCTCAATATGATTGTATGACCATAGATCTTGGAAACCTGAGGATAATTTGTTTCGAAGAATTTGTTTCACATGATTATGTCAACACTTGTATACCAGACTCGTTTTCTCCAGAGCTACTTGCTTGCTGCTTTGTCCGTTCATCGGATCTTATACCTTTCTTTGATGCTCTCTAGAATGCCTATGCACTATTTTGTTACTCTTCTGTACACTACATTTGACTATTGTATGCTTTATTGCTTCGCTACGTCAGTTTGTTCAAGCTTTTCGATGCAATGATTCCTGCACAATTTAGACATGTGTGTACCTTGGCTTATAATGTGTTCTCATTTCTGTATTGTACCCCATGTTTTCAATAAACTTGATTGTTTAAAAAAAAAATACTTTGGAGATACCATATTGAGGTAACGCAGTGGTGGAGAGAGACAGGATTAAGGTCTCAAAGATGTAGATTGGGATGGTTGGAATAATTTGTGCTCTTTGCCCTAGTTTGGGGGAGATAAGGTGCTTCCAAGCCAGTAGCAAAGCTTGCATAGGCAAGGATAATTATGAGAGGTCTCTCTCCTGCAGCTGTCACTCAGGAGGAACAAGCAGAGGTTTCTGTTGGGAGTAAGGATCGACTCTATCTCTGTCCATAATGGGTGCTCCTTTAGCGAGAACCAGTGTTAAAGCTGATCTAATATAACAGCCCAGTAATAATCTTTCAGTCCGCAAGACCTGCACCACTTACAGATTTGTGTTTAATTAGACATGACTGCGGACATCTGGCCCTTTTCCCCTGCCATAGAAACATCCAAATGGCACCCGACAGGAATGTGAGATAGTGGTTCATTGCATGTATAGGTAAGGACCAAAACAGGTACAGTATTAGAGGGAGGATGTTCATTTTCAGTCCTGCTAGCCTGCCATACCAGGACAACTTGAATTTTGCTAACTGTTTGAGCTCTTTTTGGATCTTAGAGAACAAAGTTTTATAGTTGGGTGGAACTAAGGATTTAGTTGTGGCTGTGAGGGTGATGCCTAGATCAGGGATTTCATGGCATTAACCTTATAATATGATATATAACTAAACTCCATTAAGGTTTGGAAGGCCTGAGGTAGGGATCGGTCAGGGTTAGTAAGAAGGAGAATAATGTCATCCACAAAGACATACAATTTTTGTGTGGAGTCTTAAAATGTAAAGCGTGTAATGAGTGGATATGAACGAATGGCTTCTAACAGCTTGATCATTAGGTTAAAGATTGTGGACGAGAGTGGACATCTCTGTCAAATACCATTGGATATACCAAAGGATTTGGCCAATAAACCAGATGCGTTAACTTGTGCAGAAGGATTAGAATACAATGCCAATATATAAATGGTTTAGGAGAAGGGAAGGAGATGAGGAAGGAATCACTGGAGGGTAATATTAAAGTGATACCTAAAGAGGGAAAGGAGGCTAATTTATGTTCTAGCGAAAGATCAATAGCATTGTTAAATGTAGATCCAAAGCTATATGCAAAAGTTTTGACCTCTAGATTAACCTCCCTGGCAGTATGATTATGTCAGGAATTCTGTACCAAAAGCGGTACAATTTTTTTCATGGAAATTTGGCGTTATGTATTATAGGCCTACAATTCTTAGTAATTACTGACTTAAACCTGACCAAAACAAGACTCTAGTAGATGTCCCAGATGTGATAAATTTGAAACACAAACGCATGAATTATAATCTAATCAATAATATAATTTTATTATATAATATATAATATAATATATATAAATATATAAATAAATAAATATATATATATATATATATATATATATATATATATATATATATATATATATGTGTATATATATATATATATATATATATATATATATATATATATATTATATTATATTATATAATAAAATTATATTATTGATTAGATTATAATTCATGCGATATATATACACATACGTGTATATGTGTGTGTGTATATATATATATATATATATATATATATATATATATATGTATACATATACATACATATATATATATATATATATAATATAAATGTTATGTGTGTGTTTGTGTTTTGTGCAACGTTCAATGTTTGAATTTCCCTCCCTAGTTCCGCTCCCATGCAGCATTGCTGCTGCAGGGAACGGAACTAGGAAGTCATCACACCGACGGAGGACGTACGAGCGGCGGGGATCTCAGACGGCTGGCGATCTCAG
Organism: Pelophylax lessonae; assembly: GCF_965119305.1. Lineage (NCBI taxonomy): Eukaryota > Metazoa > Chordata > Amphibia > Anura > Ranidae > Pelophylax > Pelophylax lessonae. Next base: position 298,152,609 of record NC_138772.1, read on the forward strand.
CAATGGGAGATCATCGCTGGATCGCCAGGAGAAGGTAAGAGACACCGCTGCACGCTCTGCCCATCCACCCCGAGCGTGACTCGGGGATACCGATCCTAGCACAGAAAATCCACCCCGAGTCATGCTCGGGGTTACCGCTAGGAGGGTTAAAGAGCTTATGCCTAAGTGGATCCATGCAGACCAAACCGGATTTCTTCCGGGGAGGGAAGACAAAGATAATGGGATAAGAACCGTGCTCCTTATGCAAAAGATGAGAAGTGGAAGATCCCCAGTGCTATTCCTGTCAATTGACGCCAAAAAAGGTATTTGACAGGGTGGACTGGGGATTTAGGTTATATACAACAGAAGCAGTAGGAATAGGCCGAGGATGACCCAATAGGTCTATAGGCTGTCAGCCTACAGCATCAGTAAACGTGAATGGGATGTTGTCCATTTCATTTGAAATGCATATTGGAGCAAGACAAGGATGTCCGCTCTCTCCTCACCTGTTTGTGCTGTCACTGGAACCATTATTGGCAACCACACGAAATAGCACAGATATAGGAGGGATGAAGAGCATAAGGTAGCGGCATATGCCGATGACATTCTGTTCTATGTATCTAACCCAAGAATTACACTGTCAAACTTAATAAAAGAAATGACAAGGTATTGAGCACGTTCAAACTTGAGGATCGGGGGGTGTGGCTTGGTCCCGATCCAAGATGGCTGCTTAGCTCTGAGCTCCTCCGCCTCGAGGCCTGATATTTCTTTTAGCCAGCCCGTATACCCCTGTAATCAGTACTGAAAATTTGGGGAGTACCTCCAGAAGCTCCTCGGCCACCCGATCCCGCTCTCCCCGGGAGCCAGAGACGCAGGTTAGCCGCACAATCCCTGAGATCTTCCGCACGCAACCCAGGGAGACGCCACAACCTACCTCTTCTTCCTCTCAGGATTCCCGCTCCCGCTCCCCGAGCAGAACTCCTCAGGCCCGCTCACCATCTCCTGATGCTCCCAGACGCCCGCCTTCCTTATCCTTCGCTGACCTGCAAGTAATTGCGGCCGATATTAAATCGGATATTAAAGCCACCCTCTCTACTGTGATCGCGGAGCTCAGAAGTGACTTCCAAGCCATGGCGCTGAGGATGGAGGAGGTGGAAACTACTACGGCCCACCATGATGCCTCCCTCTGCCACGTACAGCAGGTCACGGAGTCTCATGCTGCCCTTCTCCGCGACCTAAACCGCCACGTTGAGGACCTGGATAATAGGGGCCGTCGTAAGAACTTGAGAGTCCGGGGTGTCCCTGAGAGTGTGGAGTATCAGAACCTCCCGCAGGCGATCTCTTCTATCTGCAATAACCTGCTGGGTAGGCCCCCTGACTCCCCTGTCCAGATGGAGCGTATACACAGAGCCCTTTGCCCCCGGGGGAGAGAAGCTGACCCGCCGCGGGATGTGATCTGCTGCCTGGCTGAATTCCAACTTAAGGAGGATGTGCTCTGCAACGCCCGTATTAGACAGCATATCACCTACCAGGGATCGTAGATTAAGCTGTACCAGGACTTTGCAGCGGAGACGGGAACTGCGACCTCTGCTGGATGAATTGCGCTCCCGCGCCATTATCTATCGGTGGAAATTCCCGTTCGGTCTCTCCGCCACTTCACAGGGCCGCACGGCTCTCCTATGGGTCCCGGAGGACCTAGAGCATTTCTGTGCCACCCTTGGTATACCGTATGTTCCCCTACCTGATTGGTACAGTGAGTTCCGCACATCGCCTCTCCAACGAGCCACTTCCATGGAGGGCATACAACCGGCTGGCAACTATGTCCTTGGCAGGCGCAGGGTGTACCCCTCCTCCCCACCTCCTGCTGGTAGAGATGGTGCCCTGCACAATGGAAGTCCCACGGCGTCTCCTGATCATAGGAGGGCGAGGCGCACACCGTGACTGCAGCGCCCTACTTGCTTGTGAGTACATGTCTCTCCAGTGTCCCGCGTTGTGCCTTAATGCTACCGTTGTAGCTGTTTGACTGCCCTTCATGTTGCCTGCCCATTGACTTTCCTGGAACTGAGCCTTATTGCTGCTGTTTTTGCCTGTCACTCTCTGCCTCGGAATGCCCTGCCCCGGGACTTGGACTTTTTTAATGGACATTGTTAGAGTGTGACACCGCTGGGAGTCAGCTACTGCTAGACGGACTGCGAGGCGCACACCGTGACTGCAGCGCCCTACTTGCTTGTGAGTACATGTCTCTCCAGTGTCCCGCGTTGTGCCTTAATGCTACCATTGTAGCTGTTTGACTGCCCTTCATGTTGCCTGCCCATTGACTTTCCTGGAACTGAGCCTTATTGCTGCTGTTTTTGCCTGTCACTCTCTGCCTCGGAATGCCCTGCCCCGGGACTTGGACTTTTTTAATGGACATCGTTAGAGTGTGACACCGCTGGGAGTCAGCTACTGCTAGACAGATTCCCGGTTTCACCGTGTTCCTGCTGTCTGATCTTTTGCTCCCCAGATGCCGGTGGCTGCTTTTGACCCCCCCCCCTCCACCCGCTGACCGCTCAGGGGGTCTGGTGTTCAATGCATCTCGCCATTGTCCCATCTTTGCCCTTTGCCTTATGGGGGATCCCTCCGAACGCTTTGCTGAATGATCTGTGCTGGATGATGTTTGCCCTTTCGGTGGACTGCCTTTGATGGACCTCTCAACCCGGATGTAGTGGTGCCTTCCTCTGGACTGCCAGGGACTTGGAGCTGTCCTTGCTCCCCGCGCTCAGATGAGCCTTGTCACCGTTGATTTGCTCCAGGTTCCTTGGCTTTGTTTTTGTTTGTCTTTTTTCCCTTTTTGCTATGATGCTACTTATGGGTTCTTGAGTCCTGCTGCGGGTTTGTATGGACCCTTTGCTCCTGCTCCCCCCTTCCCTAATGCAGGGTATTATCTCATGTATATTGTGCTGGGTACTGTGCTATCATTAGCGGGATTTGGGATGTTGTGGGGGGTGGGGGAGGGGGGGGGTGGCGTAGCTGTGGGTCGGGAAGAGTGTTCTATTGCTTGTGTTTGATGGGTCATCTTCCCCTTTATGCCTACCATCGGCCCCCTTTATTTGGGGTACTGCTTGGTACTCTATAGGGGACTTTGACGCTCTATTGGAGGTCCTTGACGGCGACACTGTTCGGTCGGACTTGCGCGTCCTTTTGGGATGCAGAATGGTTGGGGATCCCCTCCTCTGGGAGTTTCCTGGTGGGGGATGTCCCTGGAGCTGTTCTAGTGGAGGTTCGTTGGACCCCTGCATGTGTTCTTACCAACCATTGCCGCTTCAGGGCTCCAGGTTTCTTTATAACCAATTGTGCCATTTTTGTTTCTGTTGGTTTGGGATTTTAATTTAGAGCTCAGAGTCTATTGGGCAGGATGAACTTGTTTACTGTTGATGATTGCTATGTTTATGCTCCCTTTTATACCATCTCAGACACTGGCCCTTGATGGGTATCTCCTCCTCACGCAGACGTGGGGTCCCCTGCGTTCCCTAGGGGGTTCCCACTGTCTTGTCCTGAGCCCTGCGCCTCCTCCCCTTGTCTTCTTTCCCCTGTGGGTTCCATTGCACTGACAGTATCTGTGCTCCCTGCCTCCCCCCCCTGTCGATCTCCGGTTTTCCGTTGCAGTATTGCTTCTTTTGTTTATATGCCCCCCCCCATATTTGTCTATCACCTTCGGGCTATCTTCCTTGCTCCTACTGGCCATGTGGGTGCTTGGTGCTGCATCCCGTCTTTGATCCTCTTCCTTCCACACTCGCCAACGGTTGGGGCTTGCCTCTTCCGAACCTATTCTGATTACACCCCACCCGAGTGGGTGCCTTAGCTGGTCTAGTTGCATCCCCGGATATCATCCTTCCCCTTCCCTCCTTCTTTTCTCTTCAGCCTACCTCTGTCTTTCTACGCTACTCTCTAACTTTATTTGGCTGCTCCTTCTCCCCTCTTCCCTCCCCCCCCTCTTTTTTTTTTTATTCTCTTCTCCTCTCCCCTTTACCCTCCCCCCTCCCACCATCATGCCACATAATCCCCAGATCTGCTCCCCCGCTCAACGGTTGAAAGTGGTTTCTTTTTTTAATGCCAAGGGTCTCAACACCCCACAGAAAAGGTCTACTGTTTTGACACATATGCGCCGTCTCGGGGCGGATGTTATATTCCTACAGGATACCCATTTTCACTCTGATGCCATCCCCAGGTGCCATAACAAACATTACCCTACTGTCTTCCACGCCACCTCCGCAGATTCTAAAACTAAAGGGGTATCGATTCTCCTCGCCAAATCTCTGCCTTTCACGGTCTAAGGTTCTCTAGCGGATGCTCAGGGCCGTTACCTCAGGGCCGTTACCTTTTTCTAACGAGGTCTCTGAATAATAAGACAATCACTTTCGCTAATGTTTATAGTCCTAATTCCTCCCAGGTGCCTTTCTTTAGGGACTTCAATGTCCCCTTGGATCCTCTGATTGACACCTCCTCAGGCACCTCCTGCCTTCCTTACAGAGCGCTGAAGCAACTCAAGCTGTGTCTCCAGGAACTTCTCCTCCATGATTCCTGGCGCACTCTGCATGCCCAGGATAAGGATTTCACATTTTTCTCTCCGCTCCATCAGAAATACTCTAGAATAGACTATCTCTGTGTGTCCCAAGATGCCTTACTCTTTCTCTCTGAGGCCACGATAAAACCCTCTATCCTCTCGGACCATCACCCTGTCACAATGACATTGTCTATGCCAATTTCCACCCCTCGTGACAAAGTCTGGAGACTGGATGCTTCCCTGCTGACAGATCCCGTTCGTATCTCGGAAATCCGCTCCACCATTGCCGATTACTTTTGGCTTAACGCTACTCCTGATACGTCTTTAGTAACCCAGTGGGCGGCGCATAAATGTGTATTTAGAGGTAAATTGCTCGCTCTCGCCTCAGCTGTTCGGAAACAACAGGAGGCGACTATCTCTGCGTACATCTTTCTCAAAAACCACAAAGGTTCTCTGAATGTGACCACACAGGAAAGTGGCTACAAGATTGTTGCTCGGTGGTATCGCACCCCTGCACTTCTGAACAAAATCTCCCTTTCTCTGCCCCCTACGTGCTGGTGGTGCCTTGCAGATCGTGGCACCTTGCTGCACATTTTTTGGTCCTGCCCGTACCTGTCCACATTTTGGAAAGATGTGCACAGGATTGTTGAGCAGGTGACTACTTATGAGCTGGAGTTCTCGCCTGCCCAGTTCCTCCTGCATCATTCCCCCACTTCTCATGCATCGTACATGAAATCCCTGGCAATACATATGATCAATGCAGCCAGGCAATGCATTCCTGTGTTGTGGGCCTCCACGCAACCGCCTAAGATCAAACAATGGTTGCGCCATGTTGTGAGGATTGCTGAAATGGAAGAACTCATCCATGTAGCTCGAGATACGCCGACTAAATTCCACAAGAAATGGGTGTGTTGGACCCATTATATGACTACTACGGAATTCTCCTCTCTGTGTAATTCCTGATTCTGGGATATGCCTACTGGTGGATCTTTCGTCTCTGTTCTTATGTTCTTCACCTATGTGCTCTCATGTATGCCCACCTCCCAACTTTTTCAGACCTGCGCTCAGTCTGTTTCCGCATAAATAAAGTACCATGGTACTCCCCCTTTTGCCTATACCCCTGCACCCCCCCTTTTTTTTTCTTCTTCTTTCTCCTCTCTCTCCCACCCCCCTCTTGCTCCTTTACACTCTGCTCCGCTGTCTTTCCTCTTGGCTCTTGTTACCCTCCCTCTTTTTCTCCCCCCTCTTCCCCTGTCCTGCTCGGGTGCTATTGGGTGGTTTGGCTGGTCCAAATGGCTGGCACCCCTCCTGTCCTTCCCCCCGGAACCCTTCATTGGGTCTCCCCCCTACGCCGACGACTACCCCTCCCTGCCCCTGGACCTTTTTTGCCCGGGGGACGGGAGTACATCTCAACACCTCCCTGCTTCCTTTAGGCCCGTGTTCCCACATTAGGGATGCCCGTATTTTTGCAAGCCTCTACACCTCCCCCCCCCCTCCTGCTGCTGGGACTACATCTCTCCCTCACTCTTTAGACTTGGGGGTTTTTACCTTCCCATGGGCTCCCTTTTTGTCCCCATTATACTCATTTGAGCACTGGCCTTCCTAACATAGTTGCTTACTGTGCTATTTTCACTACTCTTGGTCTGGTTGCTTCTGTTCCAATGTCACCTGGGATAGTTGTCAAATGTTATGTTGATGTTATGCCATTGTTCTCCGTTTATGTCTGTATTCCCATCTGCATTCCATGCTTTCTGTAATTGCTCATTTTATTCCCAATAAAATGTTTAAAAAAAAAAAAAAAAACTTGAGGATCAACCCTGTAAAATCTAAAAATTTGAATAAAAATTTGAATAGAAAAGAAGAACTAGCTTTACAAAAAGAATTCCCATTTTCCTGGGGGAAAAAAAGTTCTAAAATATCTTGGGATACATTTAACATTGCCTCTAAAAAATGTATATCCCACTACTGAACGAATTTAAAACAGAAATTAAAAAGATAACAACAAGGCCACTATCTTGGGTACGACTAATAAATACGATAAAGATGATGATAGTACCAAACATCCTCTATAAATTTCAGATGTTACTAATATATCTACCACAGACTCATTTAAAAATTTTACACACAATGATAACAAAATTCATATGGCAGAATAAGAAATCAAGAATGCATCTCTCAGTACTAGGTAGGGGGAAGATACAAGGGGATTCAGCTGCACCGGACATTAAAAGGTATTATAATGCTGTGGTATTAACACAAATGATGGAGTGGACAAAAATAAAAAGTGAAAAAAAAAATGGGTAAATACACTGAGCAATGCACAGTTAAGTAATAATATTGTGGTTCCACAAAAAAATAGAATATTAAATGGAGACACGCATGAATTGACTAAGAATGTGTTTAGGGTATGGGATTTAATTTATAAACTAAAAAAATGGAAATATAATTCACCTTTAATCTCACTTATGGGGACAAATTATTTTATACCTGGTAATGGAGCACAATTTGGAGAATGGATAATAAAAAAAAATGCACAGATTAAAGATATAACAAAAAATGGAAAAATATGTCCATATTAGGAACTGCAACAAAAAAAAGGAATTGATGATAGTAAATGAATGGCGGTATTCTCAGTTAAGACATTTTGTGACAACTTTACCTCAGCCAATTAGATCGGAGAAAAATCTCTTTTCTTCATTTGAACACCTCTGTAGTATGCAGACGACACCACAACACTGTATATCACAGATCTATAAAATACTCACAGAGAATATAGGATTGAGAATAACGCCATTCATTGAAAAATGGGAAGAAGAGCTGGGATCATGGCCAGAGGGGCAACAAATAAACAAAGTACTGAGAGTGGTAGAGGCTATAAATACGGTAGAGATGAATTGTAATTGTTTGTCCAGATGGAATATAATACTGGTTAAAATACATAAATATAAACCAGAGAAAACCTCAATGTGGTGGAGAGGATGGTACTATGGCACATATATCGTGGCATTGCCCAAAGATACAGGATTATTGGCAGAAAGTGAAACAACATATAGAGGAAATTACGGAAATATACATGGTGATGACCAGGGGAGGACTGGGCCAGGGGGCAGGGGGGCAATTGCCCTCTGGGCCGCTCTGATGTTCTGTAAAAAGGCTGCACCCCTTTTGCCACAGACATGCCTAAAGGATTCCTGGTGAAGAGAAGTAAAAAGTCCCTGCCACTAACCTACTGAGTGTGGGTTGAAGACAAGGACAGAGCGCAGGCCTCCTTCCCCAGCATGGATGGTGTAAACTGTGTATGAGCAGAGGCGGGTTCCATGCCCCACTGGAGAATCTCCTCCCCTGGCCAGCCCCAATAAAGCTGTCCCAGCTCCCTCCAACTGCCCCCTGCTGGCCAGGTTGGGAACCCAGATTCATTCGGTGAGTAGAGAGTACCTGAAGCAGGGCTTCAGCCTGGAATGGGGGTCAGTCGGAAGAGGGAGAGTGGGAGGAGGGCTGAGTCGCTGCACCATGGGCCTCTGATTTGTACTTGCCCCCTGGGCCAAAAGTTGCCAGTCTGCCCCTGGTGATGACCCATGGGTCTGCCTGTTTCATAATACAAAAAATACAATAAAACAATATAAGAACACGGTAGTACCTTACTTAATAAAAGCAGCAAAGGGGGCAATACCAAAAAAGTGGTTAGACCCTTAAAGCCCTACGATGAGAGATTGGTTTAAAAGAATAGAACATATATATGAAATGGAATACTTGATTTTCCATTATATGGGAAAATAGGTAAAATTGAAGAGAATGAGGGAAATATGTGGAAATTTGAAGTGAACAAGATGGGACAGAGAAGGAAGAAAGATAGAAGAAAGGAAGATATAAAATGGCAAAATATGGGAAGGGGAGTGAAGGAAAGGTTAATAGGGATTTTTGTATATGATTGTTGGACTATAGCTATATGTGTTGTTATCCCTTTTTTTATTGTAATTATGGGAAAAATTATTAAAGGATAAGTAAAAAAAAAAAAAAAGAGTACAATGCTAAAATAGCAGACATTATTGGCTCTGTGAAACCAAATTGACTCAGAACCATGGACATGTACAGCCAGTGCACCCTATCGGACACCTTGTCTGCATCAATCGAAAGAAGCAGAGAAGGCGTTCGTGTTTTTTCAGTGTGGTGCATATTATTCAGGAGTCTCCTGGTCGCATCAGTTGTCTGTCCACCTGAGACAAAGCCCATTTGGTCTTTTTTGATCAGGGAAGGGAGAACAAGCATCAGAGGCTTTGCCAAACGCTTTGCGTAAACCTTTACATCGATGTTCAACAAGGATATTGGGTGAAAGTTAGCAGGAATGGTGGGTTCTTTCCCAAGTTTGGGCAAAGTTACCACCTGGGCCTTCAGCATCTCTGGGAGAAATGAGGAGGTTTTAAACTGCTTTAGAGAATACTGCATTTAAATGTGGGGAAAGAACAGAACTGAAGATTTTGTAGTACTCATTTGGCAGACCATCAGGTCCAGGGGATTTTCCATTGTGTAGAGAGAAGATGGTATTTGCAATTTCTAAATCGGAAATTAAGCATCTGAAGTTATTCCTCTGACATCGTAGGAAGACATAAGTTGGATAATAAGTATGTCAGATGAAGAAGGTTGGGGGTATTAGGGTGTTCGCTTAGGTTGTATAGGGTGCTAAAATAGTTCACAAATTCATCAGCTATCTCCTGAGGGTTTATTATCTTATGCCTGAAAGTGGGATGGATGAGATGGTAAATGCGGTATCTTGCTTGAGTACCTTTAAGCCTGTTCATTAGATATTTATCCGCCAGCATAAAAGTTAATTTTCAGGCGCCTGAGATGTTTATCATACTGTTCAGTGAGATGGGACCTTAACTCCCCTCATAGTTTAGTAAGGGAAGCAGAGATAGAATGGGAAGGTGATTTATTTCTAACTTCCAATCTATGGATTTCTGAGAGAAGTTTATCAAGGGGAAGATTGTATTGTTTCTTGGCTTTGGAGCTTTGTTGAATACATACAGTGTCTTGCGAAAGTATTCGGCCCCCTTGAACTTTTCAACCTTTTGCCACATTTCAGGCTTCAAACATAAAGATATAAAACTGTAATTTGTTGTGAAGAATCAACAACAATTGGGACACAATCATGAAGTGGAACGAAATTTATTGGATATTTCAAACTTTTTTAACAAATAAAAAACTGAAAATTTGGGCGTGCAAAATTATTCAGCCCCCTTAAGTTAATACTTTGTAGTGCCACCTTTTGCTGCGATTACAGCTGTAAGTCGCTTGGGGTATGTCTCTATCAGTTTTGCACATCGAGAGACTGAAATTTTTGCTCATTCCTCCTTGCAAAACAGCTCGAGCTCAGTGAGGTTGGATGGAGAGCATTTGTGAACAGCAGTTTTTAGTTCTTTCCACAGATTCTCGATTGGATTCAGGTCTGGACTTTGACTTGGCCATTCTAACACCTGGATATGTTTATTTGTGCACCATTTCATTGTAGATTTTGCTTTATGTTTTGGATCATTGTCTTGTTGGAAGACAAATCTCCGTCCCAGTCTCAGGTCTTTTGCAGACTCCATCAGGTTTTCTTCCAGAATGGTCCTGTATTTAGCTCCATCCATCTTCCCATCAATTTTAACCATCTTCCCTGTCCCTGCTGAAGAAAAGCAGGCCCAAACCATGATGCTGCCACCACCATGTTTGACAGTGGGGATGGTGTGTTCAGGGTGATGAGCTGTGTTGCTTTTACGCCAAACATAAAGTTTTGCATTGTTGCCAAAAAGTTTGATTTTGGTTTCATCTGACCAGAGCACCTTCTTCCACATGTTTGGTGTGTCTCCCAGGTGGCAAACTTTAAACAACACTTTTTATGGATATCTTTAAGAAATGGCTTTCTTTTTGTCACCCTTCCATAAAGGCCAGATTTGTGCAGTATACAACTGATTGTTGTCCTATGGACAGAGTCTCCCACCTCAGCTGTAGATCTCTGCAGTTCATCCAGAGTGATCATGGGCCTCTTGGCTGCATCTCTGATCAGTCTTCTCCTTGTATGAGCTGAAAGTTCAGAGGGACGGCCAGGTCTTCGTAGATTTGCAGTGGTCTGATACTCCTTCCATTTCAATATTATCGCTTGCACAGTGCTCATTGGGATGGTTAAAGCTTGGGAAATCTTTTTGTATCCAAATCCGGCTTTAAACTTCTCCACAACAGCATCTCGGACCTGCCTAGTGTGTTCCTTGTTCTTAATGATGCTCTCTGCGCTTTAAACGGACCTCTGAGACTATCACAGTGCAGGTGCATTTATACGGAGACTTGATTACACACAGGTGGATTCTATTTATCATCATTAGTCATTTAGGTTAACATTGGATCATTCAGAGATCCTCACTGAACTTCTGAAGAGAGTTTGCTGCACTGAAAGTAAAGGGGCTGAATAAATTTGCACGCCCAATTTTTCAGTTGTTTTATTTGTTAACAAAGTTTGAAATATCCAATAAATTTCGTTCCACTTTATGATTGTGTCCCACTTGTTGTTGATTCTTCAAAAAAAATTACAGTTTTATATCTTTGTTTGAAGCCTGAAATGTGGCAAAAGGTTGAAAAGTTCAAAGGGGGCCGAATACCTTTGCAAGGCACTGTATGCCCCGTATAAAGGATTTGTGCGCGGACCATAGGGTATTAGGGGCCGAAACTGAATTTGCATTAATAGAGAAGAACTACCTGAGATGCTGAAGGATAACTTTAGATAGGATATTGTCCTGCAATATTTTAACATTGCAACACCAAATAGAAGACCTGTGGGGGAGATTCTTGCTCTTCTATTGTTACCATATTAGCAGCGTGGTCTGACCACATTATGTCTTGTATAGAAGAGGGGGAAATCTTCTGAAGAAGCCATTTATCTCATACAAACAAGTCAATGTGGGAGTAAGTATGATGTCCAGAGGAGAAAAATGTATAGTCTCTCTCATTGGCATGTTGGCACCTCCAGACATCATAGAACTCCTCCACATGGAAAAGGTTTCTCAATAAAGGGGAGCATCCTTTCGAGGGGGATCTAGACTCAATCCATGGATTCACTATGAGATTAAAGTCCCCACGCATCAGTAGTTGGCCAGATCTACAAAGAGCAATGGTCTTGAAGACTCTCCTCAGGAACCTAAGCTGGGAATAGTGTATATGGTAACCAGGGTGTATGGCTTGGAGTTGAGATCGAGAAAATACATTTGTTGGAGAAGCATGGACTTTGAAGGCACTAAATAATTAAAATAACAATTTTACTAAATCACAACTAAAATGTACATCAAAAAAGGTGTTTAGTATATGTAACCATTGTAGCTGATTAGCAATATACAGATATACAAACAACAATACTGGTAATTGCGGTAGTTATTGAATATGTTACATCAGGAAGATCTCAAAGAGGGTGACAGGTGTGTGGGCTGCCGTCCAACGAGATCGATCAATGTGATGATAGGTATACAGAGAGTTCATAGAACCAATTTGCTCGACATGTTTAGCTTGGATAGCTTCATCTGGAGCTAGTAGTAAAATGCTCTGTATAACAGTGTAGACATTAAATCAGGCGTAAAGCCATAAAGCCAGGGTATGATGATAACGAGGAGGGTAAAGTAAACTGGCAAGGAGCAGGTCAGAGACAATAAGCAAAAGTGCAAATGTTATCCGTATAGGGGTATGCGTCTGAAGTTTGTTAGATAAACACCCATTAAGTCCAGCCAGTATATAAATGCATGTAGAGGATGAGTAGAACAGGGCTGTCTGTCCAAGCAGATCAGCAGGGGTCGCTGTAACGGTTCCTACACAAATCTTCACCCTCCCCGGATGGGAATATACCAGCCCACACACCTCTCACCCTCTATGAGATCTTCCTGATGTGACATATTTAATAACTACTGTAATTACCAGTATTGTTGTTTGTATATATGTATATTGCATATTGCTAATCAGCTACAGTGGTTACATATACTAAATGCCTTTTTTGAGGCGCAATGTCCACATTTTTGATGTGCATTTTAGTAATGATTTAATAAAATTGTTATTTTAATTATTTAGTGCCTTCAAAGTCCATGCTTCTCCAACAAATTTATCTTCTAATTAATTTGGAATGTGGCACTTAATTACATATAAATATGCGCTTAGTTTACTGCTACCTGACTGCGCATCTAATCCAATTATTTTGGAGTTGAGATCACCCAAAATAATGATGAGTCTGCCCTCTGAGTGCAGGTGGGAGGACTTGAGCTGGAAGGACACAGACTTACCGAGGGCTAATAGGACACCTCTTAGAAGATATGCGGGTAGTCTCTGTGCATACATTTAAAGGTGGCTGCCTTCTGGAAGTGGGTTTCCTGTGCAAAAACAATGCCTGCTTCAACTTTTGTTGCCTCCTTCCAGAGGGAAAATCTCTTGGCAGGGTGATTGAGACCCTTGACATTAAGGGAAAGGCATTTCAGGGTCATATTAGATAATGGTGGATGTCTTCTCAGTGAGTGGTGGTACGTCTGGGACCAGGGATGTCAGTAGTTACATAATAGGAACATAATAATAAAAAATATGTCCCGGAGAGGGACTGTCAGCAGAAAGTAGAGGGGACATGGGGAATAGGGTCGAACATTCCCTCAGCCAGGGTCTGTGGGTAATTGTGTAACAAGATGAAGTTAGGAGCCTCCAGATGACTTCTTTTTGGGTGACCGCTTGCAGGAGACCACTTGCCAGTTGGAATTTAAAGCTGCAGGTTGTTGATGATTGGCTTCCTTGGAGGGTCAAGGAGAATCCCCATGTTGCAGAGCTTGGAGACCTTAGTCCAGAGTTGTTACCTTCACTGTCTCTCCATTGTGGGTAATGGAAAGTGTGACTGGATATTTCCATTTGTGGAGAATTTTATAGTTTTGCAGTGCCTTTGTTATTGTTGCCAGATTCCTGTGACATTGGAGAATGTGCTGTGAGAGGTCTGGGAGAAGTTGTATCTAGGAGAAATGTTCCGGGACGTTTTCATATTGTCAGAAAGCTGACGGGAATTTCTCCTTTGCCTGGATGGCAAGATCTGGGCCTGTTAGGGATGGCACCAGGGAGGAGAAGAGCTCTTGGGCAAATTGCTGCAACTGGGAGCTAGACAAAGATTCAGGGATTCCCCTAAGTTTGAGGTTATTTCTCGTAGACTTATCTTCTAGGTCTGCTACCTTGTCTCTCAGCCATGCGATTTCCTCAGCATGGGTGGCATGGGCATCGACCATGGTGTTGTATGAGGAGTTATAGTTGCCCAGTGAGGACTCCAGCTGATTCACCCTGTCCCCCAGTATCTACAGTTCCCCTTTAAATTGCTGAACACCAGCCATCATGTCAGAGTGTAGAGATGAGTGCAAGGAGAGGAGCATATCTTAGAGTACAGTGTCCGATACAGTCTGCCTCATGGTTGGAAAGGCAGATATAGGATCAGGAATGGGCTGGGGCTCCCTTGCATGCTGTTCCTGTGATGCACTCACCTTCATGTCTGGGTCCTGCAGGGACTTCTGAGGTGAATCCATGCGTGGCTTTGATTTCACGTGGGTGGTGGGTGTAGATGCCCCTGATGATCCTCCACCGCCCTGAAGTCCAGACAGGCCATTATTGTGTCCCTGGGATCCATACTCTGTGGTCATGGCCTGTGGCCGCCACCATTTTTTTGAGCCTGCGACCTACAGGCTGGAAGAATCCAGCCAGCGTGAGGGGTTGCGGGGGGATTCCTGCAACGGTGAGACATGCTGCTTGGTGTCTGCGGGTGGGAGATGCTTTTAGAGGCTTGCCAAGGGCAGTGGTGGCTCAGATGGCAATGGATTACCCCAGTGGCTGAGCGGAGCTTCGGGCTGTTGCAGCCATCTCGATGAGCAGTCGCCAAGCCCCCATGTACATTTTTTCAAAACTGCGGATGAGCAATCATCTTGCAGAGCTGCAGGCACTGATGTATGTATTCTGAAAGCAACATCCTGGGCAAAAAGCAGAATAAACAGATCAGTGCTGTAGATGATTGCCATTTCTGCAAAGCAAACAGGAGCAGGAACAATATCACACAGCAATAAAATAACATTAACTCAAAAAAATAACAACTTTTTTCTCAGGCACTGATGTATGTATTCTGAAAGCAACACCTTGCTGCTGTCAGAATAAACAGATCAGTGCTGCAACAGAATGGTGTTCCTGCAAAGCAAAGTTTCCTCTCAAACCAGCGATTTGCACCAGTGCCTCGGCTCTCCGGAGATTCTTCCTCACAGAGCAGAGGCTCAGGAGCCTGCCTGCTTGGGCGCCCCCATTGCAAGCTGCTTGCATTGGAAGCACTCAACAGAAGAGAGGAGTCAGGGACTCCAGTGGGGGACCTGTGAGGAGGATTGGGGCTGCTCTGTGCAAAACCACCGCACAGAAGAGGTAATAATAACCTGTTTGTATTTTTTTTTTTTTTTACTATAAAACTTTCCAGCCTTTGATTTTAGGGTCTCTCAAAATGTGATAGACATTCTACTAACTATGTAACATCTTTTGAGACCCTTGTGTGTGAATTGTGTGGCCTAGGCTGAGTCATGCTGTACCCTATATTAATACTCCACTAGTGTGTGGTAGTGACGGAAGCAGTCCCTGATGCAGAGACCAGGTTGTCCATAACAGGAGGGACAGAAATAACGGGTGTCTAATCTTACACTGTGTCTTCCAAAGACACAACATTTCCTTTGGGCTGACTTTAAGGTCGGGGTACCAGGGAGGTCATAAGGAAAATGCCTCTCATGCAGCCGACTCACTACAGCTAGATTTGGGGTTTCAGCAATAGCACTTCCAGTTGCTTTGTAAAGTACTATATATAGCCAATTTAAATAGACACCTTTTTGTACCAGTGTCTAAATGCAGAAAACTAAGTATGGTTTCATTATTTGATCTTTGAAGTCCACTCCTCCCATATTAAGATTATAGCAATGAACACAGAGAGGCTTTTCAACAACACTAGATGCCGGGCAAATTTGGATTATTGTATATGCATGAATGGAAGACAGGACAAAAATATCCTGTTTGTCCTTCCACTTTACTGCGAGTAATTCACCAACCCTCAAGCAGGCTTTCTCCCCCTTTCTAAATAGGATGTTTTTAAGGCTGTTGGGGGAAGCCCTGGCAATTAGGTTTCCTGGTGCCACGGCAGCTAATTCTGAGATTGAATTTTTTTCTAAAAAGTGGCACGCTTATGTAGGCCGCTGGAGCCTGCCAATCAACCAAAAGATAGTTCAGCATAAGTACTGGCACCCTGCTGCATATAACACAAGTAATGCATTCCTAGCACTTCAGCTACTTGGTATTGTGTGCGCCTCACCTTGGCAGGGACTTCTTCGCCATTGTCCGATCTTCCTGTCTGGGCACCGCTGCCTTCTACAGGTTCTTACTCTGAGCCTGATTCTGACAGAGAGGACTCCCCTTTGCTCTCATCCGTCATACTCAGAATCCTGTAGGATTCTTCACTAGAGTACCTTTCTTTAGACACTTTGGGCACTACATTTACATACTTAGTGCCTAATGGGTAATGGGAAAAAGAGCTCTTGCTGGCTGTCAGGGACTGTTTGAATGGCTAAAAATAAAATGTACCTGCTACCTGCTCTACCTGATGTTTCTAACACTGCAGCATTGTGTGCAATGTATTAGAAGTGGCAGTTATCTACTGACACTGCATTTGTTGGGGGGAGGGGGTGACAAGAGGGGCTGGCAAAAAACAGGGCTGATCCTGCTAATACTGCATTTTGGGAACACTATACTAAGGGGGGACAACAATAGTATAGTTCTGTTCATGATAAATATGTTGATCTGTAATTACACAATGCTTGCAATGGTGGGCATCTGCGACCTATAGTGACATAGTGATAGTGTGCAGGCAATTTAACGCTGACTGGCCTTGGCTGAGAGGGATGCTAACTGACCCTGATGCTATCTGATGTTGCAAGTGAAAAAAATACAGTAATCAGTAAAAAATACCGTAATAATAGTACTTGTCGGGGGGACAGGGGTGATCAAAGGGTTAACAAAGGCAATTAAGGGGTTAAATCTCCATCAGAAGAGAGAAAATGTGCTACTACCCCAAATGATCCAAAAATCTGCAACTCCATACATGCTCTTAAATATCTTCAAATGTATTAGTACTTCATAAAATAAGAATATGGTACAAATAGTTAAATGTGCTTATCTAAGGTGTGCGGTTGCAGTGTGCTGCTTCAACTTACTATGTGATGTTCTCCTCTTTTCTTGGACAGAAAAGAGTCCAGAAAGAGAAGAAATTGTTAGATTGTGTGCCTGTGCTTACTAACACAGGCTGATCTGTTTTTGGTTGCAGGTGATCAGCAGGGTCTCAGCCAAAATCATTGACATGCTTGTCCTGCAGCCAATGTCAGTGGGGGTTACCGGGTACGCACGTGTACAGGTACCGGACATACAGGTACGTTGCGGTGCCTGTACGAGCTGCCCCACCACAGTATATGTATTGTGACAGGTCGGCAAGTGGTTAATTGACCTAGCTGTCTAAAAGGAGCATTTAGAGAGTTGAGACAAACCATTAAACAGCGAAAAGGGTGTTGTTAATGGCCAATGGTTAGCTTTTATTCACTTATGAAAAACTCTTATTTCAAAAGGAAAAACAGTGTTGATATAACTGTTTAAAAAGTGTTAGCTGTAGTTCAGCTCTAATTTTCCATGTTCATATAAATCTGATAATGCTTTAAATACTACTCTTCCACAGACAGGCAAGGATCCTGGCGAAAGGTGTCTCTGTTGTGGAGAGTGGAAACACTCTAAAAGCAGCAAGCATCTTACTGACATGATCACCATGTGAAAATAAGCGGTAAAAATCCTAAAAAAGAAAATGGATTATGTACTAAAATCTTAACTGATGGTTATTAAAAAATAGGTTTGGTTAGGTTGAATATGCAAAACTACAAAAAATATGAAGGTTGGCTACACACGACAAAATTAATGAGATGTAATACTGTATATTAGTCACACGTGTTTAAAGACAATTTACTATAATTTATAATGTTACAAAAATAAGAAGTAGATAATGTGCATGCACTGTATATGAATCCATTTCCTCTAATTATATTGTCAATAATTTGGGGGGCATTGTCTATGTACCTAAACACATACAATTTTCCAGGTGTAAAAAGATAACGCCACCACACACTGGATAAGTTAGGACTGCTCCCTCCAAGGCATTTCACCCAATTTCTCTATGACTAAGCACTGATTGGTTGAAACACATTAGAGAGGGAGGTCCTAGGGCAGGGACTGTCATTGCAATGCTTGTGGATATTTCTTTTAATACATGTGGATAATAGAAACTTAGCCAGTGTGCTGTGGCTTTTTCCTTTTTGCACTCAATCATTGACTGTGTTTGGTGGTGGGGAAAATCTGCTTGGAAAGGAGCTTTCTTAGTTCAATGACATACGCTTTTCTGTTTGCTGACTACGTTGTCCACAAGCTTTGCAAATTATTACAAGTCATTTTTTTCTGAAGAAAATAAAGAAATAGAAAAATAAATCTACTGTCCTACACTTCTGAGCCATGTTACACTATAGCAAAAAAAAAAAAAAAACAATTTAATACAGTTAAACTTTATTTCAGGGCCACCAGCCACACTGACAACTAATTACTGAAAGTAGAGGTAGAGATGAAGAGACAAAAGTGCAAAGTTCTTTGCGCAATGTCTTCATTTTGCAGAAAAGAGCACCTCGAATACATTTTTATATCAATTACCAGATATCAGAACCTTGGACGTTGGCCACTAGGTATGTGCTTTCTTCCCTTAAAGCAACTTCTGTTAAAGCAAAACTTCTGTTTTGTTAAAGAGATCCTGTTATCGTACAGTACTATTATTTTTAGAAACAATCTTCCTATAAGCTTTTATGTCACATTATCCAGTTTTGTGTTTTTAATCTCCCTGCAATTTTTGATAATATGATAAATAACAGCAGGAAGAGGGGGCAGGGACAGAGAGGAAATTACTCTTCTTGAAAGTGGTCAAATTTCTACTTAAATTACATAGGTCACAACATCTGACAAAAGTGAGGAACGTGCTTTTCATCATCTACTGCTGAAAGGTTTATATCTGGCATAGGTGTTGTGTGGATGAGAAAAAAAAATGTATACTCTCTAGCCCAAATATTATGTGTTTTCCATGTGTCTATCAATTGATTGGTCTGAGGATGATTAGGTAGGGTCTTATAAAATACTTTAGAGGAGGGCTTTTATTGAAGTCACCACCTATCACCATAGCAGAGAGTAATGTCTGTTGAGCGCCTTGAAAAAAACAACTTAAAAAAACTGAGATCTGAGAATCGTTATGTGCATACACAGTGGTGATAGTAAGTTCTAGACCCTAGAGAATTATGGATGAAGATGGCCACACCTCTGCTTTTAGAAAAATATAACGTATAAGATGATTGACCATATGTGTTGTGAAAAAATTGGGATAATTAAAGTCAGCAAAATGTGTTTCTTGTAGGAGGATAATTTTTACCCCTAAGCACTTGTTATGCCGAAGAATATTTTTTTCCTCTTGAGCAGGGAATGGAATTCTTGAATGTTATTAAAAATGCGAATAATACCCATTAACCACATCATGCTGAGATGATAGCAGAATGATGGCTGGGTGGGGGATCAGTTATCCTGACTTGGCAACATAGGGCCTGCCCCCTGGGGCACGCAGAGAAGTGATCGTTGGTGTAGTGTGTCGCTACGACACACCACATCTCCGATCTTGGTAAAGTGCCTATGGCGTAGGCTCTTTACTACATGATTAGCTGTGACTAATCACAGCGGTAACCAGGTAGTGCCAGTAATCGGCTTTCCTCCGTTCGCACTGACAAGGCGCGAGTACAGGAGAGTGGATCAGCAGCTCTCCTGACAGGGGGTCTGCACTGATAACCAGTGAATTGATTTTTAGGGCAGCCCCCATCAGAGGTGCCCACAACAGATGTCAATCAGTGCCCATCACAGATGCCAATTAGTATCCATCACAAATGCAGAACAGTGCTCATCAGTAATGCCTGTCAGTGCCCATCCCAGATGCCAATCAGTGTCCATCTGTAATGCCTTTCAGTGCCTCCTCATCAGTGCTGCCTATCAACCCTACATATAAATGCCTATCAGCCCATCCTGGTGGTTTTTGAGGAGGTGGTTTAGGTCTTAGGGCGCAATCAATACGGACACATAAGAAAGGCTTGCGGATTCTGGTCTGGCAGTAGAGACTTAAACAGTTTCAGAGTCATAGGGGTAACTTATTCAGGAATTTCACTGCTTCCAAGGTTTTCTTGTTTATTAAAGTTGTCCTCCCCCTGTTCTTGGACCTGTGAGAATATTGCCACCAGGGATTCATGTTCTCTGCTTAGGGTACTATATGTTATACTGAACTCCTCATGTTTGGTTTTCAGTCTGTTCCAGTACCTAAAGCTGCCAGTTCTTTAGATAATGTGTTTGTTGTTTTGTGTAGCTCTGATTGAAATTTGGCAGCTAGTTTGGTGTACATGATCTCCAGGATAATATCATGGTCAGCTTTAGTGAGAGGAGTAATGTACTCAGTGTACGTGGAAAGTCAGGTTCTGCAGGCTGTCATTCCTCAGAAGCATTGCCAGCTGAGGATGAAGCGGAGTCATTGGCACCATCTTGTGCCATTTTACAGCGTTCCTTCGCCCTCAAAAGATAGTGTGCTACGGACTTTTGTACAGTGCTCTGGGTTTTATTTTTAGGTGTCAGCATGCACAAGGCTTTCATCTTGTGAGGGTGCAAAAGAAGAGCCAATGTCAGCATGTTTAACCTTCATAGAGTGCTCGTGTCCCAGTGAGTTGCAGCCTTGAGCTCACGCCACCTTCCTGCTCCGAGCCACACGTGCTTTTTGATGGGTACAAGGGCCTCATCCCAACATACTTGAAGAACCCTCTGGAATAAGGGGGCCCAAAGATATCCAGTTCCCCCTACATGAATTAGTATGGCTTACATAGTACCCCTTGTTACTCTCTCACCAAAATTTTTCAGAAAAGTAACTAAGAATAAGCACATCAAGAAAAAAAAAAAACAATGCATTTGCATTCGTATACAGTATGTCCTCCACAGCAATGCCCAGCTACCCATGTTCTTTTTCAACAAAAGATTAAAAACTTGCTTTGGAAAAAAAACAAAACAAACAAACAATATTTAGCTTCTACAGGTTTCAATGTGGTTAAGGCTTAGTGGTTTTCTTGCTGAACCAAACCTGCAAACCAAATTGTGTCTGTTTCACTCATCCCTATTCTTTAAACTGAACCTGTAGAGAACAGATTTAAAGTATTTTTTTTTTTTTTTGCCTAAATGGCAAAAAAGACTAAAAACCCGGGGGTGGAAAACATTCATATGATCCTTTAACCACATTAGCTCTGGAAGGTTTTACCCCCCTTAATGACCAGGCCATTTCTTTGCGATTCGGCACTGCATTACTTTAACTAACAATTGCAGGGTCTTGCAACGCTGTACCCAAATACAATTGATGTTCTTTTTTTCCCATAAATAGAGCTTTCTTTTGGTGGTATTTGATCACCTCTGTGTCTTTTAGATTTTGCACTATAAACAAAAAAATAGCGACAATATTTTTTTTTTTTTATCAGTTTAGGCCAATTTATATTATGCTACATATTTTTGGTAACAAAAAAAAAAAATCCCAAAAAGCGTATATTAATTGGTTTGCCCAAAAGTTTTAGCGTTTACAAACTATGGAATAGACTTTTTTTTTTTTTTGCTTTTTTTTTATTAGTAATGGCAGCCATCAGCGATCTTTAGCAGGACTGCGACATTGCGGGGGGTAAATCTGACACATATGGCACTTTTCCACTGCAAGTACCGGCTCGGCTCCACTCGGCACTGCTTGGCCCAGCTCGGCTCAGTTTGCTTTTCCACTGCGTGGTGCGAGTCGGCACGTTTCAGCACTGTATAAGCTCTAATCGGCTCGGTTTGCTTTTCCACTAAAATAGTAAGTGGGTGGGATTACAACAATTCTCTGACCAATCAGTGGCTAGTAGTGACAAACAATCAAGGCTGCATGCAAAGGATTGTGGGATATGGTATAGGTAGGGCCCGCTTGGAACCCCAACCGAGGTGGTACTGTTTAAGCAAGCCGTACCATGTAGTGGAAAAGCGCCGCTGTACCAAACCGTACTGAACTGTTCTAACCCGTACCATGCGGTACCATATAGTGGAAAAGCGCCAAACCGAGCCTTACCATGCATTGGAAAAGCGCCTTAAGTGACACTTTTTGGGCACCAGTGACACCAATACAGTGATCAGTGCTAAATAATATGCACTGTTACTGTATAAATGACAATGGCAGGGATTAATACTGGGGGTGATCAAGGGGTGTGTGAGCCTAATTGTGCTTGCTAACTGTGGGGGGGGGGGGGGAGGACTCTGTGACAGGCACACAGAGATCAGTGTTTCAGCTTAGCTGAGACACACAATCTCACTGCTAAGGAGAGCCACCTGCTTTGTTTACATAGGCAGGTGGCTCTCTTGGCAGTGATCGAGCCCGCTCCTCCCACGGTCTGGCTCCCGCTGTGTCCATTCACAGTGGGAGCATGGCTCTGGCCGTGCCCTCACGCTGCCAAGACCGCGTGCACATAATCACGTACATGTATGTGATTATGCAAAAGTTTGTAAGCAGATATTGACATATTTATAATACAGTATCAATATGTGTGTGTATATGATAAAACATGAAGTACTTTAACAAGTTTTGCATAACTAAACATATAATGTCCCAACAATTATTTACAAAGTTACAATATACTGTATCAAGAGAGTAATAAAACTTTAGTTTAAATATTTTTTTCTTGAATATACTGTATAACTTTTATTACCTTTGTTTTTAATTTCAAAATGTTTTCAATTGCAATTCTATATTATAATATCTGATGTCCCAAACAAGCAGCTCCCTGCTTGTTTTGTATTTGCATACTGCTCAGCTGGTTAGAGTTCTCGACTTCAGCTGCCATCACTAGTTGCCTGGAGACAGAAGATAATGGATTGTTTGCATTGCAGGTAATTTGATTTTTCCCTAATTCTTTTTATTGTTTCCAAGTCTTTTTTTTCCTCATTCCTTTTACAGCTAAAGTAAAAAGGCAAACCATGTCTTTTAAACCTTCCTTAGCCAGACTTGATTCAAGGTCACAGAAAGAAATTAAAAAATGTATTCTCGATCCTAATTTATAAACTATTTAGGTAATAACTGTGGATTTTGAATTTATGAATTTAGAACTAAGGTCAGTTATAAATAGACAAATGGTTCCCTAAGAAGCACAGGTGGGATGAGAAGGTGGTGTTTTGCCATTGTTTGTAACTTAAGTCTACACAAGGACCCAATATGCTGGAAATATTTATGTGGGATAAGGAATGTGTTCAGTGTGAAGGGAAAGTATAATATGTTTTAAAATAGTAAACGCTTCCCGCCTGGCCACTGCATATAAACGGCCAGGTGAGACAAGCATCGACAACATACCTATACGTCCTCCCAGATCTGTGTCTTGTGCACGCCCCTGGATGTGCGCATTGGCCCAATCCTGTGATTGCTATGTCCAGATCACTGATCGGGTACCAAGCAGTAGTGCTCTGCCCTAGTAGCATGTGTTCTCTGTGACCAATTACAGCAATCACATGACCAGTGGTCAACATGGATGCCATTCATACAGTCATTGAGAACTACTGTGATCTCTGTGATTGGTTATGGTGATCACATGGTACAGGAACAAGCACCGCAAGCCTATACTATGCGATAGCTGTAGCCAATCGCAGTTATCACAGTAGATCTCAATGGCTGCAGGAATTGCACAGCTGTACAGTATCACCAGACCAGTGCTGCCAGTCAGCTGCTGCACCAATAAGTGTCCCCAATCACCACCACCCACTCACATTGTCCCTAATCACCATCACAACACTCACAATGCCCCTTATCACCATCACACCAGTCATATTGACTCTGATCACCACCACACCTGTCATAGTGTCCCTGAGTGATAACTAGCACACCAGTTACAGTGTCCCTGATCACAGCTATACCAGTATCTGTGTCCCTGATCACCACCACACCAGTTACAGTTTTCCTGATCACTGCCATACAGTAGTTCTCAATGGCTGCAGGAATTCCACAGCTGTACAGTGTCACCAGACCAGTGCTGCCAGTCAGCTGCCACACCAATCAGTGTCCCCAATCACCACCACCCACTCACATTGTCCCTAATCACTATCACAACACTCACAATGCCCCCTATCACCGCCACACCAGTCATATCGACGCTGATCACCCCTACACCAGTCATATTGACTCTGATCAATCCCACACCAGTCATATTGTCCTTGATAACTAGCACACCAGTTACAGTGTCCCTGATCACAGCTATACCAGTATCTGTGTCCCTGATCACCACCACACCAGTTACAGTGTTCCTTATCACTGCCATACCAGGCTCTGTGTTCCTGATCACCACTGCACCAGTTACAGTGTCCCCAATCACTGCCACACTAGTTATATTGTCCCTAATCACTAGTGATGAGCCGAACACCCTCTCCCCCCCCCCCTGTTTGGTTCACACCAGAACATCTCGAACAGGGGAAATGTTCTAGCGAACATGCAAACGCTATTAAAGTCTATGGGACACGAACATGAAAAATCAGAAGTCCTCATTTTAAAGGCATAAATGCAAGTTATTGGCCCAAAAAAGTGTAAGGGGACCTGGGTTCTGCCCTGGGGGACATGAATCAATGTAATTTTTTTTTTTTTTTAAAACAATGGTTTTTACAGGAGCAGTGATTTTAATAATGCTTAAAGTAAAACAATAAAAATTAAAAATTCCTTTAAATATCGTGCCTAGGGGGTCCCCTTAATGTGCCTGTAAAGTAGCGCATTTGTGTGATGTTTGTAGCCTGATGCAGCAATACTGACATTTCTAAAGCAAAAAATGTCATTTAAACTTGCTCGCAGCTGTAATGTATTGTTGGCTCCTGGTAATACAGGTAAAAAATGAAAAAAAAAAACGGTGTGGGGTCCCCCCCAGTTCATACCAGACCCCTTGGTATAAGGCCAAGAACAAAAGAGTCTCAAAGAGGATGGGACTGAAAACCAACCTCCCAGTAGGTTTTCAGGGGAGAAGGGGGGGGGGGAGGGGAAGCAAGGAGTTGTGGGACTTTACTGGTACAGTATATAGTCAGTAAACAAAAGAAAATATAAAATATAAAATGTTTTTATTACATACCAAAATTAAAAACAGTTCAAACATACAAAGGACGTAACGTACAATAATTAAACGTTACAGAAGGCTCTGTTAGGGCCAATATACGATGTGTGAGCATAAAGTTAGTGGCGATCAAAACAGAAAGGATGACTTCCGGTTCCGGCGCCAGATGTGAGGGGACAGGAAGTAGCGGCTCCGGGCGCATCGGCTTACAAAACCGTTCCTACTGCCCGATCGGTGAGTCCGCAGCATCCCCCGCTACTCCGGTCCTCTAGGGGAACACCCCATGGACAAATTTCTGGTCCACGGACCTGTTACTGCTCATCCCCCGGACCGCACGGACTCTTCTCCCGCCGCCACACAGCAAGGCAAGATGGCGGAGGGCACAGCCCAGCTCCCCAGCCAGCATCCTCCTGGGACCAGCTACGCTGCTGTCACGGCCGCATCTCCCGTTCACAATGCGGTATCACACGATCAGTACACAGGCATAGCCCAAGCTGTCGCAGCATTGCTGGCACCCACGATCACTGAGGCAGTGGACAAAGCTATGGCTGCTGGAATAGCTCAAATCAGAAAAGACCTTGGTGAACATGGAATGCGTCTCACTGATCTTGAGAGCAGGGTGACTGAGATTGAGGAGGAAATTCAATCCTCTTTTCACCATGAGAAGCAATTTAGTCAAACACAGCAATACCTGTTAGAAAAAGTGGACGATTTGGAGAACAGGTCGCGTAGAAACAACTTACGCATAATAGGTCTCCCGGAATCTTTTGGCGCAGATGCCCTGGTGGATTTATGCTCTCAGCGTATACCCCAGATCCTGGGACTCTCCGCTCCTTGCATTGTCGAACGTGCACATAGAGTGGGACCCCCCTCTAATGAAAGGCGCACTCCACGCCCGGTCATAGTGAAATACTTGAATTTTGCTGACAGGAATAACCTGATGAAATCCTATCGCAACTCAAAAGCCTTGCAGGTTGACGGACACAAATTATTGCTGTTCGCAGACTATTCACAAGAGGTTTCCCGCCGCCGCAAGGCCCTACAGCCAATCTGTAATGCCCTCTACCAGCAGGGTATAAAATTCACGCTGGCGTATCCTGCTACACTGCGGTTTACAGACCCGTCCGGCCTCTCAAAATCATTCACCCACCCTGAAGAAGCCTGGGATTACCTCAACTCTACCATGAGACTGCCGATGGACACCTCGGCCCCACCTGCACGATTCTCCACCTGGCAACAACAACAACCCAGGGACCAACGGAGCCCTCGCAAGGACCCGGCTAAAAAACTGAGACTCACTGACTTATCCGGGAAAAACAACCCTGCGTGATCGCCACTTAGGTCACAACTTGGGCCTCAGTTTTGCAGGAACCTCTTCTACTGGCCACCGTTCCTCCGCTGTTGTTTCTCCTGCCCTCGTAAACCCTCCATAGCTGTCACCCAGGGTTACTTTCATCCGGATATCCTATACCTCCTGGAATTTCTACAGGTCATGTCTCTCACCTCGGGCGGCATTCCCCCGTTTAGTATCCTCTCAGTGACTCTATGATGCTGGCTATGCTCACCTGTTTTGGTTCCTAATTGAATGTTCAGTATTCTTTAACTAATTGTTTTCTCTTTACGTGTACTCACCTCCTCACAGGGTGCTACCGTGGTTTGTCTGCTCATGCATAAAATGATGTGGTCGCTCTGATGACGGAGATGTCTGTCTGGCATACACCCTCCTCTAACTGTAAGTGGGACTGCGGGCACGCTGCTCGGGCTTGAGCTCCGACCTTCCCCGGTAGCGCTACTGTAGGCGGTTGTCACATGTGGGAAGAAGCGAAGTTCATGCTTCCACGGGCACACCAGTGTCCTAAAGATGCTCTGTATTGTTTAGTTCTTCTTGTACAAGTTTTGCCAATTTGCCTCCCCCCACCCCCAATTTTCCTGCACCATCACTCAACACCTAATTTCCAATCCACACCCATATTGCTCTGTAGATTGGACAATATCACAGCAAACAAATTTAGACCTACAAAACCTTTACCGATAAGTTTCCCTTGTTACGAATATGGTTAGACTAATTTCTTGGAACGTGAAAGGCCTTCGTTCCCCTCATAAACGGATGGCGATTCTTCGCCACCTAAAAAGGCTCCGAACGGACATTGCGGTCCTGCAAGAGACCCATCTTCCTGAAAAAGATTTTATACGAATGAAGAAACTATGGGTCGGCCAAGTCCTAGGTTCACCCGCGATAAAAGGGAAAGCAGGCGTTCTTATCCTCATAAATAAATGTTTCCCCGGCACAATCGTTTCATCCCAGACAGACACAGATGGTAGGTTCATTGCTGTCACCATATCCTCCGGTCAACGGGAATGGGTCCTAGCTACTACGTATGCCCCCAACTCTCCATCAAAACAACACTTCCAAGATTTGGCTTCTCATTTGGCGCCGTTCCTCCATACTCCCCTAATTTTTGCGGGTGATTTAAACTCGGTCATGGACAAAGGGGAGGATAGGTCACGCCCTCTACCCTATCGTACACCTGATCGTTTTCCCCACTCCAGCCACCTGTCCGCTTTTGCAGACCATCTCCAGCTCACCGACATATGGCGCCTCATGCATCCCACGGGAAGGGACTTTACGTTTTTCTCCAATCCCCACAACTCCCTTTCCCGGATTGACTACTTCTTTGTTAACTCCCTGTCACAGCCTCTGATCACAGACTCCACAATCCACGACTTGGCAATTTCTGACCATGCCCCCATATCTGTAGACTTTTTCGAAGCATTCACCAAACCCCCCTCGAACAGTTGGCGGTTCCCTTCCTTCCTGGCACACGACACACGACTGGCGACAGTAATAGAGGAAACTTGGCAAGAATTTTCACACACCAACGCTTCACACGCCTCCAACCCTACCCTATTTTGGGAAACGGGAAAAGCCGTATTGAGAGGTCGCATTCTCTCCTACGCCGTCGGCCGAAAACGGGCTATTAAGAAAGCATATGCTGAGGCTAGTATGCAGTTACGCAAAGCACATTTGGCACTGTCTCAATCCAACAGACAACACTGGCAAGAGGCAAAGCTAGCTTTTGACACTTGGGCGGCGGCGCAGGAGAAATTATACTCCTCCATCCAGGATCTACAATACCACAAATATGGCAATAAACCGGGTAAATTGTTATCCAAATTGTGCAAAGGCTCATTCACCCCCACACATATCACAGCATTGAAATCAAATGCGGGAATCCTAACCACATCACAAACAGAGATAGCTGCATCTCTTTCAAATTTCTTTGCTGACCTGTACACTCTAGAGAGCCATGACACACAAGCGGCTGAATCCTGGCTAGCCTCTGTTACCCTTCCCACTATTGCAGAAGACTTACTTGCATCCCTGAATGCCCCAATTTCGTTAGAGGAAATTAAATCTACGATAACGCGACTGCCCCCTGGTAAAGCCCCCGGACCTGATGGCTTCACCTCTGACTTCTATAAAGCGTCGGTAGACGTCATAGCACCGACTCTCCAATCCCTTTACCAACACGTACTGGAGGGTCACCCCTACTTCCCAACTGGTCTACGGGCGCACGTTAAATTAATACCGAAGCCTGGGAAGGACCCGACTGAACCTGGCTCATACCGCCCCATTTCACTCCTAAATTTAGATGGTAAAATTCTGTCCAAAATAGTTGCTAATAGGCTCGCCCCCATCATGCCCACCTTGATCCACCCTGCCCAGGCAGGCTTTACCTCTGGCAGATCCGCCACAGCTAACATCAGAAAAGTTATAGCAGCACTGGAGGCATCTCAGGCTAACCCCCTAGCAGATATGGCGATCATCTCTCTGGACGCTGAAAAGGCATTTGATAGGGTGGACATAGATTGGCTCCATCTGGTCCTTCAACGTTTTGGGTTCAGGGGCCCCTTTGTCCACCTTATCAAAGCCATGTACACGAACCCCTCTGCCTGTGTAATAGCCAATGGCCATACTTCCGCACCGTTCTCTCTATGTCGAGGGACCAGACAAGGGTGTCCACTATCCCCTCTACTCTTCAACTTAGCTCTAGAGCCTCTTGCTAGGTACATACTAAGTCATCCCAACCTCCACGGTATTCCCATAGGCGACTCTGACCTACACATAGCCCTATTTGCAGATGACATACTGATTTTCACATCTGACCCTGTTAGGGATTCCCAACTGGTACACGACATCTTTAATGACTTTCGTCTCTGCTCAGGACTGAAAATCAACTTTTCCAAAAGCGAACTCCTTCCCCTTCGTCACACTGCTCACAATCCCTGGCCCTTCACGCCCCTCTTCTCTATCGCTAAAACTTCTATCACATACTTGGGCATAAAAATTGGACGCACACCTTCGTCCATATACCATCTAAACATCCCCCCCACTATTTCAAAAATTGTTTCAGCATTAGACACGTGGATGGGTCTTCCCCTCTCCCTCTTCGGCAGATGTCATCTTTACAAGATGGTGGGTTTCCCTAAACTGTTGTATCCTCTCCAAACGATTCCACTTTTGGTGAAACATTCAGACATGCAGAAATTAACTAAAGCTGTCACCGCCTTCCTATGGCAAGGCAAGAGGCCCCGTATTGCCCTTCAGAAACTATATTTGCCGAGGAGGGAGGGTGGGGTGGCGCTCCCTAACGCCCGCCTCTACAATCTTGCATGCGTATTCAGAGTGGGGCTAGATTGGATTGGCAAAACTTCCAGGTACTCTAATCTCATACTTGAATCCCACCAATCCTCACCCTACGACTTAGCAGCCATCCTACATTGCCAACACAGTGCTCTGCCACCGGCAATGAAGCATAATATTCTTATCAGGGACACCAATATAGCCTGGAGGGAAATACATCGTAAGACCAATTGTTCTTCCAACATGTCCCGCCACCTGCCTATATGTGGTCATCCTCTATTCACACAGGCACAACGTTACCTTCCATTCCGGGACTGGCACACTCGGAACCTCAACCGTTTTGCACAGCTGTTTGACACTGTACAGGGTACCCCACTGCCCACGTCAGAGATTGTGAACCGTTTTCAACTACCCAAAGGTCACACCCTTGGCATTTTACAGGCTATTAGCTTTGTGGTCAAAACATGCCCTAACCCTTTGCACAGGTTTCAACACACTCTGGTCGACAAGCTCCTAGAACAGGGTCTTCATAAAATATCGGATATCTATAAAATGCTTCTGTCTCTTCCCTCTATCAGCAAATCCTCTTTTCATACCTCTAACTGGAACAAAGATTTCCCTGACCCCAACGCACATGCATATATTTTAACGGGCTACCTGGCCATTCACAAGGCCATCACCAATGAATTTTGGAGGGAACAACAGTTCAAGATTATGCACCGCAGTTATGTACCGTATTCCAGGAACTCTCCAAACCCTCATTCAGCATGCTGCCCGCTTTGTAAGGCCTCCACACCTAACCTCGCTCACAGACTCTGGTTTTGCCCGAGCATTTCTACCTTCTGGACCTCGGTTGAAGCCTACATCACCACTGTCTTAGGCCTGACCCCCCTAAACAACCCTTACCCACTCCTGTTTGGAAATTTAGACCTTCCTCTTGCCAACCTTACTAAAAGCCAACGTCTCATCATCAAGACACACAAAACATGGCTCCTAACCTGCTATATGATTGCTAAGAGGACTATCCTGGCCAAGTGGATACAAGACTCTCCTCCAACCTTAGCTGAAGTGATCTCAGGCTTGAAACTACTCTATGCCAGGGAAGCCCTGGAGATCAAGACTTCCTCTTCCCCCAAGCTTGACAAATTCAACTGCAAATGGAACCTTTTTCTTGCGCACATCACCGACTGCAAACATACATTGGACAACCAGCAACTCCAACATTAGCCACAGATCTGCTACACTCTGACTCATGGCAAGCCTGCCTGCTACTAATGACCTTGTTAACTCTTGTGTTCCAATTAAATCTACACTGCTGCTTCTGGTAACATCTGGTTTCTCTTTCTTCCACCATGCTGGCAACCTGGTTAATTGACGAATCCGCAGATCGGACATATCCCTATTTTTCATCTATTCACATGGTCTCAAGGGACTTGCGCCACAACACGTCTTCGTCCTCTGAGACACTTTACTGAACTCCTAAACTTGGTTTGCTGTTATCTAGGCTGTCCCTTATTATCGTATTGCTATGCTTTTCATGTGATGGTGCACCTCCTCCTCCCCCTTCTCTCCCCCCCTACCTAAACCCCCACACCCCCCTTACTCTACTATACTCTGTCCTACACCTCCCACCCCCCACCCTTTCCCCCCCCCCATAATATTATATTGTGTGTTTGCAATGCATTCATATATGACCTTTTGGCCTCACCTCCAGTAGGCACACGTAACGCGAGGACCTAATGCTTTGAGATCTACTTGATATGGCTTCTGTACAAATATGTTTATGTTGATTGACAATTTGTGATGATTGATACTCTACGGCTCTTCATGCATTGCTATATCTGTTACATGTCTTGTTTATTTGTTCAAAATCAATAAAGTCTGTTTAAAAAAAAAAAACAGAAAGGATTTCCAAAAACTCAAGGTGTATCTATCTCAACCTCAACATGTTTCGTGGCGAACCACTTCATCAGGAGGATTTACTGTATGTAGATAATGCTCATTCTAATAATGACAAAAAACATTTGGTCAATGCATCTATATCAAATTCTTATACAGTCTGTAGTCAGTTTACAAATGAACAACACTATACACAAGAAAGTGGGAGGATTGCCTTTACCTTATCGGCTATGCTCACAGAGGCCACAAATCAGGACAAGCAACCATCAAATCCTCTCGCCGGCGAACATGGACGACATTGGATTAAGAGGTTTAGAATCAATACACATTACAAATTAGAAGGTAAGGACCATCACCAGGAGTTGAGACTAAATGTGCAAAGAAAAAGAAATCCATAGTGTCATGCACAAACTAGGAAAAATGATTTCCTAGTCCCCATAGGAAGGTTACAATATATATAATGCATTGGTGAAAACCTTACCACCAGGGTATAAGTGGTTACTCATAGATGTAAACCTGATCCAAAAAGAATCTAATCCCGCCGGGGAATATGTCATTGCTGGGAAACCAGCATACCAGGGCCACAGGATAAGTTGGAGACACAGGTGGATAGTAGAGGAACTCTCAATCCAAAGAGGAGTTTCCACGTTTGTATTCCACGGACAAACAGGGTCGAGTGGTAACAGGCTGAAGAGGTAAAAATAAATACAGGTATGAAATAAGATTGTTTCCACATTGGATAGGCTGCCTAAAATAAACGAGGACTACCGATTACCGGCCACTGGTACAAGACGAGAAACCCGGCTGAGGGGATCAGGATCAAGCAGCGTTCGCCGCCATGACGGCAGCGGACGCTCTTAAAGTGTCAGCCAAGCGACGCGCGCCATGACGTCACCCACAATGGGTGCGGCCACACGTCGCCCAGACCTCCATGCCGCGCAGGCGCAAAGGTACGTGCAGGCGCGATTGGAGTGCTGAAACTGGGCGCTCCAAAAGTGGCTTGCGTCATCGGACGTTGCCACAACAAAGAGGTCACATGTCCGCCGGCGAAGAGGTCACATGTCCGCCGGGGGGAACTACGTCCAGGGCGAAAAATGTTACTACTTCTGGTTTATATTTATGATGTAGGCCGATGTGTCTGCCTACCGCTGTAAGCTTGCCTGTATTAGAACAGTAAAGATGTTCTCCTATTCTTTTTCTTAATTCGCGTCGGGTTTTGCCAACATAGGCCTTGCATTCGCATGTCATCAAATATATGACACCTTGGGTTTCACATGTGGTGTGTGTTTGTGGTGAGAATGAATTCCCATCCGGGAGACGGTAGGTAGATCCTGCCAAATTCCAGGGACACCTAGGGCATCCTCCACAAGGGTAGGTCCCCCTTGTGCCCCTGCGATGACGTTCGTCAATCTCATAGTGGCTGTGTATCAGGCTATCTCGTAAAGAGGTAGCCTTACGAAATACCAGTTCGGGATCTTCCCGAACATATTTTTTAGGATATGATGTTCAGTTAAAGAATGCCAGTGGCGCGAGACAATAGTTCGTAGTGTGTGGTGATGAACGGAAAATTTTGTAATCAGTTTAACAGTATTTTGTACAGGAGGTTTAGATATAGGATGTAACAAAGAATGTCGGTCCTGAGCTTTGGCTCTATTGAATGCCTTTTTGAGTGTTGTATGGGTATATCCTCTCTCCAAGAGGCGTTTCCGTAGGCCATCTACCTGTACAAGGAAGTCCTTTTCACGGGAACAATTGCGTCTTAAACTTAAAAATTGGGCATATGAAATGCTTTTAACTAAGGATGTGGGATGAGAACTTGTGGCGTGGAGAAGAGTATTGCCGGCCGATGGTTTACGGTAAAATTCTGTATATAAACAACCCTCTGGGGATTTCTTGATCATTAGATCAAGAAAGGAAATTTGGGTATCGCTATATGTATAAGTGAATTTGAGGTTCCACTCATTGATGTTAAGTTTGTCCAGAAATTAACTTAAAAGTTTTTCAGTGCCAGTCCAGGCCAAGAACAGGTCATCAATAAATCTGTGCCAAAAAGGCACATATTGTAAATATGATGTGTACTCACCGTTGGAAAAGATCATCCTCTCCCACCCCCCCAGGTATAAGTTGGCATATGATGGTGCACATGTGGTCCCCATGGCCACGCCCTGTACCTGTAAATACATGTCATTCAAAAAGGTAAAATAATTCCTGGTTAGGATAAATTGTAGAAGTTTTAGAATGAACAGGTTTAGTGACCATGAAGAGCATCCTTGCTCCATCAAAAAGGTCCTTACCACCCCGATGCCCAACTCGTGGGGGATGCTGGAGTACAAAGCCTCCACATCTATAGCCACGAGGAGGGCACTGGGGGGGAGACGGACATCCTCGATATGTATCAATAGGTCAGTGGTATCTTTAATGTACGAGGGCAGGGCGTGGACATGGGGAGCAAGATGTGCATCAACGAATCGACTGGCATAATCGGTAAGGGATCCGATCCCAGAAACGATTGGTCTACCTGGGGGGGAGAAGAGATTCTTGTGGGTCTTAGGTAGAGTATAAAATGTGGGGACACGTGGGAACTAGGTGAATAAGAATTCGTAAGTGTCCTTATCAATGATGCCTTGCCACCATGCTTCAGCAATTAAGCGATTAAATTCACAAATGTATTGTTGTACAGTAGAGGTAGGTATTGCACGGTACCAGGCGTCATTGCATAGGACATTGTAGCACATCCTTTGGTATTGCTCATGAGTCATTACAACTGTATTACCCCCCTTGTCGGACGGTTTTATAATCACATTCTTATTAGTGCAAAGTCTTTTCAAAGCTAGTTTCTGGGACAGAGTTAGATTGGAAGGGGTTTCATTCCATACTTGTTTTTTGAGGTCCCTCACTGTAATTTGTAAGAACGACCAAATGATAGGACAGGTCATAAGATCCGGGAAATTAGTGGAACGGGGTTTAAAGGTCGTTACTGGGCGGGGATTCAACGAGGTTTGGACCTCCAACTCCATACTTGATGGTGCTAAAAGGTCCGCACCTTCTTGCTGTGATTGATCCTCAATGGATCCCTCTTCGTATAGAAGCATCAGGTCCTTTAGGGCTCTGTATTCGGCAGTGGATAAGTGCTTGGTGTGTTCCACCAGCTCTTTTTCAAGTGCCAAATTTCTTTGGCTTTTGTCAAAAATAAACTTGAAAGTTAGGTTTCTCGCAAAAAGGTATAAATCTTTTATTGTATCGGTGACGTCAATTGTATCGGAAGGACAAAAACCCAGACCGAGCTGTAAAATTGAAGTCTCATCTGGGGAAAGTGTGTAGGGAGTAAGATTAACAATGTTTAATTTGGAGGAAGTGTTAGTGTTGGTGACGGGAGTAGGTTGGGTGCTTTGAAAACAAAGGTGTCTAGACTGCTCTGGAGTCTCTTGTCGGTTGGTGGATGTAGCCATAAAAAAACAATCTGACTTTGTGATGAGGTGGCATTGGGTATTGTGTTAATGGTGTTCAATACTTTAGGGATGATGTCGTGTAGGGTAGTAGAAGTTGTGTGGGGGGTGGCTTGGGACAAGTGAGGTTGGGTAGTGGGGTGAGAAGTAGGAGGTTTGTGAGGTCGTGGTGGTTTAGTAGTTTTATAGTATTTCTTACCTTTCTTATTTTCAGTGGGTGGGGTATTACCTACAGGACGGGATCTTTTTCGAAGTAGCTCCCTATTGGCTGTAGCACCAGTTTCAAAATTGGCCTGTTGAGAAGAGCTTGGAAATAAAGAAAGATTATTATCATTTACAGTAGATTAAGTAAGGAGATCTTGAGATCTGGGACGTAAAGGTCCCTTTCTTGCCAGAGATGTCCCTGTCCATCTGTAGGCAAATCCATCAGAGAACGCCATCTTATCTCTGATGAGTTTGCCTTGCTTGTTGGAAATAATCTCTTTGTTAAGTGTCTCTAAACGATCCCGCATTTCTTTCCACTTGATTGGAAAATCGGGGAGTTCAGTCAAATGTTTGTATTGGTCGCTGACTTTGTCAATGTCCCTTTCTAGGGTTATTAGATCCTCAGTGTATTGGCCGATTAGAAGGTTCATTAAATCCAAGCTACAATTTGTTAAGCGTTTCTCCCATGCCTGTTTGAAATTGGCTGTGGGTTCTTTTATGGTAGGGAAGATCTGTACCCTTAGACCAATGGGGCAGACCTCCTCCACTACATATTGCTTGAAATACTCAAGATGCCAGTGTAAATGTGACTTCCTCTTTAAGAGGCCGTACATTTTATCAAAAAAACGTTTTAAGTCATCGTCAGTCTGGCGATCCGCCAGACATGTGTTTTGTATGTTGGACATGAAGCCAGCCCAAGCTGGGCCTAGTACATCTATTTTAAATAGTTGAGATGAGGTAGATTAAAAACAGCAAGGTAATAGGCTCTTACAATAGTCCCAGAAAATGGTCTGGACACCAAGTAGGACACAAGAATAAAAGAGGACAAAGGAGAGGGGAGAGGGAGAAAAAGGAGAAACACAAAAGGGGGAAGGGAGGGAGGGAGGGGAAGGGTATTGATGATAGGATGGGAAAGGAATAGTTGGGGGGGGGGAAGACTCTAGAGTAATAACTCCTAAATGTATTATTAGGGAAATAAAAGGCGTTGGGTAATGAGCCCACACCTATAGGTATTAATGATTTTTATTAGAAAGGCTAATTTGCCAGGCTGTGAAATAAGGGGAGGGGGCTAATCTCCATTGGGGTGTGTCACTCAACGGCAACTAGTGTCAGAGTGGCAACTACTCCCAATTAAAGGGGTGTGTTATCCACCCAATGAACAAAAATGACTAAATGCCTGGATACATGAATACATAGGTTAGAGGTACCTACATCCCTAGAAAATAGTCTCAAAGAGGATGGGACTGAAAACCAACCTCCCAGTAGGTTTTCAGGGGAGAAGGGGGGGGGAGGGAAAGGGGAAGGGGAAGCAAGGAGTTGTGGGACTTTACTGGTACAGTATATAGTCAGTAAACAAAAGAAAATATAAAATATAAAATGTTTTTATTACATACCAAAATTAAAAACAGTTCAAACATACAAAGGACATAACGTACAATAATTAAACGTTACAGAAGGCTCTGTTAGGGCCAATATACGATGTGTGAGCATAAAGTTAGTGGCGATCCAAACAGAAAGGATTTCCAAAAACTCAAGGTGTATCTATCTCAACCTCAACATGTTTCGTGGCGAACCACTTCATCAGGAGGATTTACTGTATGTAGATAATGCTCATTCTAATAATGACAAAAAACATTTGGTCAATGCATCTATCCCAAATTCTTATACAGTCTGTAGTTAGTTTACAAATGAACAATACTATACACAAGAAAGTGGGAGGATTGCCTTTACCTTATCGGCTATGCTCACAGAGGCCACAAATCAGGACAAGCAACCATCAAATTCTCTCGCCGGCGAACATGGGCGACATTGGATTAAGAGGTTTAGAATCAATACACATTACAAATTAGAAGATGGTGGGATGTGAATAGATGAAGGAAATAGAATCCAAATCCAAATAGATTGAAACCAAGAGAATATAGTGGCACCGAAGTTGTGTCCCAAGGGGGTACACTCAAGTCAAAGGACTTGGGTGATGGTGGGTGTGTGAGTAAGAAAAGGAAGAAAAGGAGATAAGACCGGGAGAGGGATGGGGTAAAGAGGAGATGAAAGAAAAAGGGGGGACGAGGTGTTAAATCGGGAAGAGGGGGCCAAGGTAAGGACCATCACCAGGAGTTGAGACTAAATGTGCAAAGAAAAAGAAATCCATAGTGTCATGCACAAACTAGGAAAAATTATTTCCTAGTCCCCATAGGAAGGTTACAATATATATAATGCATTGGTGAAAACCTTACCACCAGGGTATAAGTGGTTACTCATAGATGTAAACCTGATCCAGAATCTAATCCCCGCCGGGGAATATGTCATTGCTGGGAAACCAGCATACCAGGGCCACAGGATAAGTTGGAGACACAGGTGGATAGTAGAGGAACTCTCAATCCAAAGAGGAGTTTGTGGAGGATGCCCTAGGTGTCCCTGGATTTTGGCAGGATCTACCTACCGTCTCCCGGATGGGAATTCATTCTCACCACAAACACACACCACATGTGAAACTCAAGGTGTCATATATTTGATGACATGCGAATGCAAGGCCTGTTATGTTGGCAAAACCCGACGCGAATTAAGACAAAGAATAGGAGAACATCTTTACTGTTCTAATACAGGCAAGCTTACAGCGGTAGGCAGACACATCGGCCTACATCATAAATATAAACCAGAAGTAGTAAAAAAAAATTTTCGCCCTGGACGTAGTTCCCCCCAATCCCAGAGGTGGGAATTGGGATAGAGAGCTCTTGCAGCGCGAAACCCTCTGGATTGAAAAATTGGATGCAATCATCCCTCCAGGCATAAATGAAACGAATAGCTATAAGCCCTTCCTCTAATTTATGTAATCCTAGCCCCGTTTTATTTCATTGATCCATTCATCTATTTTATCTAATTCTATGTTCTTCTTTTTTTCCCCCCTTTTTTCCCCCTCCTCCTGTTTGTTTAGTTTGGTTGTCTCCTCCCCTCCCTTCCCTCCTTTTTTCTTTCATTTTTTTCCGTTTGTTCCCCACTCCTTTTTTCCATATCCCTCCCTATTCTGTTCCCCTGCCCCCTTCCCTTCCCTTTCCCATTGTTTATTGCCCTCCTTCCCCTTCCCCTTACCTATCTTTACTCTAGATAATTCTCCATAAGTATTTCCTCTAAATTGTAACCTTTTGCCATGTTATAGGTGTAAATTAACATGTTTAAAAACGAGAAGTTATATGACACTGTAATTACAATATGCTTAATTTTTTGTTTGCTATTATTACTAATATCTTCTGCTTTGTATTTCTAGGGCTTTCTATACATTGTAACCATTATATTGTGTCTGATTAATATTGCCTTTCCTCTTTCGGCTGTGCTCGTATTGGTCGCCTCTCGGGAGGCGTGATCCTGCTTCGCCGGCGGACATGTGACCTCTTTGTTGTGGCAACGTCCGATGACGCAAGCCACTTTTGGAGCGCCCAGTTTCAGCACTCCAATCGCGCCTGCGCGTACCTTCGCGCCTGTGTGGCATGGAGGTCTGGGCAACGTGCGGCCGCACCCATTGTGGGTGACGTCACGGCGCGCGTCTCTTGGCTGACACTTTAAGAGCGTCCGCTGCCGTCATGGTGGCGAACGCTGCTTGA
Source organism: Pelophylax lessonae (assembly GCF_965119305.1). Lineage (NCBI taxonomy): Eukaryota > Metazoa > Chordata > Amphibia > Anura > Ranidae > Pelophylax > Pelophylax lessonae. The sequence continues at coordinate 298,191,194 of NC_138772.1, forward strand.
TCCTGATCCCCTCAGCCGGGTATCTCGTCTTGTACCAGTGGCCGGTAAGCGGTAGTCCTCGTTTATTTTAGGCAGCCTATCCAGTGTGGAAACAATCTTATTTCATACCTGTATTTATTTTTACCTCTTCAGCCTGTTACCACTCGACCCTGTTTGTCGGTGGAATACAAACGTGGAAACTCCTCTTTGGATTGAGTGTTCCTCTACTATCCACCTGTGTCTCCATCTTATCCTGTGGCCCTGGTATGCTGGTTTCATAGCAATGATCTTTTTGGATCAGGTTTACATCTATGAGTAACCACTTATACCCTGGTGGTAAGGTTTTCACCAATGCATTATATGTATTGTAACCTTCTTATGGGGACTAGGAAATAATTTTTCCTAGTTTGTGCATGACACTATGGATTTCTTTTTCTTTGCACATTTAGTCTCAACTCCTGGTGATGGTCCTTACCTTGGCCCCCTCTTCCCGATTTAACACCTCGTCCCCCCTTTTTCTTTCATCTCCTCTTTACCCCATCCCTCTCCCGGTCTTATCTCCTTTTCTTCCTTTACTTACTCAGACACCCCCCCCATTACCCAAGTCCTTTGACTTGAGTGTACCCCCTTGGGACACAACTTCGGTGCCACTATATTCTCTTGGTTTCAATCTATTTGGATTTGGTTTCTATTTCCTTCATCTATTCACATCCCACAATCTTCTAATTTGTAATGTGTATTGATTCTAAACCTCTTAATCCAATGTCGCCCATGTTCGCTGGCGAGAGGATTTGATGGTTGCGCGTCCTGATTTGTGGCCTCTGTGAGCATAGCCGATAAGGTAAAGGCAATCCTCCCACTTTCTTGTGTATAGTGTTGTTCATTTGTAAACTGACTACAGACTGTATAAGAATTTAAGATAGATGCATTGACCAAATGTTTTTTGTCATTATTAGAATGAGCATTATCTACATACTGTAAATCCTCCTGATGAAGTGGTTCGCCACGAAACATGTTGAGGTTGAGATAGATACACCTTGAGTTTTTGGAAATCCTTTCTGTTTGGATCGCCACTAACTTTATGCTTACACATCGTATATTGGCCCTAACAGAGCCTTCTGTAACGTTTAATTATTGTACGTTATGTCCTTTATATGTTTGAACTGTTTTTAATTTTGGTATGTAATAAAAACATTTTATATTTTCTTTTGTTTACTGACTATATACTGTACCAGTAAAGTCCCACAACTCCTTGCTTCCCCTTCCCCTTCCCCCCCCCCCTTCTCCCCTGAAAACCTACTGGGAGGTTGGTTTTCAGTCCCAGCCTCTTTGAGACTATTTTCTAGGGATGTAGGTACCTCTAAACTATGTATTCATGTATCCAGGCATTTAGTCATTCAAGAACAAAAGAGGATGTGTTGGGCGCTTGTGCCAAAGGGTGGGTCCCCACTTGGATAGAAGAGAAGAGGGGGGAACAATCAGGACTTCAGGATGGTACAATGTTCCAATGCTATCACGGAGGGAAGCGATGTAGACAGGCAGAAGCCGAAATCCCGCTGGCACACAAAAGAAAGAAGGACAGGCGCCGCTGAGTGTAGCAGTGAAGGTTTATTGCATGACATTAATTAAAAACTTACATTAAGGCAATAGCTTATCCTCATGGCTTCTGAGTCCCTTCCTGTAATTGGTGCTTCCACCCTCAGGCCGAACCAGCAGCCAGGAGATGACGCTACCTCGGGGAAGCCCTGGTAGCGTCATCTCCCAGCTGCTGGTTCGGCCTGAGGGTGGAAGCACCATGTACAGGAAGGGACTCAGGAGCCATGAGGATAAGCTATTGCCTTAATGTAAGTTTTTAATTTATGTCATGCAATAAACCTTCACTGCTACACTCAGCGGCACCTGTCCTTCTTTCCTCGGTATAAGGGAATAAGAGGATAAGCCTCCCCTCGCAGACCCCCACAACCACAGCCCATGGTTGTCAGAAAAGAAACCCCTGCTCCCATTACATGGGGGAAAGGTGCTTTGGGGTGCATCTACCCCCCAATGTTGAGGGCATGTGGCCTGGTATAGTTCAGGAGGATGGGGGGGGGGCGCTCGCTCACTACTTTTGATGCTAAATACTGGGGTTATGGCAGCAGATAGCTGCCATAACCCCGGTATTTTTAAAAACAGCGGGCGATCGTCTTTCAGGTAATTCTATCTATCTATCTTTATTTTCCCCTTCTGCTTTTTTTCAAAAATTCTTCAGAAGACTTACTATGCATCCTAAAAAATACCTTCGCTGTTTGCTTTCCAAAATGTGGTAATTTTGTGGGGTTTTTTGTTATTTTGGTGCTCAAGGGCCTCCAAAATGTGATAGGTATTTAGGAAAGTAGGTGTGATTTAACCCTCTAGAACATTTGAAGATGCTCCTTAGATTTTGGACCCCTCTATGTGACTAGATTGTGTAAAAAATCTCACATATGTGGTAACATCAAACACAAGAGGAGTAGCAGAATATGTTTTGGAGTGTAAGTCTAAGGCTCGGTTTCCACTAGTGCGGCTACGAAGTCGTGCTACTTCTAGCGCGACTTCGTAGCTAAAGTTGTTTGCGGCTTTCAGTGAGACTTGTCCCTCATTATAGAGGGAAGTCGCACTGAAGCCGGCTCAAAAGTAGTGCACGAACTACGTTTGAAGTCGCCGCAACTCAAGTCGCGGCAGTGGAAACGGGCCGAATTGAAAACAATGGCTTTTGACTTGCTGTGCGACTTGACATGTGTCAAGTCGCACAGCAAGTCGCACTAGTGGAAACCGAGCCTAAGTCTAATGTCTATGATGTGTGTAAAGAATATCTTAATAATTCACAACTGTGTATAAAAAAAGTACATTTTCATTTTCTGTTCAGAATTTTTCAAAATCTTTTGGTGAAAAATAACATTTTCAAAAGACTCACTATACCTTTCTGAAAATACCTTGGAGTATTTAATTTCCAAAATGGGGTCATTTTGTAGGTGTTTCTACTGTCTTGGTGCTCCAGGGCCTCCAAAAATGTCAATGTTAGGTAGTCAGATTCTTAGCTACTTCCAGCCTTTTGCAAACTGATGGCTGTGTGGGACTTTTGTCGATTCGGGTGGACGTCATAGGATGTTCTCCCAGTTCGTGCCTTACTGAGCCCACTGCTGGTACCATGTAATCACTGTGACCAGCAGATCACATGGCAATTGTAAACAATGAATGGCTTCCTTTTATGCTATCCATAGTGTACAATTATGTTGCACAAAAAAACATGTTTCACTAAATTTATTTTTACATTTTTTCATTTTCCAAAAAAAGTGGCAAAACATTAAAACTTCCAAAAACTCACCATAGTAGCAACAAAAAACGGGTATGATGGCGCTCCCGGACAAAATGGCACAAAAATAACTTGGATGCTGCTCGGGATCTTAAATCATTGGACTTGTTTATTAAAATCAATTAAAATTGAACTCCTAGACAGGAAAAGCCAGTGGTATGCCCAGGGTGCAGCACTCAGCAGATAGGTGTAACACCGGAAGAGACACCTCAAAAGCAAGGAGAACCCAGGAGCGGGGAAGCAACGTCTTACCACCTGTGGAGCCTGGATGGTGTGACACTTGTGGGTGGACTGACAGCCTCAATCAAGCCAGGAAACTTCTCTGCCGATGTGCCTCCGGGCTGGGCGATGCCTGAGATGTAGAGAAGAGGCTGGAGGGAGGGGGGGAGTGGAATGCTCAACCCCCACAGACAGCTCCGGTGGCGGTGCACGCCTGAGGCGGCAGCGGCCGCTGCTCGTCAGACCCTACTGACGTGGCGCCGGGAGATGACGTCACCAGGCGCCTGGCGCAGACATGCGCACCTGGGACTGCAGCACCGATGAAGCTTCTACGGCCGCCGGAGGGATGTGGAAGCAGCTCACCGACGGCTGTGCTGTGCAACCAAAGGGTCACCTGGCGGAGCTATTAAGGAAAGCCACGGATGGAGGGGATGACATGTTTCGGGCCAAGCCCTTCTTCAGATCTCCTGTGGCTGGCAGGCAGGGGGCAAATTTAATGAATGTAAGGAGGAAGAGGCGTTGCCCCACACTCTCTGGCTCCACCTTGTGCCAAAACACGATGTGTACAAAACAAAAACAAAAACAGAACATCAAATATCAAAGATCAAAATCTAAATGGATATTTCAAACCTATAAAAGAAATAATGTATATAATAAGATGGGAAATGAAAATGAAAAAGAAATAATAATAAAAAGGATATAAAAATGAAAGTAAATAAATAAATAAATAACAGATGACGACCTCAACTCCAACAGGGTGTATGTTACACCACAGTGTAAGCGTCGAGTTCCTCATTCAACCCATGGGGGGACAAGGTATTTAGCTTATAAATCCAGAACGTCTCTCTCTTGCAAAGCAAGGAGAGACGTTCATTGATGGACAAGGAACCCTTGGGTACGCACTCCACCGCCCACACCTTCAGAAGGTGTGGGCGGTGGAGTGCGTACCCAAGGGTTCCTTGTCCATCAATGAACGTCTCTCCTTGCTTTGCAAGAGAGAGACGTTCTGGATTTATAAGCTAAATACCTTGTCCCCCCATGGGTTGAATGAGGAACTCGACGCTTACACTGTGGTGTAACATACACCCTGTTGGAGTTGAGGTCGTTATCTGTTATTTATTTATTTATTTACTTTCATTTTTATATCCTTTTTATTATTATTTCTTTTTCATTTTCATTTCCCATCTTATTATATACATTATTTCTTTTATAGGTTTGCAATATCCATTTATATTTTGATATTTGATGTTCTGTTTTTGTTTTTGTTTTGTACACATCGTGTTTTGGCACAAGGTGGAGCCAGAGAGTGTGGGGCAACGCCTCTTCCTCCTTACATTCATTAAATTTGCCCCTTGCCTGCCAGCCACAGGAGATCTGAAGAAGGGCTTGGCCCGAAACATGTCATCCCCTCCATCCGTGGCTTTCCTTAATAGCTCCGCCAGGTGACCCTTTTGGTTGCACAGCACAGCCGTCGGTGAGCTGCTTCCACATCCCTCCGGCGGCCGTAGAAGCTTCATCGGTGCTGCAGTCCCCGGTGCGCATGTCTGCGCCAGGCGCCCGGTGACGTCATCTCCCGGCGCCACGTCAGTAGGGTTTGACGAGCAGCGGCCGCTGCCGCCTCGGGCGTGCACCGCCACCGGAGCTGTCTGTGGGGGCTGAGCAATCCACTCCCCCCCCCCCTCCAGCCTCTTCTCTACATCTCAGGCATCGCCCAGCCCGGAGGCACATCGGCAGAGAAGTTTCCCGGCTTGATTGAGGCTGTCAGTCCACCCACAAGTGTCACACCATCCAGGCTCCACAGGTGGTAAGACGTTGCTTCCCCGCTCCTGGGTCCTCCTTGCTTTTGAGGTGTCTCTTCCGGTGTTACACCTATCTGCTGAGTGCTGCACCCTGGGCATACCACTGGCTTTTCCTGTCTAGGAGTTCAATTTTAATTGATTTTAATAAACAAGTCCAATGATTTAAGATCCCGAGCAGCATCCAAGTTATTTTTGTGCCATTTTGTCCGGGAGCGCCATCATACTTGTTTTTTGTTGCTACTTTCTCTTCTCAGTTGGGATCTGGGTTAGGGTAGGCAGCAGCCCGGACATGGACATGTAATTCATGGTGGACCCCTTTGGGCATTGTCCGACCTCATTGTCCCAGCCCCGCCTTCTGACTACCGGCACCACAGCGCCAGGATTTTCTGTATACACTCAAAAACTCACCATGCGTCTTATGCCTTGGAATTTCTACTTTGCAAAACGATGTCATTTGGAGGATATTTGCACTGGCCTGTCATTTTCAGGCCTCAGGAAATGAGATGTCATGAGGCTTTCAGTACATCAGGATTGATACATTTTCAGATATACATACCATAGCATGTGGACTTTATAACTTTCCGACATACTAAATAGTAAACACTCTATTTGTGTGAAAAAATATAAACATTTTATTTAGGTACAGTGTTGCATTTGTTATTAGGTGCAACAGCGCTGAAAGCTGAAAATTGGCCTGAGCAGGAAGGGGGTGAAAGTGCCCGGTATTGAAATAGTCAACCTATGCTCCTCTATGCCCCTCTGTGCATGTAGGCTGTGAAAAAGTCTCACACATGTGGCATCCCCATACTCAGGAGACATAGCAGAATGTGTTTTGGGGTGCAATAAAAAGGAAAGCTTATGCTGTTTGCGAGAAATGCCGTATTTATCGGCGTATAACACGCACTTTCCCCCCCTGAAAATAGGGGGCAAATTGTTTGTGCGTGTTATACGCCGATATTGTTAAAAAAAGGCAGGGTACATACCCCAGTATCAGGCGAGTGGACGCCATCCGAGATTACCTGGGGGACCTGCGAGTCCCGGGCCCCCCAGACCCCGCATTGCAGGCCTTGGGCAGCCTTCCTCCTATTGGTGTATGTTACACAGTTTAACTCTCGCGGCCGTCAGAGTGTAACCACGGTAATGCTCTGCACAGCTCGCGAGAGTTAAGCCTGAGCTGAGAGGAGCAGAGAACTGCCGAACTTGTACCAGCCAGGTACAAGTAGTTAAAAACCTGTGGGATAAAATAAGTCTCGGGGAGTGGTGGAGCACACAGTATTCACTGCCTGACAGGGGGGAGGGGAGCTAAAAGACACATACTGGCTGACAGGCCCCCCTCCCTCAGAGCAGAGTGTGTGTCTCTTTGACCTCCCTTGTAAGGCAGCAGTGTTCGTTGGTGTTAAAGGGGGCCAGAGTGACAAAAGGAGTCTGCCGGGGGGGGGGGGGGGGTTCAAAGAAACACACTGCCTGACAAGGAGGTGAGGAGCTAAGAGACACACACTAGCTCCTCCATGGGAATAGGCTCCATGGGTAGGCTGGATGTATTCACCTCTATGTATATTATATATATATATATATATTTTTTTTTTTTTAATGCATAAACCTCCTTCTTTTTTTTTTTTTTTTTAAACCTTGTTTACTTAATACTAATAAATAAAAACACCACACGATAAGTCCCCGTTCACACTAAGGCGACCTGTGAGGCGACCTGGTCGCCTCACAGGTCGCCGTAGGTCGCCTTCCATAGGGAAGCTGCGGACCCGTTCTAATAGGAGCGACACAAGTCGCTCCGACTTAGAAAAAGGGTCCGGAGCTTCTTTGGGGCGATCCGGAGGCGACCGCCATAGACTTCAATGTTATGAAGTCCGTGGCGGCCGCTCCGAGGTCGCCCCCCCAAGTCGGATCGCGGCAATGTGAACGGGGCCTAATGGTTTGGAAAAAGATCAGGCCATGGCTGGTTTATTATTGGTATAAATAAATAAAACTCAAACTTTATTTTAAACTTGAAATAACACACTTAAACAACCTAGCCACTACGGCTTAGGTTGACAATATAAACAATAACTTTAAATAACATTATCCAACCATGCATATTTCAACTCAATAAAACTTACGTCCACCAAAGCACTGCGCTAAGGCGACAGTAATTACCAATAAATAATAACTGGCGTAAAAAAAAAAAGTGACGTAGGGGTACGTCGGCTAACTTTGCGGGGTTATACCAGGATGATGCCTCTAGCTAGAGGCACCATCCCGGTACTGTGGTTTAGAGCCGACCCCCCCCCCCCCCGTGGTTTAGAGTCGGTTTGACCCCCCCCCATCCCGCCACCTTCGGTGACTTTGCCCGTCCGCCAGCTGGATGGAGACCCGATCCCGGAAGCGGCTTCGATCGGGTCTCCGATCACATAACCCAGAGGCTCAAAGTGTAGACGTGAATAAAATGTGAATGTTTTATTTATCAAGAAAAGGTTTTCATATGGCAAAAGTAACAAATATATCAAAAAATATATATGGTGCACAATAAAATTCAGGTTACACTTTACCACAGCGGGATTTTGCACAATATCTAACTTTGCAGAAAATGTAGATATGGTCTATGAAGTGGAAATCATACAACATCACACACACACACATATATAAATTTATATATAAATATATGTACAGGCATCATATATAGCATGAGTGGGTGTAAGTGCGGCACATACAGAGTGTCCCAAAGCTCTGGTACAAAATGCCACATCAATAGAAACAAGAAGGTAAAAGCTGTGATTACATTCACCATTCACAGGGCACCTTACACCCCACTCAATCTAATAAGCGGGGGGGGGGGGACCAGTAGGTGGGGGCCTAAAAAAAAAAAAAAAACAGAGGCCAGCTCAGCACACACTGGACCGCATGGCACCATCTCCATCTATACATATGTCTAAAAAGGGGGAACAGAGACAGTGGTCTGCAACTCACATACCTAATATTACCGTCCCTCTGGTATCCCATTTGGCTGTGTCAAACAGGTCAGGGATGTTCAGATAACAGCCTATGTGCAAGAGTATGCATATGCGTCCAGTTTTCCTGTAAGTATATGGATCAGTAAAAATAGATAGTCAGCTGCATGCTGCAGCACCAGTTTAAAATAATGATGCATTGGTCAGGCCATATCTAGACACTGATATTTTTTGTAGGACCTACCCAGTCCAATTTTGTTATTAACCACTTGCCTACTGTGCACTTAAACCCCCTTCCCATCCAGACCAATTTTTAGCTTTCAGCGCTCTCACACTTTGAATGACAATTGCGCGGTCATGCTACACTGTACCCATATGACATTTTTATAATTTTTTTTCACACAAATAGAGCTTTCTTTTGGTGGTATTTAATCATCTCTGGGTTTTTTATTTTTTACAAAAAAAAAGAAAAAAGACAGAGAATTTTGAAAAAAAAAAAAAGTTTTTCTTATTTTCTGCGAGTAAATTTTGAAAATAAATACATTTTTCTCCTTCACTGATGTGCACTGATGAGGCGGCACTGATGGGCACTGATAGGCTGCACTGATGGGCACTGATGAGGTGGCACTTATGGGCACTGATGAGGTAGCACTTATGGGCAGTGATGAGGTGGCACTGATGAGGAGGTACTAATATGCCGCACTGATGAGCACTGATAGACGACACTGATAGGCGGCACTGATGAGCACTGATAGGCGGCACTGATGAGCACTGATAGGTGGCACTGCTGGGCACTGAGAGGTGGCACTGCTGGGCACTGAGAGGCGGCACTGACGGGCGGCACTGATGGGCACTGATAGGCGGCACTGATGGGCACTGATAGGCGGCACTGATGGGCACTGGGGGATGGCACTGATGGGCACTGATGGGCGGCACTGATGGGCAGCACCATCAGTGCCCACACTCAGTGCCCATAGTGCTGCCAGTCAGTGCTCATCAGTGCCTAGATGAGCAGGCACTGATGGGCACAGACTGGCAGCACTATGGGCACTGATTGTGGGCACTGATGAGGGGCACTGATGGTGGGCACTTCGTGTATTTTGTGAACCTTGTGTAATCAGGGCACTGATCACCAGTGCCCTGATTACATTTTTTTGTGTCCCCGACGGCTGATCGGCTCTGCTCCTTCCTCACACTGCAGTCTCTGTGTGAGGAAGGAGCGCTGGCGATGAGAGATGATCTGATATGTTTACATATGAGATCATCTCTCATTGCATGGGCTGATCACATGGTAAATGGCCGCTGTGATTGGCCATTTACCACGATCTGTGATTGGCTATGTCCAAGGGACACAGATTTTCCCCGCTCGCGGGAGCGCGCGGGGAGCCTGTCTCTGGGAGGCCGTATAAAGACGGCCTCCCGGAAATTAGAGTCCGCGCTGTAGCCGTACTTTTGCTATAGCGCGGATCTGAAGAAGTTAAGCTCCTGCATCCTGCCTCGCCGTGAGGGAGAAATGATCACTCCATTGGTGATCCATCATCATATAGGGCAATGATTTGATATGGTGCATCCCTCCATGTGAGTGGAGATAACTCCACATGTGTTGGTGTTGTCCTGCCATTTTTGTGCCTCATGAAATGAGATGTTAGTCAGTACAACAGGACTGATCAATTTTCAGATATATATTATAGTATAGTTTGTAGACTCTATAACTTTCAGTGCCGATTCACACATATACGATGTCAGACATCACATATGATTCACACTGCACTGCTGTGCAAATCACATGCAATGTCTGTGCAATGCGAATTCATCCACGCAGATTGCATGGCTGAATTTACATCACATTCAGGCCAAAGTCGCACAGGACCCTTTTTTTTGGTCCGCACCAGAATCGTATTGCATGGGTGTTCACACCTATGCGATCCGTTTCTTGTCCGAACTGACAGTTCGCACTGCGATATGCAAACTAATCTGGGGGTGTCGTTAACTTTGTATTGACACTCCCAGCAGTTTGCATTTGCAGTGTGAACTGCCTGTAAGTCAGGTGTGATGCGGCAATCCGCAATGGATTTGCAGGGTTCCCACATCGCACGAATGTGAACCAGCCTTCACACAGACTATAGAATATACACTGATTTGGGGTATTTTTACCAAAGAAATGTAGCAGAATACTTGTTGGCCTAAATTTATGAAGAAAGATTACCTATTTGCAATGTTTTATAACAGAAACTAAGAAAAAAGTGTTTGTTTTTTTTGTTTTTTTCATAATGTTCAGTCTTTTTTAGCTTCTATAGCAAAAAAATTTAAAACCCAGTGGTGATTAAATAAGCTTCATCTGTCTCAAAAAAAAATTATAAACATTTCATTAGGGTACAGTTTTGCACTACTGACTTCTAAAAATGCTAGTTTCCTGGCTGTTTCAGATATCAGTATTTTCGGAAGGGGTTAGCAAATGCAGCATATTTTCCACAGTACAGGTTTCCTATCACAATAATACAAGGTACTGCTGCCCTCCTATCCGGTGTGTTGTTTGACATTACAATTCAGTCTTTGGCACAAGTTGCTTTGAAACAATTCAGTATTATTGACTTTGACACACAGCTTTAATCTGAACAGTTTAGGCTGCTTTTTATACTGGTGCCATTGATTCAAACTTGTGTCCACTCTCATTCCAAAAGTGATTAGATAACAAACGGAACTGAAGTGAGCAACTGCAAACAAAGCTGCCATCTTTTAGCAAGCAATTTACCGTATATGTATTTTTAGAAAGGAAAATAGGGAGGTACCTATCATTGATCGTGTTTCTAAACTGAGATATGGACAAGAAATTACAACAGAGTTTAGATACACATGTGTTTGTTTTGTGTGTTTTGGAGTGTTTTCACTCATCACGGATAGGGCAGCTGAATTTCCAGTGGTGGTCCGTCCATTAGGGGTGCAGGGGCGCCCCCCCATCCATGCGCCTGGCCCCCTAATCTACAGGCAGGGCACCAGATGCATCAGGAAGCAGGTTCTGAGACCTGTTTCTCAAATGGCCAAAGGAGAAGGCATCCTATTGTCGGAGGAGGATGGAGGAGGACAGAGGAGACGGCCGCCGAGAGGGGACATGGTGGAGACTGAGGGGGAAGCCACCGCCGTCTGGAGGAACAAGGTAAGTGAACCAGTGCCTGGGGGGTTATGGTGTGGACTGGACTGGTGGCCAGGTCTGTCTGACATCCCCTGACCGATGGAGCACCAGCCGCCACTGCAAATTACTTGAATATATTGCCCTATGGGTGACATTCGCCCCAGAGATGCTCCAGATCTTTTTCTGGAGAGGAGCATGGTGCGTTACCGCAGTTTTTTGGGGGTATGCTGAACTTTGGATGCCTTTAACATGTAATGACAACACAAACACGATGCACATTTGCAGCCTTTCTGAAATGCATGGCAAAGCACACATTTTCTGTGCAGTTTGCCATGCATTTGGAAACACACAGATGTGAATGGAGCCTTACTGTTCTAGTGTAAACGCTCAAATTTCACTTTCAGGTCACCTCTAGAGTAGTGAGAGCATATTTTTTGGCTTGTTTTTCCAGTGACACGCATATGGCAGCCTGCTGACTTCAATGGTCTGTGCTACACATGGCAAAGTAGCTCATGGGACATTTTTGCACCATTTTTTTTTACTATATTTGTCATCTGTTTTTTCATGTAGCAAAATGTGTTTCTGCCTCTGTGTTGACTCTGAAAGCACCATTAGGTAATTTCAGGCCATACACTATACAATCTGATTGTACAATCTCCTTTAGATTTACCTATATACCTATATAGTAGGAGGACACACCTTCTATTCAATCATTCTGTTTCCAATCAGGCAGGCCCTTGCACTACATCAGGGGTGTCCCGTGGGCTGCATGTAGCCCCAGGGAATTTAAAATGCCACCTGAGCCCATCTAAAGGGATGCTGGGGAGGGCAGACAAATGCATGCATGGAGAAATGTCGGGAGTGCTGTGAAAACATGTTGATGGGTGAAGGTGTGCTAATGAGGTCAGCTGGCAAGCTCCTTCCTGTGCGTTATGCCTCGTACACACGTACTGATCGTCGGCCGACCGATTGGCCGCCTTTTGTCCAGGGCTGTCCTGTCCGCTGAAAAGTGCAAAAGACTGCACAAGAATTTTGTCCGCCGACTGCAGAAGTGATGTTATGTGATGGTTAACTTTCCCTGTGTTTTTTCTTCTCTGAGCATGCCCAGTCTTGCAAATCTACTGATTGTCGGCCAAATTCTGTACTGACTGGCGAACAATCTGCCGTTCTGGTGTTGGCCAACAAAAATTTTAATGCCTGCACGACTCTTTTCGGCCTAAAGTGCGCCGGCGGCTGTCGGAAGCATCATACTAACAAGCCTACAATCGGCCAATCAGTCGGTTAGGCATTACTGGCTTGTCTGTCTCTGTCTGTATAACAGGCAGTTTCTAAGTCCCCGTTCACACTAAGGCGACCTGGTCGCCTCACAGGTCGCCGTAGGTCGCCTTCCATAGGGAAGCTGCGGACCCGTTCTAATAGGAGCGACACAAGTCGCTCTGACTTAGAAAAAGGGTCTGGAGCTTCTTTTGGGGCAACCCGGAGCGACCGTCATAGACTTCAATGTTATGAAGTCTGTGCCGGCCGCTCCGAGGTCGCGGCGCGCTGCTCGCACCGCGACCTCGGAGGTCGCCCCGGGAAGTAGCGTCGCTTCTATGTGAACGGGGCCTGAAGGATGGAGGTAACTGACAGGTTCCAAACTGTCAAACAAACAAAAATAATGATACTGGTGGATAAAAAAGAACATAATTTTGGTAGATAGAAAAAAAAAAATGACTAAGCATATTAAACCAAAAAAAATCAATTTGTTTCAAATTACCACCCTTTAATTAACCTCTTAAGCCCCGGAAGATTTTACCCCCTTCCTGACCAGGGCCTATTTTGCGATTCGGCACTGCGTGACTTTAACGGACAATTGCGCGGTCGTGTGACGCTGTACCTAAACAAATTTGACATCCTTTTTTCCCCACAAACAGAGCTTTCTTTTGGTGATATTTGATCACCTGTGCGATTTTTTGATCATGCGCTATAAACAAAAAAATCGTCAGGAGTAGTTAGGCTTCCCTGTGCTGGGGCTTCAGTCTCAGCCTTTCTAATCTTTTATTTGATTTTCTTTGAAAATGTCAGTTTTTTCTCTCACTTAACTAGCTGTTTATTTTGTCAGCTTCTAGTTGTTAGTCGTTTCTTCAGATGAAGATGGATCATGCGGTGCTGGGATTTGGACTGACCGCCCTGGTTCTCCAGGGCAGAAGGGTCAGATGGACCCCCAGCCTGCCATTGAGTGTTCAGTTTATGGTTCGCCCTGGCATTATGAATGACCCATCCCTGCTCGCTGCAGGGATGTAGCCGTGAGGTGGCTTCCTCACAGGACACATCTGCGATGCTGCAGTGTCATGTCCCTGGCCAACGGCACTCCCTGTCAGATGAGGAGAGCAGTTTTCCGTTCATAGAGGCACCCCACGCCATCTGGTACAGATACAGGTAAGTACTTCTGTGTGGGGCCTCTGTCTGGGGTGGCAGTCTGTGTTGCTGTGTGTTCCCCATGTCTGTGCCTGTGCGACTCCCTGATGCAATCCCTGCGGGGTTCGCTTGTGCAGATGCTGTATGTTTTCTGGGGGTCCCCTTCCCTATGTCACTTCGGTGCTTGTTGGGGGTGCATACGGTGTGTGGCGACCGCAGCGGAGTGAATTCGCGCGGCCCGCCATCTTTGATTTGGGCAGGCATGTTAAGCTTCTCTGTGGGCAATATTTCATGCTGTTTTGGCGCCATCCGCCTCCATTTTGTGGGAGAAGGACGATCGTTCCGACCGCATGTTCGGCGGCCATTTTGGCGAAGCCTCCAATGCAATCCTATGGAGCAGCCATTTTACCTTGCAGTCTTGCAGTCTATAAGTTCAGCCTACTCTAGCAGCACTTCCTTTTTCTCTGCAGCAGGACATCGGTGGCAACACTCTGCAGGCTCTGCAGGTTAACGCTCTCAATATTCCTCTGTATTGTCGCTTCTGGCTCAGTTTTCTCTTCTCCTTTTGGGGGTCTTTGTCACTGTAGCTGTAGCAGTGGGCTGCGCACTCCGCAGCGATCTTAAAGGGGTAGTACACATTTTCTTGCACTGTTTTTTTTCTAACCTTGAGCAATGGATTCTCAGGATAGCAAATTCCCCCCAGCTCTGGTGGGGGCCCCCAGTTCTCCTGTGGCCCCACTGAGACCTGATTTGGCCGCTGTGGTGGTGACTTTGGTGTCCAATATGGAAATGCTGATGGCTGAACGTGCTGCAAAAAAGAGGGCCAGATTGTCTCTCTCCTCTGATTCAGATGGTGATATGGCTGCTGCTGCGAGCGTGCCCTTTTCAGGGTCCCGCTCATCCTTGGACCCACTGGGGTCTGAGGGGGAGGCTGAGGTGGAGGGGGTTGATACCTCCCCCCCGGGTCGCCTGAAGAACGGGCAACCATGGATGAGTTAATTTTTTCTGGTAAGGAAACTTCACATTTGGAGGATGAGCCCAGTCCTCCGGGCATTGTGTCCTCGTTTGGAACACACAGGACCCGCAAGTCGGCGCAGGTTTTTCCCTGCCCAGCGGAATATCATTACACTGTTAATGAAATGTTGCGCACGTTAAAACCGTCCATTCCTGGTGCCTAGTCGGTTCAAATTGCTTTATTCTTTTGCACCGGCTACGGAATCACGATGGTGTGTGCCTCCACAGGTGGATCACACTGTGGCCGTGTTAAACAAGGCTACCTTGGTTCCCTCTGAGGATACTCGGGTGTCTCGGGACCCTACGGACCGGCGGTTGAAGTCTCTAGCCCGCCATTCCTACACGGTGGCGGGTTCGTTGCTCAAACCCATTTTCGCGTCCGTTTTGGTGGCTCAGGCGGTGGCTGATTGGACTAAGATGCTTAGGAGCAACCTCGTGTCTGATGGTGTTCCGCCTGCCCGGCTGGAAATGGTGGATCAGATCCACCAAGGAGTCATATATTTGTGTGATGCGGCCTTCAATGAGGCCCCGTTAGTGGCACGCCTCTCTAGTGTCGCGGTGCTTAAACGGCGACTGATATGGCTAAAGAGCTGGTCGGCTGACCAGTCCTCACGGAAAACAGTTGCTGATTTTCCCTATGCTGGCTCTCGCCTTTTTGGCGAGGCATTGGACACCCTGGTAAAAGGCATCACGGGGGGCAAGAGCACCTTGCTGCCCCAGAACCCAAAGAACAAGTCCTTTCGAGGCAAGCGGGGTTCGGCGTCTCGATCCAGTCAGGGGTCCTTTCGTGCCTTTCAGAACCAATCCAAGGGCAAGCCCTTCAAGGCCCAGGGCAACCAGAAGAAGCCCTGGGCGGGTAAGCAGAAGTCGGGCAATGCCGGCTCGGCGGGTCAGTCCGCCTCTGCCTGAAGGGGCGCCCTCACCCATTTCAGGGGTGGGGGGACGTTTGCGCGGTTTCCTTCAACCTTGGCTGCTCCTGATATCGGACAGGTGGGTTCAGGAAATCATTCAATCAGGGTACAAGATCGAATTCCTTTCCAGGCCGGCGGACAGATTTTTTCCCTCAAATCTTCACTTGCCTCCGGGGCATCTGCAGGATCTGCACCAAGCGGTACAGGACCTTCTTGCTCAGGGGGTGATTGTCCTGGTGCCTCATCGGGACAGGGGCCAGGGGTTTTATTTGAATCTGTTCACTGTGCCCAGAAAGGAGGGCAAAGTGCGTCCTATTCTGGACCTGAAAGCGCTGAACCGCTTCGTGCGTGTTCGGAAGTTCCGTATGGAGTCTCTCAGTTCGGTGGTGGCCTCCTTGAGCCCAGGAGAATTCCTGGCCTCGATAGATCTGAAGGATGCCTACCTGCACATCCCCATTTTCGAGGGGCATCAGCGGTACCTTCGGTTTGCTATCGCAGAGGACCACTACTAGTTTGTGGCGTTACCTTTTGGTCTCGCTTCGGCACCCAGGGTTTTTACCACAGTGCTGGCGCCGGTTCTGGGCCTGCTGAGGGCACAGGGACCACAGGGGCACAGGGCATTGCGGTCTTGGGTTACCTGGACGATCTGCTTCTGAGAGCACGTGCCAGCCAGGACCTAGTGCGCGATCTGTCCACCACGGTACAGACGCTCCAGGAGTTCGGGTGATCCATCAATGTTCAAAAATCGACGTTGTCTCCATCGGTTCGTCTTCCCTATCTGGGGATGATTCTGGACTCTGCTCAGGCAAGGGTGTTCTTGCCGGAGGACAAGCTCCGGACCTTGCAGGACGAGATCAGGTCCCTCAGGGACTACCCGTCCTCATCACTCAGGACCTGTATGTGGTCTCTGGGATTGATGGTGTCAGCCTTCGAGGCAATACCCTTTGCTCAGTTTCACACGCGGGCTCTCCAGACGAAGATCCTGGCCAGGTGGGACAGACTTCCTCAGTCCCTGGATCTGACTGTCTCCTTGAGTCGTCAGACCAGATTGGCTCTTCTGTGGTGGCTCCAGTCCCCGTCGGTGGCGGAAGGCAAGTCCTTCCATCTGTTGGTGTGGACGGTGATTACCACGGATGCCAGCCTGTCGGGCTGGGGTGGGGTCCTGGGCAACCTGTCGGCCCAGGGCACTTGGTCGGAGGAGGAGTCTTCCCTCCCGAAATGTGCTGGAATTGCGAGCGATAAAACTCTGCCTCTTCCAGTGGTCGGACCGTCTTCAGGGCCGTCCTGTCCGGGTACAGACAGACAATGCTACCACGGTGGCTTACATCAACCACCAAGGGGGCACCAGGAGTGCTCAGGCGGCCCGGGAGGTGACCGACATTCTATCGTGGGCCGAGACTCATGTCCCGGCGATCTCAGCAGTTCACATTCTGGGTGTGGAGAATTGGCAGGCAGACTATCTGAGCCGCCAGACCCTGGACCAGGGGAAATGGTCCCTGCACCCGGAGGTCTTCCAAATGCTGTGTGCGAGGTGGGGATCCCCGGACGTGGATCTGTTCGCATCTCGACTAAACCGAAAGGTGGAAAGGTTCGTGGCAAGAACACGCGATCCTCTGGCAGTCGCCTCGGATGTGTTGGTGGCCCCTTGGCATCAGTATCGTCTGATGTATGCCTTTCCTCCGATTCAGTTGCTATCCAGGTTCCTCCACAGGCTAGCCTCGGAACCGCACCTGGTGATTCTGGTGGCTCCAGACTGGCCACGCCGGTCCTGGTATGCCGACGTTGTTCATCTGGCAGTGGCGCCTCCGTGGCGGCTGCCCATGCGGGAAGATCTCCTGTCTCAGGGTCCGATCTTCCATCCTGCTTTACAGTCGCTGGCTTTAGCGGCCTGGCTGTTGAGACGCAGGTCCTGAGGGACAGGGGTCTCTCCTCTGAAGTCATCGCTACCCTTGTCAAGGCTAGGAAGACCTCCTCTGGAAAGATCTATTACCGTACCTGGAAGGCTTACTTCGCCTGGGGCAAGTCCAGGGGGTTCTCCACTAGCTCGTACTTAGTGTCGAGAGTGTTGGCTTTTCTCCAGGCGGGAGTGGACCAGCGCCTGGTGCTGGCCACGATCAAGGGCCAGGTGTCCGCCCTGGCTATTCTTTTCCAACGCCCTGTGGCGTCTCATTCTCTGGTTCGCACCTTCATTCAAGGTGTGCAACATTTGGCTCCTCCCAGGAAGGAGCCCTTACCTCCATGGGACTTGAACTTGGTTCTGTCCGTGTTACAACGTGCTCCCTTTGAAAACATCCGGGATATATCGTTGCCTCTGCTGCCTAAGAAGGTTGCCTTTTTGGTGGAGATCACTTCGGCTCGCAGAGTGTCGGAACTGGCAGCGTTATCTTGCCGTTCTCCGTACTTGGTGATTCACCGGGATAAGGTGGTTTTGCGTTCGCAGCCCTCCTTTCTTCCTAAGGTGGTCTCTGAGTTCCACATTAATGAGGACATTGTCCTACCTTCGCTTTGTACGAAGCCTAAGCATCCTAAGGAGGTTGCTCTGCACTCCTTGGATGTTGTCAGGGCGATCAGGGTTTACCTGTCGTCTACCGAATCCTTTCGTAAAACAGATTCCCTCTTTGTCCTTCCTGAGGGACCTTGGAAGGGCATGGCTGCATCCGCAGCGACTATTGCCAAATGTATCAGACAGACCATTGAACAGGCTTACGCCTTGAAGGAACGGGTTCCACCCTTCCCTGTTAAGGCGCACTCTACCAGATCTGTGAGTGCGTCCTGGGCCTATTGGCATAGGGCCTCGGTGGCCCAGGTGTGCAAGGCTGCGACTTGGTCGTCGGTGCACACTTTTTCCAAATTCTACAAAGTAGATGTTCTGGCATCAGCTGATGCCTCCTTTGGCCACAAGGTTCTCAGTGCGGCAGTGCCATAATGGACCCTCAAGTTTTTTTCTGGGTCCCTGGCTGTTGGCATTTGCTTTCCTGGGCTGTTGCTCCTGTTGAGCATTGTTTTTTTATGTTGCCCAGAAGGTTCTCTTACGGTGCATGTAAGATTCCTTTCTCTGATGTGGGTACTTAGTTGCCTTTTCTACGGTTGCGTCTCCCACCCCTCATGTCTATACTGCTTTGGGACATCCCAACAGTGATGACTTAGAGGAGGCAGCGACTGTCGGAGGACGTAAAAGAAAACTGAATTTTTGTAAAATCTTACCTGTAAAATTCCTTTCTCTGAGTCCTCCGACAGTCGCCGCCCCGCCCCTCTTTTGGGTTTTTTATTACCTACTGCTATGCTACCAAACTGAGTTGGGAGTGGTCACTGCAGGGGGGTATTGACCAGATGGGACAGCCCCCATGGGTGTGTATATGCTAATGCATTTTGTTA
The DNA here is from genome assembly GCF_965119305.1 of Pelophylax lessonae. Taxonomy (NCBI): domain Eukaryota; kingdom Metazoa; phylum Chordata; class Amphibia; order Anura; family Ranidae; genus Pelophylax; species Pelophylax lessonae. The sequence continues at coordinate 298,210,288 of NC_138772.1, forward strand.
TTTGACTAAGTCTATATGCCTAGCTACTCCTGCGGAGCGGAAGTCAATACCCAACAGTGATGACTTAGAGGAGGCGGCGACTGTCGGAGGACTCAGAGAAAGGAATTTTACAGGTAAGATTTTACAAAAGTTCCGTTTTTATTACAGCACAGGCTTCCAGTGTCGGGAGGGCATTCATTGACATCCTCCCATGATCCCCCTGTGGCGCACGGTCCTTCAGACTCAGCTGATCACAGATGGGGTTAAAGGGTCAATCACGGTGGCCCTTTACCACATGATCAGCTGGCAGCCAATGGCAGCTGTTTACGGAAGTAAACAGAAGCCGGATATCTGTTTGTTTTTCTCCTCATGCTCAAAGTGTGAGGAGAAAAGAATAAAGCCGGTAACCAGTGCTGCTAATCAGTGCCCACCAGTGTCATCTATCAGTGCCCATGAGTACTGCTAATTAGTGCTCACTAGTGCAGCCAATCAATGCCCATCAGTGCTGCCAATAAGTGCCACCTATCAGTGCCACTTCATCAGTGCCTATCAGTGCAGCTTATCAGTGCAGCCTCATCAGTGCACATCAGTGAAAGAGAAAAAAATACCTGTTTGCAAAATGTTATAACAAACTATGAAAGTTATCTGTCTCTTTTTTTTCTTTAGCAAAAAATAAAAAACCCAGTGGTGATTAAATAATACCAAAAGAAAGCTCTATTTGTGTGAAAAAAAAGTATACATTTTGTTTGAGTACGATGTTGCATGACTGCGCAATTGTCATTCAAAGTGTGACAGTACTGATAGCTGTAAAATGGCCTGGGCAGGAAGGGGGTATAAGTGCCTAGTAAGCAAGTGGGTAAATAATTTACACTTTTCTACTATGATTTGTTCATGTAAATCAATTTATGTTGGGGTATGAAGCAAAATGCAAGGCCCCTTTCACACATACTGTCTGTTCAGTTCATCAGTTTGGTCACATTTTTTGTCTTCAGTCAACGTCCGTTTTCATCTCAGTTCATATCCGTTTTTCATCCATTTTTTGTCAGTTGTCATCTGTTTTTCATCTGTTTTTTATCAGTTGTCATCTGTTTTTCATCCGTTTTTCATCCGTTTTCCGTCCGATCCGTTTTTTGACGGATGAAAAATAGGGCATTCATCCGTTCAAAAAAACGGACATTGACGGAAGAGGATGAAAATGGATGTTAACAGATGATCATCCGTTGTCATCCGTTTTTACATAGAGATACATTGATGTCCGATTTTCATCCGTCAACGGATGGATGAAAAACAGACAAATGGACAGCATGTGTGAAAGGGGCCTAAAGGATCAGATTTTCGAAACACAGACACTTCATTCAGGAGAAAAGTCCTGCCTTGTCAGTGTCACAGCAGTGTTATGAATGTGGATAAACAGGGGCATCTCAAAAAATCTGAAATATCATTAAAAAGTTAATTTCTTTCTGTAATTCAATTAAAAAAGTGATTCATATATTTAAAAAAATCATATATTATATAGATTTATTACACACAGGATGATATATTTCAAGCAAGAAAATCCATGATCAATGCTTACAATTATTTTTGCATTGATACATGTACATCTTTGAAGTTCACCAAACCCCTGCTGAGCTGAACCCAGAGCAATTTGTCTCATCATTAGTGACCACATGATCCTTCCAGTGAGACTGCAAAAAATGCTGAGTATTCCAAATCTCATGAAAAGACACTCCTGCATTGGGCAGGAGCATCCTTGTGTTATATTTTGGATACTCAGCATTCTCCAGAAACTCACTGAAGGATAATGATGTTAAACTCTGCAGTACAGAAGCCAGTGTATGGAACTAGATTTACTAAATTTAAGCTGGTATTTACTATGGAGGATTGAAGCCTGATATTTTAAGTGGCCCTTACTTTTTAATGCAATATCGACTTTAACATTTTCTACATCTATGTTCATTCATATTACAAAAAGTGACAAAATATTTTATTCTTGGTTGAGTTGGGGGTCTCCAAGATTTCTGAGGGCTTCATATAAGAATATGAACAGTTCCTTAAATCCCCTACTACTTTAATTATATCCTTACAGTATTGTGTCAGCATATCATTTTGTCTCCTCTCTGTTCAAGCATTCAATGTCCCCAGTACACTACATTCATTTCATTATTTTCTCATTGCTTTCTTGAAAACTGTAAAATCATATTAGTACAAAAAGAAACATACAAGTGAGACAATAGCTTTTTAGAAGATTTTTCAACTCCGAATTGAAAGGGTAAATGATTTTTTAGTGAAGCTGGCTGCTGGTTAGCTCTGCATGTCTTGTGATTCTATCCTTCCTTCACAGTCATTCTGGCTTTTCAAGTTCCTTATTGTTTTGATTAATGGTGTGGGTGAGGAATCCTGCTGCCCATGAAAAATGTAAAAGTCTATTTAAGATAGCAATATGAAAAACTAAACACACTATGTTCATCTCAAAAAAGATTTACACATCATTTACACTGCTTCAAAGAAGTCAGTTTATAAAAGCTGCAGGCTTCATGTTCAATAGGAATATCTTTAACAGAAGGCAAAAGAATATGTTCTTAATAGTTTTACCTCTTAAAATTTAGTGGTCAAGTTTCAGTTCTTTAACCTAGAAATGTATGTATACAGAGATATATGAAGTATTTGTGCACTGGGCCCATATACAGTACATTGTTAAAAAATATGATTAATAATAATAATAATAATAATAATATTTAAGCAAATCAACATCAATCTATATCAGGAAAACATTTGGTAGTTTGAAATGCCTTTTTCTACAAGGCCCTTTTAAATTGCGAAGTTGAGATCACATTTACTGAGTCCCTTTGTTTACTTGGTGCCTTCTCAGTCTCCCCTTTTTCTACCCTATCCCACATTAATCATTCATGGTTTCAGATTTCAAGATATTAACATTTATATAGGTGATATGTGGCGCCTAAAAACAAATAAGTAAAATCATAAAAGTCTATATGATATAGATGTCAGAAGGTGGAAACCCCGCACCAGCTTCAGTGTGATAAATAGATCCAAATGGCATCACTGTGATATAGGCAAATCTTACTCAAGGAAATAGACCCTCAGATTATAGAGTGGTGATTCACGCCTTGTGATAATCAAAGAACAGATCTCTGCCCAAGAAACTGCACTGCACCTCACATGGAGACAACTCCGGATGAAGCATCAAAAGCGGTGTTTATACGGGACAACCATAACCCTGACCAGCAACTTAATCAGTATCTTCCTCCAAGCTTGCTGTTAATTACCTTCAGTGAAAACCTACCAAGATTATCATATCCTGAGTTGTAGGCAGCTGAAGTTTTATGCAAATCTCAACATTTCCTGTAAAAGCCTGACTTCATCGTCTCCAAATTTTCTAGGTCTTTATATTACTGTAAGAGGAAGATGACAGATAACTGCTGTGACGGAACCAACCCACACTGTGCTTGAGTGCTTCTGTCAGTAACCTGCTTCCTCCAGTCTTGAACATAGATATCAGACAGTATAGCCGCAATATACAAGACTAGCCAACAATAGCTTGTATAAAACTGGAACCTTTTTTGAACAAACTCACACAGAATATATACCGCACAGGAGGACACCCCCCCCCCCCCCTCCTGATTGCAATAGCCTAACAATAAAAACTGCACACAGGAATATAATTACCATAGCTAAACATTAAGTTAATTAAACTGACCACCTGGACAATGATATCATTAAAATGCTAATTAACTCAGCACCTAAACCAGCCTAGGTGGGGTGCACACAATACTAGCAGACAGACAAACAATAGGTGACACAATTAAACATGGAATCCACATCTAAGCAATACTTTGATTATTCAGTAGTCACAGACTTCGTGGCAACCGTCTACAACAGGCATTAAGTCTCACAGTGTAAATTGGGATTAAATCTTCATATATTTCTTGAGGGATATTGTTGATAAATATTACTGTCCTATTTGAAGTAATCCAAACCATATTCTCAGTGTCCATTAAGTAGCTGTCCATCATTTTCTTGGTCACCCTATGCCCCTAATAGACACAGAGTGACTTACACATAAGAGGGGCATGGGAGCTGAAACAAGGGTTTCCCAACCTCTCCAAGGGAAGCTGGGTTCCACGGGCCCCTCACCCAAAGTGACCCCCGTCACATCTCTCCCCTTTCATCAGGAGACTAACACAGAAGGGTTGACTTCAAAGTTAAGCCTCGTACACACGCACCGATTGTTGGCCGTAAATTTTCGCCCAACGTCCGATCGGCCGATTGTCGGCTTGTTAGTATGATGCTTCCGACAACCGACTGCGACTTTTTGGCCGAACAAAATCTGGTGTGCATGCTATAAAATTTTTGTTGGCCGTCAACAGAACGGCTGATTGTTCGTCAGTCAGTACAGATTTCGGCAGACAAAAATCAGATGAGCAAGACTGGGCATGCTCAGAGAAGAAAAAACACACGGAAAGTAAACCATCACGTGACATCACTTCTGAAGTTGGTTGTTGTTGGCCGAAAAAATTTGTGTGCAGTCTAGAGCACATTTCAACCAACACAACAACACTGGACAAAAGTCGGCCGATCGGTCGGCCAACAATCGGTGCGTGTGTACGAGGCTTTAGTCTGTAGTTCCAGTCCCCCAAAGCCTGTACCCACACAGTACCCCAAACAAATTGTCTCAAACAGATCATTACTCACCCAGCCTACCTCCTCCTCTCTCCTGAAACATACCCACCACTGGGGAGATGTGTGGATGGGCCCTTATCCCTGGAGTCCTGTCAGCCACTGGAAAGAAGACAGGGTGGCTGGGCTCACCCTGACATGCTGTTGGGGATCTGGGCTGACTACCCAGCATTCCTGGAATATACAGGTGGGGACTGTAGTCCTGTCCACACCCTCAGGAAATCTATCCTTTGTTAGTTTAGGGAAGAGACCAGCAGCACTCTATTCTGTTGCCAACTCTTCTGCTGGGTTGGTGTCATCATTCTGGGGCACTGTCTGCTGCTGATAAGGGGAGTCGGCTCCAACTTCCTTGCCCTCAGTGGGACAACCTTTCACTGGTACTGTCTCCCAGGTGCACAGGTCCTGGCTTGGGAGGGAAGACAGTTTCCTCTGCTCAGGCTAGAAGTCTCACCGTGTAAAGTGGGATTAAATCTTTATATATTTCTTGAGGGATATTGTTGATAAATATTACTGTCCCATTTCAAATAATCCAAACCATATTCTCAGTGTCCATTAAGTAGCTGCCCATCATTTTCTTGGTCACCATGTGCCTCTAATAGACACAGGGTAACATAAACATAAGAGGGGCATGGGGAGCTGAAACAAGGGTTTCCCAACCTCTTCTGGGTTCCACGGGCCCCCAACCCAAAGTGACTCCCATCACACCTGTTTTATTTTTATTTATTTCAGGTACTTATATAGCGCTGTCAATTTTACACAGCGCTTTACATATACATTGTACATTCACATCAGTCCCTGTCCTCAAGGAGCTTACAATCTAAGGTCCCTAACTCGCATACATACACAGTAGGGCCAATTTTTTTTTTTATAGAGGATCCAATTAACCGACCAGCATGTCTTTGGAGTGTGGGAGGAAACCGGAGTACCCGGAGGAAACCCACACAGGCACAGGGAGAACATGCAAACTCCAGGCAGGTAGTGTCGTGGTTGGGATTCGAACCAGCGACCCTCTTGCTGCTAGGTGAAAGTGCTAACCACTACACTACTGTGCCGCCCTGAGTACAGTGGCCATGAGTTATTTGTTATTAAGCGCCACAAATCACCTATATGCATGTTTTTATTTTGAAATCAACAAATTGATGATGGCTGCTACTCTATTGTTATATGCATGTCCTAGCGCTGATATTCTGCTTGTATATTGAAGATATCAACATTGATTCTAGGAAGCAACTCTCAATGGTTAATATCATCCTCAGTCTTCTAAAGCCAGTTGACTGCCATAAGAAAATGCTCCTGTCTTTCTCCTAGCTAAAAGTAAAAAAAAAAAAAATGCTATTATGATATTGCGTGCTGTAATCTTTGGAGAGAATGTATGCAGCAATTTAATATTGCCAATAATTCAGCAGTGTTAACATTCACAGAGTTATCACCTATTCTTGTTCATTTACTTCCTGCTCATGGTGATTAAGTAAATGCCACACAGAAACAGCAGATTAAAAAGTTCTTAAAATCACAAAAAATGATTGTCCTTCTCTCCAAAAGGGATCACTAATTGGCTCAATTGACACTTTATTTTGCATTTTAATGTACTGCTGCTAACTGAAAAATATTCATTATTTTCTATTTAACCTTGATAATCTTCCAAAATATAATTATTCTACTAAAGATATTAAAGATTTTGTCTTAGCTTTTTTTTTTTTTTTTTCCAAAAATAAAAGAATATCACTGATATAGCACCTCCTAGTCAGGTGCTAGATAGAAGATATAGTTTGACATTTTCTGCTTAACAGGGAACCAGCAGGAAAAACCAGAATTCCTTCATCTGCTTATCAGAGGAGCTTGATCTTTAGTTAGGTCTGCTCAGTGTACTCAGTCTCATCATCTCATTCATCTGGTCTGAGGGAGTGTCCCCACTGCGTCCAATAGGGAGGCCGGTTGGACAGTGGGGAAACCTGGCCAATGATACACAGGCTTTTGTAACCATCCCAGTGGGTTGGCACCTGGAGAGGTGCATGATGGGATTGGAAATAAAAGCGGAGAGCGCCTGAGGCAGAGTGTCTTTTGGCGGGAGCAAAGTCCCAGGAGGAGGTGACGGCTGTCTCTCCTTCTGCTGAAGTAAGGAAGGTGGTCCAGGCAGTCGGCCTAGGGACCAGGAGTTAAGCTGGGCTACACACTATCCAGTGTGTGCTGATCGAGTGGAGCTGCTGGGCAGAGTTCTTCTGGAAAAACAGTATTGTGAGTACTCAAGATCTGCCCAGGTGTCTGCCTAAGAGAGGGAGCCACTCCAGAGAGGTCAAGGGGATCAAGGAGCCAGCTTAGCCTGAGTGATACAGTAAAGGGGGTGCCAGTGTACAAGCCCTGAAAATTAGAGAGTAAAGGGGGTGCCAGGAAGGGCCCTGAAGTGTTCAGCAATACAGTTTATGTCAGGATACTGCTTGCCTCAGGAAGCTTATCATCCTATTTCACAGTCAAAAGGCAAAGTAAAGTAAACGGCCTAGCTTTGACCAGCTCAATCAGCGTTAACCATCGTCAGTCAGCAATAACCATCGTCAGTCAGCGTTAACCAGCATCAGTCAGCATTAACCAGCGTCAGTCAGCATTAACCAGCGTCAGTCAGCACTTTCAGCATTGTCCCTGCCTATTGTGCATAGTTTAGGATGTTTGGAGTATCCCACTCATCCCTTCTCCTACCCAAGTTCTCAATAAAACCGATGTAGCAAGGTTTCCAGGCCTGTGGCCTGATGTGGGTCTGCCATCAGTACCGGTACTCTCTCCAGCCCATGTGAACTGTGTCCCTGGGTGTGACACCTCCGGCATCTTTGTTTGTGGTTTTTATTTGGTTTAAAGGGGATGGGAGAAGGGAATGAGTGGGATACTCCTTGAGGATTAACTAATTAGAATTGGGACTTTGCTCTTGAAAAATGCCTGTTGGCGCTTCCTTGATGCCAGCCAACGCTCACTAACGCTGTATATAGCCTGTAGAACACGAAAGTGCTGAATCCTCGACTATGAGTCCAGAAGATCCAGGACTGAGAACTGTAGAACTCCTGACACTATTGTGCTGTGAAAGTCACTGGATACTATCCCCCGCTTTGGCTAGCTTGAGGTAGTATGAAATAGAACTCTGTATAGCTGTACTTGCAACTGGCACACTCTGTACAATTCAGGGCCCAACCACAGGTGCCCCCTTTCACTTGAACTCTTCAGGGTCCACTGACTATGTACCCCCTCTGTAGCTTCAGGGTCATCAACCTAGGTACCCCCTTTACAACTAGCTGGCACTGGATCCCAGAACCTCTTCCGGAGTGGCCCCCTCTAGCTTCAGGCAGACCCCCAGGGGCAATCCGCAGTACTCATGACCTGTGTAGGCTTTCCTGGGACTGGACCCCTCTCTCTCTCCGCAGGCTCTCTAGGCACACCGGATCCCCTCAGCTCACTCAGCATGCTGTGGACACTCAGGCGACACCCTGAGACATCCACCTTCCTCAGCCGCACTCTCCTTCCTGGGACTCTGCTCCCGCCAAAGACACCCTGTCATGCACTTCCCCCAAACGTATACCCACTCCCAGAATCCTTTGCAGCCTAATCTGCCTTCTGGGGTAGTTACAAGCTGGGATGTGTCCCCTGATTGGGCTTCCCACACTGCCCTATGAGAAGCCTCTCACATGAGCCAGTGGGGATACTTCTCCCTTCAGCAGGCACATCTGGAAGCCCTGACACCCTACCTAACAAATCACAGCCCTGCTGTTTAGCAGACAAGGCCCACTATATCTTTACCTAGCACCTACCTGTAGGGTGCTACACCTAAAAAACCAATGAAACTGGACTGGTCCTTGTCTGAGGTAAACACACTTTGAAATATGCCTAAATCTTCTACTGTTGCTAATGGTAACCCAGGGGAACCCACACTCTGCAGCTCCCATGTGATTAGTGCTACACTGCCATGGATCTAAGGCTTACATTGGATCAGAATTGTTTCCAAATGGCCAGGTCAGTGAGCCTTACATCCTTAGCAGTTTCAAAGGTTGTAAGTTTATGGTTGCTTCAATCTAGGATCCCTTGCAATAAAGAATGAATCTGCTTAGAAGCTAGCAAGAAAACAACCTCAACCATTAACCGGTATATCCTTTACACAGCTCCCGGATGCATCTGTACCTGCTCACCAGAATGTAAACAAAGCAGGAGTGGCTCAATGAGGGAACACAGAAAACTTTATGAATGGATGTGCTCACTTCCATTCATATTTATTTTCAACTCTCCTCCACTCTGTTCACCAGCCACTGCTATTTTGTTAACATTGCTGGTGAGTGGCGGCAGCAGCCTTTTGGAGCAGTGAGATTGGTTATCATTATTATAATATTTTCCAATCTTCCTGCATAGTAAAACCGAATCAGAAGTTTTAATATATGAGCACTGCATTCAGGGCAGTAAAGGAGGCTGGTAAAGAAGGAAATCGAAAACTCTGGGGCTGATTTACTAAAACTGGAGAGTGTAAAATCTGGTGTAGCTCTGCACAGAAACCAATCAGCATCCAGATTTTTGTTAAAGCTTAACTGAACAAGTTGAAGTTAGAAGCTGTTTGGATACCATGTACATCTGCACCAGATTTTCCTCTCTCCAGTGTTAGTAAAGCAACCTCTCTGTGTTCTCACTTTCTTTCCCCAGCACAAAAGGGAGACATCAGGGGTATTTCAGACCCCGTCTGCTAAAGAGGACCTGTTACCAAAGGGAAAAGGTGATTGAGGACTCAGTGGTGTTGATTTAATAAAACTGGAGTGTGCAAAATCTGGTGCAGCTGTGCATGGTAGCCAATCAGCTTCAAAGTTCAGCTTCAATTAAAGGGTAACTCCACTTTCAAGGGGAAAAAAAAAATGCAAATGAAGAAAAGAAACAATATAGCGTATACAATTGCGACACACGTCATATTGTAATTGAATGTAATTAAAAATTACCTTTCCTTTTCAATCTGCAGCCTCTGTCATTTTCTGAAAATGCAATGCAATATGGCTACCTGGAGGTGTTCATTACACAGAATGTGTACTGAACGCACCCAGAAACATAATTTCCCGCTTGTGTGATTGGCTCACCAATTTTCCCAGAAGTTTGCACTAAGATACAAGTCAGATTTCAGCCATCCCCAATAGGAAAATATCTAAAGGGACGCAGGCCCAGCAGATCTCCTCATTTAGTGCTCTGCAGCTGCACAGCTAATTAATAATCATGAAACCACTCCCATTAAACCCGCTCAGCACAGAAGCACAGAGGAACAACCAGGGATTTCTTCAGAATAACAAAAAGGTTGGAATCTGCAACAACGTCTTTTTTAACCACCTCAATACTGGGCACTTAAACCCCCTTCCTTCCCAGACCAATTTTCATCTTTTAGCGCTGTTGCATTTTGAATGACAATTGCGCGGTCATGCAACATTGTACCTAAACCAAATTTGTGTCATTTTTTCCCCACAAATAGAGCTTTCTTTTGGTGGTATTTGATCACTGTCAGGTTTTTTCTTTTTTGGTGCACAAATAAAAAAAGACAGAAAAGTTTGAAAAAAAAAAAAAGTTTTTTTGTTTAGGTTATAAAATTTTGTGAATAGATAAGTTTTTTCCTGCACTGATGATGCCGCACTGACAGGCACTGATAAGGAGACACTGATTGGGTGGCACTGATGGGGTGGCACTGATGGGGTGGCACTGATATGCAGCACTGATGGGCACTGATAGGTAGCAATGATATGCAGCACTGATGGACACTGATATGTGGCACTGATAGATAGCACTGATATGTAGCATTGGTGGGCACTGATAGGCAGCGCTGATGGGCACTGATAGGCAGCACTGATGGGCACTGATCGGCGGCACTGATAGGCACTGGTGGGCACTGATAGGTGGCACTGATCGGCACTGATGGGTGGCACTGATTGGCACTGATGGGGGGCACTGATGGGCACTGATGGGGGGCACTGATGGGCACTGATAGGCAGCACTGGTGGGCAATAATGGGCACTGGTGGGCAGCACTGGTGGATGGCAATAACGGGCACTGGTGGGCAGCACTGATATATGGCATTGGTGGGCAGCACTGATAGGAGGGCACTACTAGAAGGCTGTTTGCCATCCCTGGTGGCCATGGTGGGCATCCCTGGTGGTCATGGGTGGGCATCCCTGGTGGCTCTAGTGGCATCCCCTCCCCCCAGGGCTGCACTGGTAATCAATCATCTGATTACCAGCACAGACCCCCCCTGTGATCAGTGAGTACTTAGAAATACTCACTGATCACCCCCAGCTCCAGTATCGATCCTCTTCTTCTCCTCCCTGACAGGATCTGTCAGGGAGGAGAAGAGATCGAAGCCGTTACAACGGCTGTATTTACATTGCATGACGGCTGTGATTGGACACAGCCGTCATGTGATCAGGAGGGCCAATCACAGGGCCCTCCTGACGCATCTTGTTGCGCTGTGTCCGAGGGACACAGGCACATCGGGATCGCGCCGCTGCGCGTGCCCGCGGCGGCGCGATCTCGCTCCTTCTGAAGGACGTTCCGGAACGTCCATTCAGAAGGACGAGACTCCCACCCGGCCGTATATGTACAATGGCCCGGGTGGGAGGTGGTTAAATTACTTCTGGATCGCCCACCTCATATATACTGCGGCAGGGAGAGCTAAGCTAAAACACTGATCACTCTTTTAGCACATCCATCCCCCACACAGTTAGAAAGCATTCCCTAGGAGCACACTTAACCCCTTGATCACCCCTAGTGTTAACCCCTTCCATGCCAGTGTCATTTATACAGTATTGGTGCATATATATATTTATTTTTTTTAGCACTAATCACTGTATTGGTGTAATTGGTCCCCAAAAAGTGTCACTTTGTCAAATTTGTCTGCCGCAATGTCGCAGTCCTGCTAAAAATCACTGATCACCGCCATTACTACTAAAAACAATAAAAAAAAAAGTCCATAAATGTGTTCCATAGTTTGTAGACACTATAACTAGCACAAACAAATCAAAATACATATATTCTTTTTTCCCCAAAAATATGTAGCAGAATACATATTGCCCCAAATTGATGAAATTTTTTTTATTTTTTTTTTTATTTTTTATTGACGATGTTTTATAGCAGAATAATTGTCGATGCTTTTTTGTTTATAGAGCAAAAAATAAAAACCAGGGAGGTGATCAAATACCACCAAAAGAAAGCTCTATTTGTGGGGAAAAAGACATCAATTTTTGTTTGGGTACAGCGTCACATGACAGTAAAATTTTGAGTTAAAGCAACGCAGTGCCATACCGCAAAAAATGGCCTGGAAGTGGTTAAAATCCTTGCAATGTACATAGATCACCCAGAGAAGAATGTTTTTTTTTTATTTTTTTTATTTTGTCAACAAAAGTGGAGTTACGCTTTAAACTTTAACAAAAAAAAAAAGACCCTGGAAGCTGATTTCAATGCAGAGGTGCATCCGATTTTGCTCTCTCCCGTTTTAGTAAATCAACCCCAGTTTAATTCTCTAGCATAAAGAGGAAACATTAGGAGTCTGTTAGACACTTTATGTCTCATCAAGGAGGACAGTACTTCTGGTACCCAGTGACAGTATATAGGTACAAAAGTGCACAAACCCAGCCACACCCATAAACACACCATTTTTTGCATTGTTGATGCGTATTACTAGATATGCATTAAGACGCATTGAGTCATGTAAGCCCATGCATTTTGGATAGATCTCAATGCAGGCAAAAATGTAAAGGACCAATTTACATGTTAGCAATATATTAAGCATGCATTAATATGCATTGTATTATGACAGCTCATTCAGAATTAATGGGCTGATAATGCACCCTACTGTTCCTAAAAATGCACATAATCCTTTATTCGAATGCACCACAATGTTCTACTGCACTTCATGTTGCCTAAGTGTGTTGTGGTGTTATTCAAATGAATGTCCCTGACACTTCAGAATGTAATTTGACACAATGATTACATGCAAAGCCAACAAGGTTTTTAACCTTACCACTTAACATTAACTTCTGGGGCCCCTCCAGGGGTTCTTAATGCCAGGGACATATTGTTGTCTTCCAGTTAATGTTACCACTTTGACTGGCTGTCATGGTGGTTACATGACTTGGAGCCTGTCCTACCCAATCCTAAACCATGACAGGCAACAGGTTCAGGTGTATGTAAATGAAACATTTTTAGATTTAGTAAGAATTTGAGGATTTAGTTTGTATTTGGGCGTGCTAATATACAGTATATCTTATATTCTATACTATAATATATATATAATTGTAATTGTTTAAAAAAATATAGTTTTGATAAACATTTGCATAATTATCATGGGATGTAAACATTAATAACATCATAATTTATTTCTGTAGGCCCTGTGCTTTCGGAACATAATATAGACTGGTGGGTCCTTTACTAAACTTCAAAGATGCAAGTTAAAAATAATGGTAACAATTAAGGATGGGCCAAACACCCCCCTATTTGGTTCACATCAGAACATCTCAACCAGGGAAAAAGGGGGAACTGGGTACTGCCTTGGGGAACATGTATCAATGCAATTTTTTTTAAAAAACAATACTTTTTAAAGGGGCAGTGATTTTAATGATGCTTAAAGTGAAACAATAAAAATGAAAAATTCCTTTAAATATCGTGCCTAAGGGGGTCCTCTTAATATGCCTGTAAAGTGGCGCATCTGTACAATGTATGGAGCCTGCTGCAGCAATACTGACATTCCTAAAGGAAAAAATATAATTTAAACTTACTTGCGGCTGTAATGTTTTGCTGGGTCCTGGCAATACCAATACAGTTAAAAAAAAATGAAAACAATGGTGTGGAGTCCCCCCCCCCCCATTTAAAAAAAGGAAAAAAAAAAAGTAGTGTCCGCCCAAAATTCCCCCCTTCTGAGCCATACTAGGCCACATGCCCTCAACTGGGGGAGTGGGTGCTTTGGGGCAGGGGGGCTCTGCCTTCCCACACCAATGCACCTTGTCCCCATGTTGATGGGGGCAAGGTCCTCTTCCCGACAACCCTGGGCTGTGGTTGTTGGGGTCTGCCAATGGGGGCTTTTCAGAATCTGGAAGCCCCCTTCAACAAGGGGGCCCCCAGACCCCCCCCCCCCATGTGAATGGGTATCGGGAACATCGTGTCCCTACACATTCCCCCCAAAAAGTGTCAAAAGGTAAGAAACACAGGAAACTGTTTTTTGGCAAGTCCTTTTATTAAAAAATAAAAATGAAAAATAATAATGTCCCTCAAAGTAATTCCACCGTCAATCACGATGCCCGCTGGACTAGAAAAATATATATATATAAAAAAAAAACGCTTCCTCCTCTTGGGAGGCATCCCACCGAATGCCTTCTCTCCACTTTGACAGCTCTTATATGGGGGGTGGGGCCACCCATATATGTCACTCGGGGATATAGCCGGGTGTCCCCACCCTTTACCTTTATAAGAGCTGTCAAAGCGTAAATAAGGCATTTGGCGGGATGCCTCCCAATGGGTGGAAGCATTTTTTATTTTTTATATTTTTCGTGTCCGATGGGCATCGTGACTGAGGATGGGTTTACATCAAGGGACACTATTTTTAAATTTGTTGTCAAAAACTGTTTCCTGTGGTTCTTACTTTTTGACATTGTTTTGGTGAATGGGTAGGGGTACTATGTACCCGATACCAATTCACATGGGGGGGGGGGTTTGGATCTGGGGGGCCCCTTGTAAAAAAGGGGCTTCCAGATTATGATAAGCCCCCCACCCACAGACCCCCACAACCACAGCTCAGGGTTGTCAGGAAGAGGCCCCCTGTCCCCATCAACATGGGGACAAGGTGCTTTGGGGGGCACCCTAAAGCACCCTCCCCAAGTTGAGGGCAAGCCTGGTAATGTTCAGGAGGAGGGGGCACTTGCTAGTCCCCCCCTTTCCTGGCCTGCCAGGCTGCATGCTCAGATAAAGGTCTTGTATGGATTTGGGGGGGGGGGGTCACGCTGTTTTTTTTTTTTTAATCTTGTCGTGGAGTTCTCCTTAAAATCTATACCAGACTCAAAGGGCCTGGTATAGTTTTTTTTTTTTTTTTGGGGGGGGGGGGGGCACGCCATTTCTTTTTTTAAATTCTGTCATAGGGTTTCCCTTAACCACCTAAATGCAGGGCACTTTCACCCCTTCCTAACCAGACAAAGTTTCAGCTTTCAGTGCTCATTGGCGTCTATGGAAGATCTTGGTCAGCTTGACAGGGCAATGCTCCCAGTCTTTAACATTGGCATATATGGGAAATCTTGGTCAGCTTGACATGGCACTGCTCCCGAACCATAAGTGACAGGGACACTAAACTTGGGGCGCACCAAGAGGGGACCCAGGACTACAACATCTCCGTACATTTTAAAAGTGGGGTATGCCTGTACACTACACTGACTGCACTAAACTGACTGAACACACTATCCACAAACTACCTGCCTAATCTCAATTGTCACACACTATACATATTATATATAAGCAATCATGGCTCTCAAAGTACATTGTGCTGTGATTGGCCAAAGCATACTGGTCAGGTGCATGCTTTTGCCAATCATCAGCAATCAATGCACTGCAAGAGCACAGTGCATTATGGGGTGCTCATCGGTGGGCAAACTTCCCGCTGAGCGCCCCATTTGTTCATGTGTTCAGTGAACACACGAACAGCTGATGTTCGGGTCAAACTTATGTTCGACTCAAACACACAGCCCATCCCTAGAAACAATAACCCAGAGTAAAAAATAACAAAAATATTGAGACAGGAGCTGACACCCAAAGGGTTAAAGAGTTGTCCTTATCAACCATTTTATTGGTTGCACAAAATATTAATTCTCCCACTAAAGCTTAAAAGTAAACTAAAAAAGTAAAGCAAGCACACTTCTCATCAAATAACAGATATACTAACAAGGATTAGCAGCCCAATCTGTGGGCTCCACCTTTTATTATATATACAGCGCATAATGGGAAAGGAAACAGTTTATGCCTCACAAAGGAACATACTGCAGTATAAGTCCATTGTCTGGTGTAAAGGAGGAATGATTACAAAGTCTATAATAAGCAATTTTTCTTTGATTGAAAGTAAATTTTTCTGTCAATATCTACTAGTACTTAAAGGTGAACTTCACCCTTTTTTAAAAAATGACAACAAAGGCACCTTTAGAAATGTTTAGTAATGGCAAGCTACAGAGTGATATTTTTAAATAATTGCTGGCTTTTTATCCTTGCATACATTTTTTATTTTTATTTTCCTCTCCATTCTTTTAAAATTTCAATACTCATGCTTTATTTATTTATTTTTAAAATTTATAATAAATATCTTTAAAACATACCTTTGAAAAAAATGTTTAATTTGATAATTTCTATAAATCCAAACATTATCAGTCCAATGACATTTCAGGTACTGTATTGATATAATTAGAAATCCTGGCATTATTAGTTCAAGGAAATTTCATGTATGAGTGGAGGGATTGGGTGGGGTCCTTCCAGATTTAACACAGACTGGGATGTAGCTGAAAAACTCTGGGCCCTGGTACTATGAATGTGGGCAGTAAACCCCTAACAGCACTAAACCTGCCATTCTTTCTATGTCTTTTTTTGAAGTCTGTAAAAAAAAATACCACTCTCCAATTGATAAGTGCCATAAGCAGCTGCTACATGTTTTTTTTACATGTTTTTACAATGTAATGTGAAATGTATAAGCTTGTAGAAATCTTTTTTTCACAAAATTTTAACTGAATAAAGACTAAGTCACAAAATAGTGTATCTACACCAAGGCCAGTGGCAGACAGTGATTTGAGGAGGATAACATACATGCTACAGACAAGTAGGCCTCTTATATGGTAAAGCTAGTAACTTCAAATAGTGATGAGCCAAAAAAAACCTGGTTCAGTTCGCACAAGAACACTGTGAACAGAGGAAAAGTTTGTTTGAATAAACGAACCCCATTGACGTCTATGGGAGTCGAACCTTGAAAATCAAACGGCCTCATTTTGAGGCTTAAATGCAATTTATTGCCCCAAAAAAGTGTATGGGGGTCCGAGTACTGACCTGGGGAACATGTAGCAGTGAAAAAAAAGTTTTTAAAAACAATTGTTTTTAAAGGAGCATTGATTTACTGATTTTAACCACCCATACAGAGCAGTTACACCCCCTTCCTGCCCAGACCAATTTTCAGCTTTCGGCGCTCTCACACTTTGAATGATAATTACTCAATCATACAACACTGTACCCAATCAAATTTTTTTATCATTTTTTTTACGCAAATAGAGCTTTCTTTTGGTAGTATTTAATCACCACTGGGTTTTTTATTTTTTGTGATATAAGTAAAAAAAGAGCAAATATTTTGAAAAAAACACATTTTGTTTTAGTTTCTATTATAACATTTTGCAAATAAGTAATTTTTTTTCATAAATTTGTGCCAAAATTTATACTTCTATATATCTTTGGTAAAAATAACCCAAATTAGTGGTTATTATTTAGTCTTGTGTGAAAGTTATAGAGTCTACAAGCTATGGTGCCAATCATAGAAAATTGATCACACCTGATGTACCGACGGCCTAACTCATTTCTTGAGGCCCTGAAATATCAGGACAGTACAAATACCCCCCAAACGACCCCTTTTTTGGAAAGTAGACATTCCAGGGTATTTAGTAAGAGGCATGGTGAGTTTTTTGAAGTTGTAATATTTTCTCACAGTTCTTGGGAAAATTAAGAAATATTTTTTTTTTGTTTACACAAAATTATCATAATAACAAGTTATTTCTCACACATACTTGCAATTACACCACAAAATACATTCTACTACTCCTCCTGAGTATGGCGATACCACATATGTGAGACTTTTACACAGCCTGGCCACATACAGAGGCCCAACATGCAAGGAGCACTGTCAGGTGTTCTAGGAGCATAAATTACACATATAATTTCCTAACGACCTATCACACTTTTGAAGGCCCTGGAGCACCAGGACAAGGGAATTACCCACAAAATAACCCCATTTTGGAAAGCAAACACCCCAACATATATTCTATGAGGCATAATGAGTCTTTTGAACATGTCATTTTTTTCCACAAGTTTTTGGAAAATGTGGAAAGAAAATGAAAACGCATTTTTTTTACACAAAGTTGTCAATTTATAAGATATTTCTAACTCATAGCATGTACATAGCAAAAATGACACCCCAAAATACATTCTGCTACTCCTCCTGAGTATGGCAATACCACATATGTGGGACTTTGTCACGGCATAGCCACATACAGAGGCCCAACATGCAAGGAGCACCGTCAGGTGTTCTAGGAGCATAAATTACACATATCATTTCATTACAACCAATCACACTTTTGAAGGCCCTGGAACACCAGGACAGTGGAAACCCCCACAAAATGACCCCATTTTGGAAAGCAAACACCCCAACACATAATCTAGGAGGCATGGACTGCAGATAGGTACTCAGGTACTCTGATGGGCTGTAGACAGGTACTCAGGTACACTGATCGGCTTCAGAAAGGTACTTGGGTACTCTGATGAGCTTCAGAGAGGTACTTGGGTACTCTGATGGGTTAGAGACAGATACTCTGGTAATCTGATGGGGTGCAGATAGGTACTCGGACACTCTGGGCTGGAGACAGGTACTCGGGTACTCCGATGACAGGTACTCAGGTACTCCGATGACAGGTGCTCAAAGTACCCGAGTACCTGTCATCAGTGTACCCGAGTACCTGTCAGAGGAGTACCCAAGTACCTGTCACCAGCCCATCAGAGTACCCGAGTACCTGTCATCAGAGTACCCGATGGGCTGGTGACAGATACTCTGATGACAGGTACTCGGGTATTCTGATGACGGTACTCAAAGTACCCGAGTACCTGTCATCAGAGTACCCGAGTACCTGTCAGAGGAGTACCCAAGTACCTGTCACCAGCCCATCAGAGTACCCGAGTACCTGTCATCAGAGTACCCGATGGGCTGGTGACAGATACTCTGATGACAGGTACTCGGGTATTCCGATGACGGTACTCAAAGTACCCGAGTACCTGTCATCAGAGTACCCGAGTAACCGTGTACCTGAAAGGTACTCGGGTACTCTGATGACAGGTACTCAAAGTACCCTAGTACCTGTCATCAGAGTACCCGAGTAACCGAGCACCTGAGAGGTACTTGGGTACTCCGATGACAGGTACTCAAAGTATCCGAGTACCTGTCATCAGAGTACCCGAGTAACCGAGTACCTGTCATCAGAGAACCTGAGTACCTGTCATCAGAGTACCCAAATACCTTTCACCAGCCCATCAGAGTACCCGAGTACCTGTCACCAGCCCATCAGAGTACCCGAGTACCTGTCATCAGAGTACCTGATGGGCTGGTGACAGGTACTTGGGTACTCTGATGGGCTGGTGACAGGTACTTGGGTACTCCGATGACAGGTACTTGGGTACTCTGATGGACTGGTGACAGGTACTTTGATGGGCTAGTGACAGGTCCTCTTTATTGGGGGGGGAATCAGTGTGTTTTGGGGTACACTGTAATCAGTAACTAGCTGTTACCACAATCTCCTCCTCACACAGGATCAGTGTGTGAGGAGGAGAACACGGTGGCAGCTAGTTACCGTGTTCTCTGTTGACATTCTGTGACCGGCTGTGATTGACAGCCGGTCACATGGTAAAAAGCCAATTTCATTGGCTCTTTACCTAGATCGGGGATGGGCTCTGTCCGAGGGACGAGCCTCGTCCCCAATCGCTGTGCTGCGCGCCCCCCGGGGCGGGCATTGAGGAGAGAATGAGTGGCTCGCACTTGAGCCGATCATGTGATTGACACATCCGATCATGTGGTAAACAGCCAATTTCATTATTCACTATAAAAATGAAAAATTGCCTTCTCTTAAAAATGACATATGACATTTAAATTGTATGCACCTGTCATACAAGTGCAGAAAAATTAGGCCTTGGGGGTTGGTAGTGACCTAAACAAACCAAAAACATTGTTGAAAGCTAGCAGAATCAAGGTAAAGGAATAGGATAGGCAGCATATGCAGTCTTCAAGGGATTACAGACCCCTAGAAAATTCCATCAGTTACATCAGCATCAGGGGCTTAATAGCTCTGGTTGATCCAGGACTGGTTAATTTTCATAAAAGTCAGCTGGTCAACAGAGTCTGTGGACAGATGCACTCTTTTGTCCATCACAAAACCTTCAGCAGCACTGAAAATCTGTTAGGAAAGCAAGCTGGAAGCAGGACAGACCAGTGGCTCCATTGCATATTGAGCAAGTTCTGGCCAGTGGTCCATCCTCAAGACCCAGTAACCCAGTGGATACTCAGCTGGAAAGGTCTCCAAGTCTGCTCTTGTGCCTAGATAATCATGCACCATATGATGGAGACGCTGCCGATGGTTGCTTAAACCTAACAGCTCTGGGTGCTGCTGAGGACTAAAGAACTGTTTAAAGGCATCGGTCAGCCGGCCACCTTCTCCACCGCTCCTCATTTGGCTGAACAATACCTCAGAAACACGTTCAGAGAATGTTGACCTCCCAGTGTCTGGAAAGGTGGTACACACATTTTTTTTTCAAGGATCGTGGATCAAGAAGGGTTGCCAACCAGTAATTTTCCCTCTCCTTGATAGCACAAGTCCTCGGGTCCCTTCGCAGGCTTTGCAGAATCAGGGAGCCCATGCAACGTAAGTTGGAGGAGGCATTAACTTCTGGGTCCTCTGGGTCACTAAGGATGACATTGTCAGCAGGAGCAACCTCTCCCCAACCACGTACAACTCCTAGGGTTTCTGGGGAATCAAAACCTTCCATTGAAGACTTCTGTATGCCTCTCCTTCTTGGGCTGTTGCAGTCTTTACCCACCTCCCACCCAGCCACTGTACATATACGGCCGGGTGGGAGTCTCATCCTTCTGATCGGACCACGGCGGCGCAATCTCGATGTGCCTGTGTCCCTCGGACACATAGCAACAAGGTTTGGCATCCTGATCACATGACGGCTGTGTCCAATCACAGCCGTCATGTAATGTAGATACAGCCGTTGTAACAGCTTTGATCTATTCTTCTCCTCCCACAGATCCTGCCAGTGAGGAGAAGAAGAGACGATCTGTGCTGCAGCCAAGGGATCAGTGAGTTTGAAGCATTTTTTTTGCTAATTACTTACTGATCACAGGGGGAGGTCTGTGCTGGTAATCAGAACATTGATTACCAGTGCAGACCCTGGGGGGGGGGGGTGCCACTAGAGCCACCAGGGATGCCCACACATGACCACCAGGGATGGCAATCAGGGCTCAGGGAGTCTGCCAGTGGTGCCCACCTCATCAGTACTTCCCACCATTGCCATCTATCAGTGCTGCCCACCAGTGCCCATCATTGCCATCTATCAGTGCTGCCCATTATTGCCCACCAGTGCTGCCTATCAATGCCCATCTGTGCCACCCATCAGTACCTCCTATCAGTGCCGATCAGTACCGCCTATCAGTGACCATCAGTGCTGCCTATCAGTGCCCACCAATGCTGCATATCAGTGCCACATATCAGTGCCCATCAGCGCTGCATTACAGTGCTGCCTATCAGTGCTGCATATCAGTGCCACTTCATCAGTGCCTGTTAGTGCGGCCTCATCGGTGCTCATCAGTGCAGGAAAAACATATTTATTTACAAAATGTTATAACATAAACAAAAAACTTTTTTTTTTTTTTATTCAAACTTTTCGGTCTTTTTTTATTTGTGTACCAAAAAAGTAAAAAACTTGCAATGATCAAATACCACCAAAATAAAGCTCTATTTGTGGGGGAAAAAATTACATAAATTTGGTTTAGGTACAGTGTTGCATGACAATGCAATTGTCAACCAAAATGCAACAGCGCTAAAAGCTGAAAATTGGCCTGGGCAAGAAGGGGGTGTAACTGTCCTGTATTGAAGTGGTTAAATATGTGGCAATACTAGCTTCAAGGTTTATGTTCACATATTTCTCTAACATGTAAGAAATACATTTCTGGACAATGGGGATCATATCTGGAAATTACATAGTTACATAGTAGGTGAGGTTGAATAAAGACAACAGTCCATCCAGTTCAACCTGTGTAGGTGTTTGCGGCTGTAATCACCTCACATAGCCCTGAATGTTCTGATCCTTGAGATGTACGTCTAATAGTCTTTTGAAAGCCACCATACTACCCGCAGAAACCACCTCTTGTGGTAGAGAATTCCACAATCTTGTAGCCCTAACAGTAAAGAACCCCCCACGTTACCTGAGGTTAAAATGCTTCTCCTCTAATCGCATTGTATGCCCCCGAGTCCTCATGCAATCCCTTCGACTGAACAGCTTTTTTTCTAAGCTGAGATCCCCATTGAGATATTTAAAAATTGCTATAATGTCCCCCCTCAGGCGTCTCTTCTCCAGGGAGAATAAATCAAGCGATTGCAGACGCTCTTCATAATCAAGGTCCTCCAATCCCCTAATCAGTTTAGTTGCCCTTCTCTGGACCCTCTCCAGCTCCAACACATCCCTCCTGAGGACTGGCGACCAGAACTGGACAGAATACTCCAGATGCGGTCGGACCAGAGTTTTATAAAGTGGAAGGATTATAGACTTATCTCTGGAATACATCCCTTTCTTTATGCATGCTAATATTCTGCTGGCTTTGGCAGCTGCCGCTTGACATTGCATGCTGTTGCCTAGTCTATCATCAACCAAGACTCCCAGATCTTTCTCCATTTTTGATTCCCCCAAGGGTTCCCCTCCTAATGTGTATTGTGCTTTTATGTTCCTAGTCCCCAAGTGCAAAACCTTACACTTCTCCATGTTAAACCTCATTTGCCAAGTCGTTGCCCACTCCGTTATTTTGTCCAGGTCATCCTGTATGATATCTGCTTCATGCTGTGCAGTTATTGCCCTGCCCAATTTTGTGTCATCTGCAAAAACTGATATCGAACTACTGATCCCGTCCTCAATGCAGTTTATGAATAAATTGAACAAGGTTGGTCCCAGGACTGAGCCTTGGGGGACCCCGCTTACTACCTCAGACCAGTCTGAGTATGCGCTGTTTATTACCACCCTTTGGACAATGCTCAAAAGCATGGAAATTACCATGCTTTTGAGCAATCTACATTCACTATAGACAGACTGGAGTCACTGGACTTACAATCTTGACAATGTATTTTTTATTTTCAAATCAACACTATTGTTTTTTGGGGGTTTTTTTCCAAACAAGTTTAAATATTGAAAATCAATGTACATTGATCCTAAAATGAGGTGCCATATCTTTAAAACTCCTATTTCATATCTCCTTAGACTGCATATAAACATCACTTACTTATGTTAAATCACTTGCTTACTGGGCACTCATACCCCCCTCCCCAACCAGGCCAATTGCCAGCATTCAGTGCTGTCGCACTTTGAATGACAATTGCATGGTCATGCAACACTGTACCCAAACAAAAATGTTATCTTTTTTTTTCTTAACACAAGAGGTTTCTTTTGGTGGTATTTAATCGCCACTGGAATTTTTATTTTTTGCTAAAGAAACCAAAAAGTCCAAAAATTTTGGGAAAAAAAATGTTCATAGTTTATAACATTTTGCAAACAGATCATTGATGTGCGTTGATGAAGCTGCACTGATGGACACTGATAGGCTGCACTGATAGGCACTAATAAGGTAGCACTGATGATGCGGCACTGGTGGGCACTGATGAGGCTGCGCTGATAGGTGGCACTGACAAGTGGCATTGATGGGCTCTGATAGGCGACACTGAGGGGTACAGAGGAGAGGCACTGATAGGTGGTACTGACGGGCACTGACAGGTAACACTGATGATGGGGCATTGATGGGTGGCACTGATGGGTGGCACTGGTGGGCACTGCCTAGCAGCACCGGTGGGCACTGATAGGTGGCACTGGTTGGCACTGATTAGCAGCACTGTTGGGCACAGATTGGGACCAATATAAATAGGAAGCACCACTAAATCCTAATAGTGCAACATGAATAATCATATGGTAAAAAATGTGGCGTGAAAACAATTAAACATACAGTGAAAAAATATAAATAATGAAAAATATATCATTGAAAAAAAAATCAATCATATGGAAGTGATATAATAAAACAGGTGGAAAATCCAGTGTTAGGTGAAATTAAAAAAGTCCTTTGAATTAAAAATTCCTTTTCAATATTAAACAATAGGGATAGGCTGGATGTTTGAGTCGAACATAAGTTCGACTCAAACATCAGGTGTTCGTGTGTTCGCCGAACAGGGAAAAAAGTTCTAGCGAACATGCAAACCCTATTAACCTCCCTGGCGGTATGATTATGTCAGGAATTACATACCAAAAGCGGTACAATTCTTTTCATGGAAATTTGGCGTTATGTATTATAGGCCTACAATTCTTAGTAATTACTGACTTAAACTTGACCAAAACAAGAGTCTAGTAGACATGCCAGATGTGATAAATTTGAAACACAAACACGTGAATTATAATCGAATCAATAATATTATTTTATTATTTAATATATAATATATATAATAAAATTATATTATTGATTAGATTATAATTCATGTGTTATATATTATATATAGATATATGTGTATATATCTATATATATCTATATATATATATATATATATATATATATATATATATATATATATATATATATATATATATATATATATATATATATATAACGCATGAATTATAATTGAATCAATAATATAATTTTATATATATATATGTGTGTGTGTGCATATATATATATATATATATATATATATATATATACACACATAGATATATGCATATATATACCGGTATATATATATATATATATATATATATATATGCATATATATATATATATGCATATATGAATATATATATATATATAATATAAAATGTGTTTTGTGTAACGTTTTTTTTTTTTTTTTTTTTAATTTCCCTCCCTAGTTCCGCTCCCATGCAGCATTGCTGCTGCAGAGAACGGAACTAGGAAGTGATCACACCGACGGAGGGACGGAGGAGCGGCGGGACTCTCGGCTGGCGATCTCAGCAATGAGAGATCATCGCTGGATCGCCAGGATAAGGTAAGAGAACACCGCTGCGCTCTCTGCAATCCACCCCGAGCGTGACTCGGGGTTACCGTTCCTGATATGAAAAATCAACCCCGAGTCACGCTCGGGATTACCGCCAAGGAGGTTAAGGTCTATGGGACATGAACATGAAAAATCAAAATTCCTAATTTTAAAGGCTTATCTGCAAGTTATTGCCATAAAAAGTGTATGGGGACCCGGATACTGCCCTGGGGGACATATATCAATGCAAAAAATTTTTTTTGAAACAATAGTTTTTGCAGGAGCAATGATTTTAATAATGCTTAAAGTGAAACAATAAAAATGAAGAATTCCTTTAAATATTGTGCCTGGGGGGTTCCCTTAATGTGCCTGTAAAGTGACGCATTTGTGCGATGTAGCAGCAATACTGACATTTCTAAAGGAAAAAAATGTAATTGAAACTTGCTCATGGCTGTAATATATTGTCGGCTCCCAGCAATACAGATTAAAAAAAAGAAAAAAAAAAAAAAACAGACCCCCACAACCATAGCCCAGGGTTGTCAGGAAGAGGCCCTTGTCCCCATCAACATGCCCCCCCCCCCCCATATCCTGGCCTGCCAGGCTGCATGCTCGGATAAGGGTCAAGTTTGGATTTTAAGGGGAACCCCATGCCAAAATTAAAAAAAAAAACAACGTGGGGTCCCCCACAAAATCTAAACCAGACCCTTATCCGGGCATGCAGCCTGGCAGGCCAGGATATGGGGGGGGGAGCATGTTGATGGGGACAAGGGCCTCTTCCTGACAACCCTGGGCTATGGTTGTGGGGGTCTGTGGGTGGGGGGGCTTATCACAATCTGGAAGCCCCCTTCAACAAGGGAGCCCTCAGATTCCAGCTCCCCCCTATGTGAATAGGTATCGGGTACATCATACCCCTACCCTTTCACCACAAAATTGTACAAAAAAAATAAACACAAAAGACAGTTTTTGACAAGTCCTTTATTCAAAAAAAAAAAAAGTGTCCCTCAATGTAAATCCATCATTAATCACGATGCGCACCGCACTCGAAAAATAGAAAAAATTCAAAGACGCTTCCGCACTTGAGCTTTGGCAGCTCTTTTATAGGCAAGGGGCAGGGCCACTTGGTTACGTCTCCCAGTGGCGCCGCCCCCCAGCTTCTGTTTAAGTCCATAATCAGCTGTCATTGGCATTAACGACAGCGGCCCTTTACCCTGTTCTGTGATCAGCCAAGTCTGAAGGACGATCACAGAGTGCGCTGCAGGAGGTGCGCAAGCAGCAAAATCATAGGAGGACATCTATGGACACCCTCCCGGCAATGGAAGCCTGCCCTGTAGCCATCTTTCAGCATTAGCGTGGGTGGAAAGTGGTTAAAACTTTTGCCTCCTATTATACATCTATTTACAATCCTTTCATTTTCCTTTCACTTTGACGTCCTTCCCCTTCCCTTCCCTTTCCTTTTCTTTTCTTTCTGTAACATTTTGATTTTGATTGACTTCAATACTGTTTGCTAAATATATCCCAAGCAATATTTCTCATCCTTAAAAGGATGAACAAAATTGAGACCCTTAGGTGAAATCTTAATGGATTTTTTTGCTCATCTATAATTATAAATTCATAGTGAAGTAAAACGTCCTGATCCACTTACTTATCCCAGACCCATGCCTTGAGGAATAACAAAATCAGGATCCGCCTTTCAACCAAGCAGCTATTGTTTTTGTCAGGAAAGGTAAAAAATGGCATCCTCCATAGGTGCGTGCTACCATTTGCCAGTTAATGATTTTTCTGACATTTACAAACAAGAAAATAATTTTAAATTACTATCCTGCTTCCCCCAAAATACACAGCAGACAGCTAATGGTCATGGACAGAGCCATGTTCCCACTAGGTAACTAAGGCATACTACTATGACTCTTACTGGAGAGCCATCTGAACGCATTGTTGGAAGCAGTTTTTACTATGCCATGACTGTGCTTGCAAAACCCGTCACTGAATTTATGCTTTTGTTGAATTATTTTTATTTTTTCCCCTAATTTTGCTACTAAGTTAATTTTAAAAAATTTGGGTTCAAATTTATACCTCTTGCCAAAAACCTTAAAAGGTCTACTTTTATTTTTTTTTTTTCTTTCCTACTTTTCTAAATAGAGTAATTTTTAATTACCATAGTTTCTCGGGTTCTGCCACAGGTGAGCCACTGTGAATGCAGTTCAGTGCCAAAAATCAGACATGCCAGTTTTCAGCCATTGAGAGTCAGAATGTGCTCCCTTGTTTTTAGGCCCTGAAATGCTCCCACCATGTAACTAAGACATGCTTGCTTATGTGGTGTTATATTGAATAAAAGTAGTAGTAAAAAGTATTTTTTAGTGTTGTTACCCACTTATATACATAAGAAGCGGGAAGAAAAAAAAACAGTTTAATGTATTTTCATTATAAAACTATAAATAAATAAAAAAAAAAAAAAAAAAAAAAAAAAAATATATATATATATATATATATATATATATATATATATATATATATATATATATATATATTAAATATGTTCAAAAGATACTCATAACACTTCAGACTGTATACTGTTCAAAATGGGGCAATTTGTGGGATCTTTCAATATGTTTTTGAAGATAGGACTTTTGTTATCATGTAATGGTGTCATAATGAAAAAAAGCTTTGTAAATAAAATCTAACATATACACCGTTGTTGCTACATGATATATTTTCTCTATAATTTGAAAAATAAGTATTTGTATTTGGTTTTGATTTAATCCAGACAATTAAAAAAAAATATTTTCAGAAAAAAAAATGTGCCGCATCTTTTACATTTTTTTAAGTGGTTGACATCAGTAGCAAATCATTTTTTCATAATTGTCACAATGTTTCTTCCATTTCTAAAACAAAATAAAGTATGTTATTTAGAGTAATATATCAAAACTATCTGTCCCCAAAAATCAATGTCAAGATTGGCTAGGCTGACTGCAAAACCAGAGATGTATAGTAACTAAGTAGAACTACTTCACTACTGTACTTAAGTACAGAAAGACAGTATCTGTACTTTCCTGGAGTAGAATTTTAGAATTTTTTTCTCCTACTTCCACTTTTACTTCACTACATTTTTTCGATGATTTCAATACTTCTACTCCGATATTTTTTTTTTGTGCTGCATAGTTACTCGTTACAATTATTAATCATCGCATACGAAAATAAATGCTACTGTATGTATAAATAAAATGGTCTACACATCTGCTGTTAAGGGGAAAGAGAACCTCCCCCAACCAAGGAGAGTCACAAGTGTACTTAGACCTTTTTTCTGGTAAGAGGCTGATTTTGCTTTTTTCACTGGAAGTTGAGAGCACAGGTTTTGCAGTTTTGTTTCACTGGAAGAGTCTATTTGGATATTATTTTGCACTTACCTTCATCCGCCGGGTAAGGGGGAAATCCACAAGGTGGTGGGAGTCTGCACCTATTATTTGGAATAGCACCTGTTTGATTTCTGCACCTTTGAAAATATATATTCATCTTGTTTTGTCACATATACCGTATATGGTATTATGGCATTATAGCATTATATATATGGACTTTTTATTGACTTTGATTTCATACACTCTTCCTTTATTTCATTATTGGAATATATTGTTGTATATCACATTGGTTTATATATGATTTTGCGCACCAATAAGGGGGAAGGGAGGGACATACTTTATCTGTTTTTGTTTACAAAAAGTTACAGCCAAAGGAATTGTGATTGTCCTTTAGGTTAATCATTTGAAATAATAAAAAACAATATGATGTTCAAACTTTTGACTTCTTTCTTTAATAACTACATAACACAGTACTTTTACTTTCAGTACTTGAGTAGCAAAATGTAAAAAAAAAAACTACTTGCAATACTTAAGTACAAAAAATGTTGAATACTTTAGTACTTCTACTCAAGTCACATTTTGATCGAGCACTTCCACTTCTACTCAAGTCACTTTTTGATCGAGCACTTGTACTTTCACTCGAGTATGGGTTTTGAGTACTTTATACAAGTGTGTGCAAAACAAAGCAGCAATTGTAAGACAATCAGTCACATGGGGGTTGATTTACTAAGGCTGGTGCACTCAGAATCTGATGCAGCTGTGCATAGTAGCCAATCAGCTTCCAACCCCAGCTTGATCAGTTAAGCTTTGGCAATAAAACCTGGAAGCTGATTGATTTCTATGCAGAAGTGAGCCTTATTTTGCACTCTCCAGCTTTAGTAAATACACCCAATGGTGTTTACAAAGTTTAAAGGTGGTGGGACAACCATTGACAGGCAGCATAATGGTTACATCACTCTCAAATATGACCATGTGGTCATATTTAGGCAATGATATGCCTATTCCATTCCCTGCCTGTTTGCTTATATGAACAGGGATTCCCACCATGTACTGTATGTAAGTGACTGGGCCAGGTGACCTCAGTGATTGGTAAGGATGCAGCATCTGCAAGCATCCACTGCTTCCTCAGCACTGAAGCTGTCACATTTATCCATGCTGAATGCTCTATATGTTTGGTATTTGGATGAACATCCGAATAGCCCGTCAGGAGAGTAGTCTGTAGGCCTGGCACAGTGACCAATTTCCAATATGGCCATGCCCGCTTGCACAGAAATGCCCGCACACGTATTGCGAATGCATGTTGAACATGGTGCACATGTATGCACGTGTGCACTCGAGCGAACACAATGCACGGCAGATTCTGGGACCCTCTGGCCTTTAAAAGAGTAATTGTTGCACATGGACATTGCTGACTGGTCTTCAGCCTGTTCCCTTGTTTTGCTTATGCTAATTACCCATTACTGACCCAGCTTGCCCTTAAATACATCTTGTCTCTCTCCCAGTTCTGACCTTGGATTGCCCATGGAACTGCTCCAGTCTCCTGTCCTGTGTATGCCCTCAGCTTGCCTGACCATGTCTCTGATCTCCTGTCTGCTGACCTCTGCAACCATCCCTGACTACGCCTTCTGATTTGCCTTGTCTGCTGTGATATGCCTTGGTGCCTACCTGCTGTACCCAGCTTGCTGTACCTAGCTGCAATACTCACCTGTTGCTCCAGCTTGCAGTACTTACCTGCTGTATCCAGCCCTCTGCACTTAGCACTGCAACCGTCAAAATTGCTTAAGTATTATCTTGAAAATGTACCCTGTTTTCTGAACTCCACCTTAAAAATAATAGTGTATTTGTATTTCTGATATGTGAGTTTGCCTTGGCACTCCTTTGTCTGCAACCCCCACCACTCAACTAAAACTATAGCTTTATTTTATTAAAATGACAATGGCATTTTTACTTTATACAGATTTGGTAAAAAAAGAGCTATTGTAATATATTATATTTGGTTGGTACAATGTCCTATCTATTAGGCTAATGATATTTTTGTTTGGAATTGATTTTAAGCATTATACAGTAAATCTCATATGTGTGATTTGTATCCATTAAAAGGGTTGTAAAGTCAGCAAGGTTTTTTTATCTTAATGCATTCTATGCATTAAGATAAAAAACCTTCTGGGTGCAGTAGCCTCCCCAGCACCCCTAATACTTATCTGTGCCCCCTCTTTGTCCAGCAATGTCCACAAGCCCCTTGGCCATCCTGGGACTCTCCCTCCTGATTGGCTGAGATAGAGCCGTGGCACCATTGGCTCCCGCGGCTATGGATCAAAGTCAGTGAGCCAATAAGGAGAGGGGGGGGGGGGGCGATTCACAGCAATGTGTCTGAATGGACAGATGGAGCTGCAGCTGGGCTTGGTTGTCCCCATAGCAAGGTGCTTGCTGTGGGGGCACTTAATAGGAAGGAGGGGCCAGGAGCAGAAAAGAGGAACTCGAGAAGAGGAGGATCCGGGCTGCTCTGCACAGAGGAGGGAAGTTTTAGCCTCCGTTCACACTGGGGCGACCTGTCAGGTGACCTGGTCGCCTGACAGGTCGCCGTAGGTCGCCTTCCATAGAGAAGCTGCGGACCCGTTCTAATAGGAGCGACACAAGTCGCTCCGACTTAGAAAAAGGGTCCGGAGCTTCTTTGGGGCGACCCGGAGCGACCTGCATAGACTTCAATGTTATGAAGTCCGTGCCGTCCGCTCCGAGGTCGCGGTGCGAGCAGCGCGCCGTGACCTATGAGGTCACCCGGCAAAGTAGCGTCGTCCCAGTGTGAACGGGGCCTTAACATTATTTGTTTATTTATTTTTAAAATTAGACTTTACAATCACTTTAATAACCAGAGAACAAAACAAAACTGGTCAAATGACCTCTAATAAACTATCCATTCTAATGGACACCTCTGAATAACTTCCAATATCCTATAAAAGGTGAAATCAGCTTCCTAATGAAAGAAAGTTAATTCAAGCAATCTATTTTTGTTTATCATATTGCTAGTAAAATGATGCATTTAAACAGCTTATCACATTTAGCATTTTAGTTTTCAAAGTCTAAGCAATCTACCTGATTTAAGATTATTCAAATTACAACTATCAAAGTCTGCATTGTCTCTCTCTTTCATTAGTGTATCATGCTGTTTACTGTAGATTGTTTATCATCAAGAGGCTTTCCTAAAACACAAAGTTAAATTCAATCTGGTTGTAACGTCTTACTTGATATTATAGAATAGTAAATTGCAGTTCTCTTCAGGTTGAGGTTTTCTTCATGTTGCTGCTGAATGAAATAAATAAGGCCCCTTTCACACATGTGGACTGTTTGTTTGATCCGTTCTGTCATGTTTTTTTCAAAGAATAAAATTATGAAGTTTACATCAGTTTTTCATCAGTTTGTCATCAGTTTTTCATCCATTTTTAACTGTTTTTACATCAGTTTTTCATCAGTTTGTCATCAGTTTTTCATCCATTTTTAACTGTTTTTACATCAGTTTTTTTACATCTGCCAGGTAGAGTCCTTAATCACTTGAGTCCTGTAGCCATTTTTGCATGCAAAAAAAGACCATTTGTCCGTTTACATCCATTTTTCATCTGATCCATTGTTTTAACCACTTAAGCCCCGGAAGATTTTACCCCCTTCCTGACCAGGGCTTTTTTTGCGATTTGGCACTGCGTGACTTTAACGGACAATTGTGCGGTCGTGCGACGCTGTACCTAAACTAATTTGACGTCCTTTTTTTCCCACAAGCAGAGCTTTCTTTTGGTGGTATTTGATCACCTGTGCGATTTTTACTTTTTGCGCTACAAACAAAAAAAGAGCGTAAATTTTGCAAAAATAACAATATTTTTCACATTTTTTTATATGAAATTCCCCCCCAAAAAAATGTAAAAATCAAAATTTTTTAACATTTTTGGCCAATTTGTTTTCTGCTAAATGTGTTTGGTAAAAAAAATTGCAAAAAGCGTATTTTGATTGGTTTGCGCAAAAGTTATTGCGTTTACTAACTAAGGGAAAGATTTCTGTAATTTTTGGTGTTTTTTTTAACGCGTAATGGCGGTGATCTGCGATTTATTTATTTTTTGCGGTACTGCGACATTGCGGCGGACAGATTGGACCCTTGACTGACATTTTTGACACTTTTGGCGTTACCAGTGACATTACTGCAGTAATCAGTGCTATACATATGCACTGTTACTGCAAAATGACACTGGCAGGGAAGGGGTTAACTTTATTGGGGAAGGAGGGGTTAAATGTGTCCCTAGGGGCGTGCTTTTTACTGTGATTGGACATGGCTACTAGTGTAGGAACAGTGATCAACGGTCCTACATAGTAGAACCGTATGATCACCATTCCTACACAGGGGAGAATGACAGGTGGCTTGTTTACATCAGCCGCCTGCCTTTCTCCCTTCACCGAGGACGATCGCGAGTGACTGGCGGACATTGGGTCCGCCGGTCACACGCACTGACTTCCCAGGGAACGAGCCGGGGGGGTGCGCGCCTCCACGGGCGCGCGCTCGCCCGCCTGCTATTGGCTCACAAGGAAGTGACAGGCTAGTGACGTATATATACGTCACTTTGCTTGGCCGGGGCTGACCGCCGCCGTATATAGTCGTGCGGCAGTCGGCAACCAGTTAAGGGAAAGAAACATGGGGTTTTGCTCCGTTTCAAAAAAAGGGATCTTGATGGAAGCAGATGTGAACTGATGTAAATGGATGATCATCTATTTACATCTGTTTTTCCATAGCGATGCATTGATGTCCGTTTTTCACCCGTCAACAGATGAATGAAAAATGGACAAACAATCCGCATGTATGAAAGGGGCCTTACAATGGAACCTGTTCACCTTTGTATAAACCACACACATATGTTCCAGTTCCTTTAGGCTCCGTTCACATCTAGGCGTTTTGGGGCGTTTTTGGGGCGTTTTTCTGCTCTAGGATCAGCTCTCAAAACGCCCAACAAGACAAATCCTATTCATTTCAATGGCCCCTGTTCACATCTGAGCGTTTTGACGCTGTTTACAAAACGCCCAACGCTCAAAAAAGTACATGAGCTTCTTTTTGGGCAGATTACAGGCGTTTTCCATTGATCTCTATTCAATCTAAAAACGCCTGCACAAAAATCGCGGTAAAAATCGCGGTAAAATCGCGGTAAAAAACGCCGCAAAAATCGCGGTAAAATCGCGGTAAAAAACGCGCGAAAAACGCTACGCTCAGGTGTGAATGTAGCCTAAGGCTACATTCACACCTGAGCGTAGCGTTTTTCGCGCGAATTGTCCTAAGGCTACATTCACACCTGAGCGTTTTTTACCGCGATTTTACCGCGATTTTTGCGGCGTTTTTTACCGCGATTTTACCGCGATTTTTACCGCGATTTTTGTGCAGGCGTTTTTAGATTGAATAGAGATCAATGGAAAACGCCTGTAATCTGCCCAAAAAGAAGCTCATGTACTTTTTTGAGCGTTGGGCGTTTTGTATACAGCGTCAAAACGCTCAGATGTGAACAGGGGCCATTGAAATGAATAGGATTTGTCTTGTTGGGCGTTTTGAGAGCTGATCCTAGAGCAGAAAAACGCCCCAAAAACGCCCCAAAACGCCTAGATGTGAACGGAGCCTCAACCACAGTACTTGGTGACAACATAACAACCAGCAACTGATGGGACAATAAACACTGTGGTCAAGAATATGTAATATAAAGTTGCACAGCACAAATTATTGAATTCAGCACAAATTATTGAATTCAGCGGTCATGTCTATAAAACATAAATGCCAGTGTATACATTTTAGCAGTTAGGAGTATATACTGTATTGTACAACATAGGCTATAGAATGTAGAGATCAGGAAGAAACATGTGCAATGGTCAGGAGTATGTTACATAGTAAAGTTGTTGGTTAGTGGGAGGCAAAAATGTCCCAGTATCGGCAGTACATGGGAGGAAAAATACAAAGAATGTGGAAGTCAGTAAAAGGAAATAATGACCGTGGTCAGTGGGTGAAAGAATTCCACATTCTTAATGTCAGTGAGAGGAAATCAGTGGAAGAATTCCCCCTTCTGTGACACTGGTATTCCAATAGCTGGATTGATTCCTCAAAGCAAATACCTGTGTAAAAAATATTGATATTTGACTTTGATATTCTAAAAAATATTGTAATCTAACACAAAAGCAAAGTGCATATCCTTCTGCCATCAACAACTTCTTTGTACAACACCGTGATTAAAGAGGTTGTAAACCGAGAAAAAAAATTTTTCTCTTCTTTACATCCTGAAAGAGAAACCCATAATGAGCTAGTATGCATCGCATAGTAGCTCATTATGAAATACTTACCTCAGAACGAGCCCCCGCCGTGCCGTCTGCTTACCTGTATGACGGGCGACATGTATAGTCGCCCGTCTTCCGGGATCGCGGCATCCGGCCATCTGATTGGCCGGAGCCGCGGTGACGTCACTCCCGCGCACGCGCGCGGGAGCCGACGGTCACGGCACGGGGCTCTGAAGGAACGGCACGATCTGCTGTTCCTTCAGAGCGCATGCGCCAGTGACGTCACTGGCTGCATTAAAGGTAAATATCTCCTAAACGGTGCATCTTTAGGAGATATTTACAGTACCTATAGGTAAGCCTTAATATAGGCTTACCTATAGGTACAACTTCCTGAGGAGGGTTTACTTCCTCTTTAACTACTTGCTGACAGCCGACCGCAGATATACTGCGGCAGGCTGACTTGCGCCCCCATTAGGCAGCGGGGAAGCCGATCCACGGGGGTCTTGGAATGCACGGCGTGATCTAACCGCGCATTGGAACGCAAGCTGGAACACTACTCCGCTTGCCACTCTGCATGTCAGCTGTTGTTCCTCTTTGGAGCCTGTATGTTTTTGGATGTTTTACCCTATGTGGGAAATACATTTTTAAAAAAACTTTCTACACTATTGGAGCATTTGTTTTTTACATAACCCTGGCCCCTAAACCCAGAGGAGTGGAGCCAGGTGTGGAGGAATCCAGCCTGCACCCCCACTAGGAGCAACACAGGGAACCCATTATTTCTGGCCTAGAAGGCCTACAAGCGAGTCTGGTCTTAGTGCTATAAGCGCTACAGCACATAAGACCCACTACCTCTAGTAAGTGATCCACCTTCACCACACTTCACTGGAAAAAAGGAACCCACGCCACCAAAAGTCACAAACTATTGGAATATTGAGCACAAAGTACCTGCACTTTGATTTATATCCTGAAAAAGACCCTTTTCTTGTCACATTGATGGACTTCATGTTTGCACATTATTTTGCACTATTGGTTATTTATATTATTTGTCACCAATTAAGTCATATACCATTTATGTAATTTGATTACACAGAATTTTTATCTATTTATTTATAGTCCATAATTTATCTATATACATTATATACACCTATATATTGCACTATGAATCAGCAAGCGCTGTAGATAGTTCTCTGACTATTTCTGACAATGTCATTATTACAATAACAGTGCATATTTTTAGCACTGATTAGTGTAGTAATGTCACTGGTTCCCCCCAAAAGTGTCAAAAATGTCAGTTAGGGGTCCAATCTGTCCACCGCAATGTCTCAGTCCCACTAAACATCACAGATCACCACCATTACGTACATGACATAAATCTTTCCCCTAGTTTGTAGAAGCAATAACTTTTGCACAAACCTTTTAAAAATACGCTTATTGGAATTTTTTTTACCAAAAATATGTAGCAGATTACAAATTGGCCTAAAATGATGAATAGATTTTTTGCTATTATTATTATTATTATTATTATTATTTTTTTTTTTTGGGGGGGGGGGGGGGAATGTTATATAGCAGAAAGTGATTTATTTATTTTTTCAGAAATGTCGCTCCTTTTTTGTTTATAGTGCAATAAATAAAAATTGCACAGGTGATCAAATACCACAAAAAGAAAGTTATATTTGTGGGGGAAAAAAAGGACCTCAATTATACTAGGGTACAGCCACACACAACCACACAATTTTCCATTAAACTAACGCAGTGCCGAATCACAAAAAATGGCCTGGTCAATAAGGGGGCAAACCCTTCCGGGGCTGAAGTGGTTAAGCTACCTTGTGCATTATGGTTTTGTGAATGCAAGCTTTAGATATGTACTCTTTTACTACTAGCTTAATAATTCTCAGTGCCAACATAGCAGGGGTTCCTTTGAAAAAAGTTATTGGCATGCAAGTATAATTATGGGAGCAAGCCCTCCATGCTAACACCATGGCTGCTTTACACAATAATTTTTTCCTGGGACTAGCATTAGCTTTGAATGTAGTGGTATCTGGGGGATGGAAACTAGAGAAATATTCCCTGCAGCTTAGAAGAGGTGGATGTGAAGCAAATACAAGTGACAACGTATACTTTTTTGCTTCCTGATTGAGCCCATACAATTGTATATTGTAAAAAATAAACCTATGAGCTGACTGCTGAGTGAATATAAGCCTGTCCTTCACTGAGGTTTAGTGCTTCAGTATTTTCCCTGCAAGCCATGTCCCTGTCTGAGCCTGAACCTGATCCTGATCCAGAAACCTGTGTTCTGATCCTGAGTCCTGTTCCCTGTACCTGGCTCCCTGCTTCCCTTGTCTCCTGTTCCTGTCCTGTCTTGCTATTGTTTGCTCCATCCTTTTGTATATTGTTAGTTAGGTCACTATTGGGGTTTCACACTATTTTGTTTATATTTTGTTAACTTGTTTTTGGTTTACTGTTGTTGGTATTGGAGTGTGTCATTTAGCTTAATAAATGTATTTACACCTTATCCCTCTGGGTCCTGATTCCTTAGTGCAGCCGACTGATCTGATCACCCTTGCTGGATTCCTGCACGTGGTATCCTTGACCGAATACTGAAGCCACTAACTATCAGATCGATTCCACCTGGGAATTAAGAAATTTCTGGTTGTTGCAAGATGCAGTCAGAGGAGATGTTTTTATTTTTCCCTGCCTGTAACAGAAGGCAGGGAATATTGCCACCAAATTGTGAGAGCGTACACTATCAAGCAATTGTTGGAATGCATCTGTCTGGCTCACTCGCTTGTTGACCAAGGCAGAGTTTTGTTCAGAGAGATTCAGCCACTCATTCAACTCTGTGAAGATTTGGCTTTGCCTAGTATCCCTAGGGGTGGTGATGATTATTTTCCTCCTTTAGTGTGTCTTAGGTGGTATCTCTTGTGTGGCTCTTGCAAGATGATAAACCCCATTTCATTTATCATTATTCATTATATTCTCCAGAGGCTCTGCTGGATTGTATAAATGCTGTACACTCTCTAATCAGGCAAGGGGATTAAATTGAGTTTTGTTCAGCCCTTACTCCAAACCTGGTCAGATCTTTCCGATTCAGCATCAGCTAATTTGCACCAATCCACTTCTGCCTCTAGACACCAGTTTACTCAAAGTTTCCCCTCTCCGTTACCCATAGCAACCACAGCTGCAGTTCTGTAAGGTTTGCATCCAACTGTATGTCCATATCCTGGCTCGACTAGCTGCACTTTTCCTGCAATTAATCCAGTGAAAACGCACCCTCCACTACTCTGTTGCCTGAAATTCTCCTCTGTAACTGTCTCTCCTTTTCCACCATCACCCAGCACTGCCATTATGCTTCCATCTACTCCACAACCTATCCATAGCCCTGCAATCACTCGCAAGATTCCTGGAACTAAACCTAAAAAGAAAAGGAGATTCTTCCCAACACATACAATTATGCCTGCTGCCCAGCCTCCTGATCTGGTGCCTGCTGCCAAG
Source organism: Pelophylax lessonae (assembly GCF_965119305.1). Taxonomy (NCBI): domain Eukaryota; kingdom Metazoa; phylum Chordata; class Amphibia; order Anura; family Ranidae; genus Pelophylax; species Pelophylax lessonae. The sequence continues at coordinate 298,248,140 of NC_138772.1, forward strand.
CCTCCTGATCTGGTGCCTGCTGCCCAGCCTCCTGATCTGGTGCCTGCTGCCCAGCCTGCTGATTCGGTGCCTGCTGCCCAGCCTGCTGATTCGGTGCCTGCTGATTCGGTGCCTGTTGCACCGGTGCCTGCTGGTCCGTTGCCTGCTGCCAAGCCTACTGATCTGATGCCTGCTGCCCAGCCTGCTGATCCAGTGCCTGCTGCCCAGCCTGCTGATGCAGTGGTTTCTGCCCAGCCTGCTGTACTGGTGCCTGCTGCCCAGCCTGCTTGTCCTCTGCCCACTTGCCAGCCTGATGTGCCACTGCCTGCTGCCCAGTCTGATGTGCCACTGCCTGCTGATTCAGTGCCTGCTGCCCAGCCTGCTGATGCAGTGGTTGCTGCCCAGCCTGCTGTACTGGTGCCTGCTGCCCAGCCTGCTTGTCCTCTGCCCACTTGCCAGCCTAATGTGCTACTGCCTGCTGCCCAGCCTCCTGATCTGGTGCCTGCTGCCCAGCCTGCTGATTCGGTGCCTGCTGCCCAGCCTGCTGATTCGGTGCCTGCTGATTCGGTGCCTGTTGCACCGGTGCCTGCTGGTCCGTTGCCTGCTGCCAAGCCTACTGATCTGATGCCTGCTGCCCAGCCTGCTGATCCAGTGCCTGCTGCCCAGCCTGCTGATGCAGTGGTTTCTGCCCAGCCTGCTGTACTGGTGCCTGCTGCCCAGCCTGCTTGTCCTCTGCCCACTTGCCAGCCTGATGTGCCACTGCCTGCTGCCCAGTCTGATGTGCCACTGCCTGCTGATCCAGTGCCTGCTGCCCAGTCTGATGTGCCACTGCCTGCTGCCCAACCTGATGTGCCACTGCCTGTTGCCCAGTCTGATGGTCCTCAGCCTGCTGCCCAGCCTGACGATCCTCTGCCTGATGCCCAACATGCCACTGGCGCTTCCCTGCCTGATGCCCAGCTGGTCTTTGGTCTCAGCGTTGGGACATGTGCTGCATTGAGGGCATGTACAGTATATTCCTAATGTTATGCCTCTTCAGGAATTTGACCTGTGGGGTACCTTGACAGCTTACAGATCCTGACTGTGGGGCGCATGATCAACTACTGGACTCTGGTGGCACACCTTCCAGCAAGTTAAAAGACTTTGGCCTGGAAAGTGAAAGGAAGCCCACAGACTTGGAGGGGAGGCCATTCTGGACTTTCAGGGTAGAAGGACAATGGAGCATCCGGAGGACGCTCCTCAAGGTGGGGGAACTGTCAGGATCAGTTTCATTACGTGGGTCACCTGCTGGTGGCACTGCTGTTCCTGGAAGTGAAGGGCACAGTTCAAGGAACAGCAGTGCCACCAGCAGCTGGACTGTACTTTTAATTAGGGTGCACCTGAGGTGGACTGCTGAGGGAATATAAGCCGTCCTTCACTGAGGTTCCGTGCTTCAGTATTTTCCCTGCAAGCCATGTCCCTGTCTGAGCCTGAACCTGATCCTGAAACCAGAGTCCTGTTCCCTGTACCTTGCTTCCTGTACCTTGCTTCCTGTACCTGGCTCCTTGCTTCCCTTATCTCCTGTCCCTGTTTGGTCTTGCTATTGTTTGTTTGCTCCATCCTTTTGTATATCGTTAGTTAGGTAAAAATTGGGATTTTGCACTTTTGTTTACTTGTTTTTGGTCTACTGATGTTGGTATAGGATTGTGTAATTTAGCTTAATAAACGTATTTACACCTTATCTATCTGGGTCCTGATTTCTTAGTGCAGCCACTTGATCTGATCACCCTTGCTGGATGCCTGCATGTGGTATCCTTGACACTTCCCATGTCACAAGACCATAAACAGAAAGTAGGAATTGCTTTTCCTAACTCCTGTACTTGCATCAGACACCAACATTAGGTGATGGAATAAGCATTTGCAAGTCCAGAGCATGCTATGATTTGGTTAGGTTCCTGCGACAGCCCTACAGAAATTGGGAAGTTTGCTGTGAGAGTGTCAAACATAGCTGAGGTTTTATTTTAGAAAGAAATACAGATTAGGTGAATCTCTCCATATCAAACTATATAAATCACTAATTCTGCTGCACTATGTTTCACTAACAATTTGCGTAGAAGGCTAGTATGGGATGTTTGTTTATCCATTAATACAAAGCGGATTACACTGAAAAAAAAATCTTGCACCCTGTAAAACAGTAATAGTGAAATAATTCATCAAAAAAAATGTGGTAAATAATTTGCAATAACTGCATTGTGTGGGGGTTAATAAACAAGAAACAACAGACGCTTCTCTACAGAAAAGTCCTTGATGTCAATCACACATTTTTTTTTTATCATGCTTGAAAACACCTGTGAAATCCATTGAGTCAGATAGTGTGAAGAGAACTGGCAGTCTTGACAACAAAAATAGGCAGATGTTGGATTTTCAGTTTCATTTGTTAAAATTTGAGTATGGACATCTTGTGTTAAAGAATTGCTTTTAATAAGAGCTGTTTTTGTATTTCCTTTAATAATGGCTAACATAAAGAAAACTGAAGCAGAGGTAAAGTCACTTATCAAGTCCAGGTGGAGGTTTGTTAAACAAATGTACTTATTCAAATCTGCTGTACTTGAATTTTTTTTTAAACCATATTTTTATTAAAGATTTTCATATACGAGATACAGAGTCGGACATCATAGATGTGTATGCAATCATAGTCACTTTTTATTCAACACTAGTAGATTTCTAGGGTGGTAAACGGTAGAGTGAAATCAACCCCAATTTATGGGTATGATATGTTAATTGATACTGTATCTACTCTTCCACTCCAGATGTGAACATACGGTGGTTGAGTAAATGTTATCAGTTTAATCTGGTTGGGGTACTCTACTGAGTTTATGGGTGAATTGCACCAATACTCTATAGCAAAGTTTGGGGTAAGTATAGAGTTAGATCAGGTGAACATGTATAGGAACAAGGTTGAGAACAAGATTAGAGACAACTTTAAGAAACATATATTTGAGTAACAAAAATTAGCTTTCTATTTCTAGTGGTTTACAAGGTCAGTCACTGTTTCACGTCAAAGGAATTTGGAAGTATTGTAGAATACCATGTAGGTATATCACAACTGTCAATAACAGCTTAGGTCAGTCAGATTTCTTTGGTTTCAGGTATACTGCTGCATTTGGCCATTGTGTCCAGATTTGCCATGTAGAGTTGGCTTGGTGGCATTCCCCTCTACTGGATGCCATCATGATTTCATAGCTACAGTGTGTGTTTACTAGTTCGAGGGTTTCCTCGATGATAGGGCCTGGATCTGATTTCCATAGACGTGTTATGCTTTGTTTAGGCTGCCAGTAGGATATGTGTTGTGACAATTTGAAAGGTGAAAAAATTGTTGCGCTCAACATATAATAATAATAAAGTGCTTGTGCAAATAAATTAGCATAGGTATAATTTCATAACATAGAAAAGTGGAGATTTTCAATCAAAAACTCAATAAAACAGTGTAAAAGTCCATATGCAGCAACAGAACCCAAAGTCCATATAGCATTGGTAACACTATGTATAGAGAGAGACTTGATAGTGGTGTAAAAAAGCCTTCACCTCCACAATTCCACCCAGTGCTCAAGCAAGGTACTCCTTACCGGAGATATATGACCCCTTGATTATAGGGGGTCACATAGACAAAGATATCCTCTCAATACACGATCCTCAACTCCTCTGCTCCAGGGTACATATTCCTATGATAACCTCTCAGAATCAACCCGGATCTCGTGGCGGACATAGATAGAGCAAAGAAAACTCTCATGGTGCAGTAAGTTTAAACATGACTATTTATTCTTACAGATTTGCACTTACTAGAGTTTCCATGAATCGTTCGCTCAATACAGATAGTTACAAACAGCGGGGCGATGAGCACTGCCGAACGCCAGCGCTCCTCCAACCCGGAAGTCACTACGGTCTCACGTTCCCGACGTACGTTTCGTCAGTACGAGCTGACGTCATCAGGGGATCAACCTGTAGTGACTTCCGGGTTGGAGGAGCGCTGGCGTTCGGCAGTGCTCATCGCCCCGCTGTTTGTAACCATCTGTATTGAGCGAACGATTCATGGAAACTCTTTCACATTGTCACAGCATCACAGCTTTTTGTTTGCTGCTCACAGTCAGGAAGAAATTCCTTAGGAATTCAAAATACCTTTATATTTAAAGATATTTATTAAGACATATATAGTTTTTCACAAGGGTCACAAAATCAACCATTTGCGCAGTTTATTTTGGTTTCACAAAATTTTTCACTAGGATATGTGTTGTGACCATTCTGTATGGGCTAGGAATATCTTCTATTGGTAAATTTAAAAGTGCTATTGTGGGGAAGGGGGAACATGACAGTTTAATATGTAATTCAAGATCTGGAATATCTGGGACCAGTAATGCATCTCCAGCATGTGTCAGGTGATTGGGGGTTAAAGGAGGCTATTCTAGCGGGGGTGAATAGTAAATAGTGATAATCAGCGCAAACCACAAAAATCAAAAAACATGTAAAATAGTGACCCCGCTGACGAAGTCCCCGCGTACGGGGGAGGAGCCTTCTCGGAGTACGTCGATCCTTGGAGGTACACAGAGAGTTGTTCTGACGCTAGAAGCCTGCACTGCTCAAGTGCTTGTCAATGTAAGTGAATTTTCATTTGGTAGAAGGAATAAAAGCTTTTGTAAACAGAGAGCATTAGATCCTTTCTTCCTTTATTTGCACTGGGTTCCTGGCCTATGTGGAGCAGTAGCTGGAAGGGGTGAAAGAAGGGACACCAGGCTGTTATCCATACATCTGTCTATTACATCCCAAAGTGTGTATGACTCTTATGAGTCTAGTCCTAAGGTGAGCTGCTTATTTTGCACTAGCCACTGGGAGCACTGGAGTGGAGCATGCAGCACTATATTGTTTGATCACAGATGAAGATTGATTGCTTCATTGGATTTATTGGTCACTTTCAATTTTTCACGATTGGGACTACAATTATCACTGATTATCACTGTTATTAGAGTTGATTTATTAGCATTGAGTTGCTTTTTGATTTAAGCTATTTAAGCACATTTATTTATATATGTTCTTTCACTTGGCGCAGCAATATTATTTATAGATTTATTCTAGCGGGGGTCAAGTACCATCTTTGGGAGGCAGATTTTTTTAGATAATTCTCACAAAGATGAGCTACTTGTGGAATTATATATGGATTTGAACGCTTTCTACCTTTGTTTTCTGAGTAGCATTTTCCCAAATCAGATTCCCAGCAAAGGTGGGAGGTGGACTTAACAAAGTTACGTTTTTGGAGTAATAAGTTGTAAAATAGAGAAATGCCTTGGTGTTTAGGTGATGGATGAGTTAATAGAAATAGTAAAAATCAGTGCAAACTAGGAATAATTGACCTCAAAATAAATAAATAAATACTCTACGCAATAAAAACGTGATATTAAATTCAGTGTTGAATATAAATTGCAATCAGTGGAACGGCTGCTAACACAAAGTACGTTTCACTGCATACCAAATATAAAAAACTGATCCAAAAAAGTGCAGCGCTACTTGAATGAATACATAAAATATAAATACATTTCATAAATATAAGAAAATCTAGTTTAAATAAATAAAATTTCATTTATATTGAATAAATACAAATTGTGAAAAAAAGAATTTTAAAGTGAATAAATATTGAAAAGGTCTTTCAAAAAGAACAAATATAAAAGTCCTGTGCTATAAGAGTGTGCAAAAGTGGTGCAAAATGACCAAAATGTCACAAAATAGAAAAGTGCCAGTGCTTTAAAGTGAATCTTCTGAGGTGCAATCATTCACCAATAAAAAGTGGCTACTCACCTTTAATGATGTCGCGAACCTAAAATTCGCAGTTCGCGAACGGCGAACATCGGCAAATGTTCGCGAACCGGGCGAACCGCCATAGAGTTCAATAGGCAGGCGAATTTTAAAACACACAGGGACTCTTTCTGGCCACAATAGTGATGGAAAAGTTGTTTCAAGGGGACTAACACCTGGACTGTGGCATGCCGGAGGGGGATCCATGGCAAAACTCCCATGGAAAATTACGTAGTTGACGCAGAGTCGGGTTTTGATCCATAAAGGGCATAAATCAACTAACATTCCTAAATTGTTTGGAATAACGTGCTTTAAAACATCCAGTGTGTGAATATGATCAGGTATGATGTTTTATCGGTCAAGTAGTGTAAGGGTTACGCCCGCTTCACAGTGACAGACCAAACTCTGACAGACCAAACTCCCCGTTTAACAACAGTCAGTCAGTCCATTTGCACAACCGCAAACTCCCCATTTGCACAAGGTTGGATACCAAGCTAGCCATGTCCCGTTCCTTGTCCTCACTGACATCATTGAAGGTCTCTTCCTCCACCCAGCCACGTACAACACCAAGGGTCCCCGAAAGGTGAGAACAAGCCCCCTGGGACGCCTGCTGTGGCTGGTATTCCACCTCCTCAAAGCCACCTTCCTCCTCTGACTTCTCTTCTTCAGACTCCTCTCTCTGCGTTGCCACAGGTCCAGCAATTGACAACGACAAGGCTGCTTCTGGTGGTGATGGGATGTGGACCACAACTCTTCCTCTTCATGCTCATCTACAGCCTGATCCAGTACTCTTCGCAGGGCACGCTCCAGAAAAAACGCATATGGGATGAGGTCGATGATGTTGCCTTGGGTTCGACTGACCACCAGGGTTGTCACCTCCGCAAAAGGACGCATGAGCCTACAGCCATTGTTCATGAGCATTCAGTAACACGGCCAAAAAATACCCATCTCCGCAGAAAGAATGAAAAAAAATGAATGTTTTTTCTATGAAAAATTATCCTGCGGATCGCTTTTGGTCTGTTCACAATGAAGCAACGACCTTATCATCTGGGGTGTGCCAACACACTCCTAGAGGTGATCGCTTCATTGTGATACGCAAGCCCCTTCACCACGACAAGGTAACGATCACGAAGGGGAATTGACACATGTATGTGCCTTTTTTTTTGTTTTTTTTCAGCCACAGTGTAGCACCAGAGGCCAGAAAAATTAGGCATGTACACATGCATGAAAAAGTAGGTATTGTTGCAGCCGCTGCTGTAGCAGCGGCCTGAAAAATTGAGGTTTTCAAGGCAGAAAGTGCACTAAAACATTGCGGCTTGAACCGTAGTTGGTGGCGGAGACGTCACGTAAGTCATCCGGCATGCAGAGAATGATTAAATACAGCAGCGTGTGGACCATTTTTAGCCCAAGGCATCTCAGTCATCACCAGGCCTTTTTTAGTCAAATGCATCCCCCACTGTCAGTCCCTTCGGGATCCATGCCTCATTCATCTTAATAAACGTGAGGTAATCAAGACTTTTTTGACCTAGGCGACTTCTCTTCTCAGTGACAATACCTCCTGCTGCGCTGAAGGTCCTTTCTGACAGCACACTTGAAGCGGGGCAGGCCAGAAGTTCAATGGCAAATTGGGATAGCTCAGGCCACAGGTCAAGCCTGCACACCCAGTAGTCAAGGGGTTCATCGCTCCTCAGAGTGTCGATATCTGCAGTTAAGGCAAGGTAGTCTGCTACCTGTCGGTCGAGTCGTTCTCTGAGGGTGGACCCCGAAGGGCTGTGGCGATGCATAGGACTAAAAAAGCTCTGCATGTCCTCCATCAACAAGATGTCTGTAAAGCGTCCTGTCCTTGCCGACGTGGTTGTGGTGGTAGGAGGAGGATTACTTTCACCTCTTCCCCTGTTGGATTCCCATTATGCTGTGACATCACCCTTATATGCTGTGTAAAGCATACTTTTCAACTTATTTTGTAGCTGCTGCATCCTTTGCAACTGCCGGTAATTGGGTAACATATCAGAGACTTTCTGCTTATACCGGGCGTCTAGTAGCGTGGCCACCCAGTACAGGTCGTTCTCCTTCAGCCTTTTTATACGAGGGTCCCTCAACAGGCATGACAGCATGAAAGACCCCATTTGCACAAGATTGGATGCCGAGCTACTCATGTCCAATTCCTCATGCTCACTGATGTCATTGAAGGTGTGTTCTTCCCCCCAGCCACGTACAACACCACGGGTACCAGATAGGTGACAACGAGCACCCTGGGATGCCTGCTGTGGTTGGTGTTCCTCCTCCTCAAAGCCACATTCCTCCTCTGACTCCTCTTCCTCACACTCCTCTTCCAGTGTTGCCGCAGGTCCAGCAAGCGATGGTAAGGCTGTTTCTGGTGGTGGTGATGGTGACCACAACTCTTCCTCTTCCTCTTCCTCTTCACGCTCATCTATGGCCTGATCCAGCACTCTTCGCAGGGCACGCTCCAGGAAAAAAACATATGAGATGATGTCGCTGATGGTGCCTTCGGTGCGACTCACTAGGTTTGTCACCTCCTCAAAAGGACGCATGAGCCTACAGGCATTGCGCATGAGCGTCCAGTAACGTGGCAAAAAAATACCCAGCTCCGCAGAGGCTGTCCTAGCACCCCGGTCATACAAATACTCGTTGACCGCTTTTTCTTGTTGGAGCAGGCGGTCGAACATTAGCAGTGTTGAATTCCAACGTGTCGGGCTGTCGCAAATCAAGCGCCTCACTGGCATGTTGTTTCGCCGCTGAATATCTGCAAAGTGCGCCATGGCCGTGTAGAAACGCCTGAAATGGCCACACACCTTCCTGGCCTGCTTGAGGACGTCCTGTAAGCCTGGGTACTTTTGCACAAAACGTTGCACAATCAGATTCAACACATGTGCTATGCACGGCACATGTGTCAACTTGCCCAAATTCAATGCCGCCAACAAATTGCTCCCGTTGTCACACACCACTTTGCCGATCTCCAGTTGGTGCGGGGTCAGCCACTGATCCACCTGTGCGTTCAGGGCGGACAGTAGTGCTGGTCCGGTGTGACTCTCTGCTTTCAGGCAAGTCAACCCCAAGACAGCGTGACACTGTCGTATCCGGCATGTGGAATAGCCCCTGGGGAGCGTGGGGGGTGCAGTTGGTGTGGAGCAAGACGCAACAGCAGAAGAGGACTCAGCCGAGGAGTTTAGCAAAGAGGATGGAGTAGGAGGAGTAGAGGAGGTGGCAGCAGGCCTGCCTGCAAGTCGTGGCGGTGTCACCAACTCCTCTGCAGCAGAGTCACGCATTCCATGCTTGGCAGCCGCCAGCAGGTTTACCCAATGCGCAGTGTAAGTTATATACCTGCCCTGACCGTGCTTTGCAGACCAGCTATCAGTGGTCAGATGGACCCTTGCCCCAACACTGTGTGCCAAACGTGACATGATTTCCTTTTCCACAATAGAGTACAGGTTGGGGATTGCCTTTTGTGAAAAATAATTTCGGCCGGGTACCTTCCACTGCGGTGTCCCAATAGCGACAAATTTTTTGAAGGCCTCAGACTCCACCAGCTTGTATGGTAAAAGCTGGCGGGCTAAGAGTTCCGACAAGCCAGCTGTCAGACGCCGGGCAAGGGGGTGACTCTGTAAGATTGGCTTCTTACGCTCAAACATTTCCTTGACAGACACCTGACTGTGGGCAGGTGACGAGCAGGAACTACTGAAGGTGAGAGGCAGAGGGGCGGGTTGTTGATAGGGGGCATGGAGGACAGCAGTGGTTGACGTGGCTGAAGATGCTGGACCAGGAGGAGGATGGTGGCTTTCAGTTTGTGTGCTGCTTTTACTCATGTGTTGATCCCATAGGCGTTTGTGATGTGAGATCATGTGCCTTCGCAAAGCAGTTGTACCTAGGTGGGTGTTGGACTTCCCACGACTCAGTTTCTTTTGGCACAGGTTACAAATGGCATCGCTGATATCAGAGGCAGACACACAAAAAAAATGCCACACTGCTGAGCTTTGCAAGGACGGCATTCTGGTGGTGGCAACAGCTTGCGTTGATTGGCGTGCTGTCTGGCTGACCCCGGGTGCCGAATCTACATGCTGTCTGACTGCGCCACTAGCTCCTTGCGATGACCTCCTCCCCCTGCTTCCAACTCGTCTCCTCCTCCTCTCTGTCTCCCCATCTGAACTTTCCCCCTCTTCTTCTGCTCTTCGAGCAGGCACCCAGGTGACATCCACAGACACATCGTCATCATCAGCCGCTTCACTTGACAACTCAGCAAAGGCAGCAGCAGCAGGTACAACATCATCATCATCATCATCATCACAATGTACGTCCATGTGTATAATGCTGCCTGACTGAGACATATCCCCGTTATCTACATCCTCTGGCACTAATAGTTGCGCATCACTTATTTCTTCCAACTGATGTGAAAATAACTCCTCTGACGGATCAAGTGAAGCGGCTGTGGTGCTAGTGTTGGTGGTGGTCCCAGCGGGCTGGCGAGTGGTAAATTGAGAGGTGCCCGAAGCTGAGCTGGAGGAGGATGGTGCATTAAGGTTCCGAGCGGAAGCTGTAGACGATTGGGTGTCCTGTGTAAGCCAGTCAACTATGGCCTCAGAATTTTTTGATTTCAGGGTCTGTGGTGGCCTCTGAACACTGGGCATTATTCTAGGGCCTAAGGAAATCACAGCACCACGACCACGACGGCCCCTGCGGGGTGGCCTGCCTCTGCCTGTCATTTTTTTTTTAATGTGTTGTACTATGAGTGCAAGGTGCTGTGCCACCCTATAGGAGTGTTGGGCAGTGGGTACAGTACACTCTGTGGACCTGACAGTCACTGGCACCCAGGCAACTGCAATTAAAAAATATATATATTTTTTTTTACTTTGCAAGCTGCTGTGCCACCTTATATATCAGTGGTGGGTGGGCAGTGGCACAGTACACTCTCTGTGGACCTGACAGCAGTCACTGGCACCCAGGCAACTGCAATTAAAAAATATATATATATTTTTTTACTTTGCAAGCTGCTGTGCCACCTTATATATCAGTGGTGGGTGGGCAGTGGCACAGTACACTCTCTGTGGACCTGACAGCAGTCACTGGCACCCAGGCAACTGCAATTAAAAAAAATATATATTTTTTTTTACTTTGCAAGCTGCTGTGCCACCTTATATATCAGTGATGGGTGGGCAGTGGCACAGTACACTCTCTGTGGACCTGACAGCAGTCACTGGCACCCAGGCAACTGCAATTAAAAAAATATATATTTTTTTTTTTACTTTGCAAGCTGCTGTGCCACCTTATATATCAGTGGTGGGTGGGCAGTGGCACAGTACACTCTCTGTGGACCTGACAGCAGTCACTGGCACCCAGGCAACTGCAATTAAAAAATATATATATATATTTTTTTTACTTTGCAAGCTGCTGTGCCAACCTTATATATCAGTGGTGGGTGGGCACACAGTGGCACTGCAGTGGGCACAGTACACTCTGTGGACCTGACAGTCACTGGCAGCCCAGGCAACTGCAATAATAAAAAATATTTTTTTTTTTTCAATTTGCAACAAGATGCTGTGCCACCGTATATATATCAGTTGTGGGCAGTGCACTGCAGTGGGTACAGTGCACTCTGTGGACCTGACACAGCACTCACTGCAATTATGACAGAGGAAAAAAAAATATTTTTTAAAATGCAAGGTACTGTGCCTGTGCCACCCGAAATGAGTGTGGTGTGCACACAGTACAGTCTGTGGTAGGTCTGTGGCCTCTCACACACAGCGGGCAGGCAACTGCAGTGTACAATAGATATATATATATATATATATATATATATATATATATATATATATATATATATATATATATATATATAAAGAAAAAACTCTATTACCTTACCAGCCCTTAAAAGGGCTTTTGGGGACACTAGATATATATATATATGTATATATATAAATAAAAAAAAATCCACAATTACCAGCCCTTAAAAGGGCTTTTGGGGACACTAGATATATATATATATATATATATATATATATATATATATATATATATATATGAAGAAAAACTCAATTACCAGCCCTTAAAAGGGCTTTTGGGGACGCTAGATATATATATATATATATATATATATATATATATATATATATATATATATATATAAAAATTACACAAATACCAGCCCTTAGAAGGGCTTTTTGGGGTGCTGTCCTTACAGCAGTAGTGGACCAAGAACACTGCAAGACCAGGAACACTGACTAACTGTCCCTAGCTTAACAGCAGCAGCAGCAGCAGCAGCAGCAGCAGCAGCTCTCCCTACTCTCACTACACACACTGCTTCAGAATGATCTAAGATGGATGCTGCCCTTGCTTATTTATAGGAGGTGGGAGGGTGTGGGAGGGAGGTATGCTGATTGGCTGGAAATGTGCCTGCTGACTGTAAAGTTCAGGGTCAAAGTTTGCCTCAATGATGTATTATGGGGGGCGGACCGAACATCGCATATGTTCGCCCGCAGCGGCGAGCGCGAACATGCTAAGTTCGCCGGGAACTGTCTGCCGGCGAACAATTCTGTACATCTCTACTCACCTCCTGTTCTGACCCCTGTGTTACCAGTGGGTCAGAAATAGCTGTTCCCAAAGAGGGATATATTCCTAAGGATGATGACTGGCCGATGATCCTCCAATCTCCAATCTTGTATCCCCCTTAGCTGTGTCTCCAGTATAAGACAAAAATGGGGCAGATCTAGAGCTCTCCGTATAACAAAATTTATTGGAAAACAAATTACAAAGTAACAGACTCACATTAAAAGGCACATCAAGGCTGTGCGAGCCAGACAAGCTCATTTGGAATACTCCGATCTCTCATCAGTATAATCAGTAGAGAGGGGTGGCCTTTATCGATGGATGAGTTAAGAATGACCAAGCAATAGAAGGAAAGGAGTAACAAGGTTTGTGTTTGGGTAAGGTGGTAAGGTGGATAAACAGTGGGCCACCCATAGGTGGGTAAAGTAATTTATTGTGGGTAGTGTGAATTCTTTGCTGCTTCAGTGAGATATCATAATGTTGAGTGTTTAGTGTTTTAATACTCCTAGCAGAATGGGAGGGAGTGGTTTGTGAAGGTGGTAATGGTAGGTCTGTTATTTTCAACGCCTGGCTTGTGGCTTTCATTGTGAGAGAAAGGGCATTCAGTATGGTAGTTCCTAGGGGGATCCCGAGGATCCATGTTTGTAAGTCTTTTCAGAGGAGTGAGGATGATTCTATTTGTCCCCAATGTGTTTCGGGTGGTGCTTTGAACCATGCTCTTAGTTGTGTTAGTATAGTAGCAAGGTATTAGTCCTTGAAATCTATGTACGCCGAGCCTCCTAACAACCTGTGTTTGATAAGTTTTTAGTGAACTCATCTGGGTTTTTTGTTAGTTGTGGCAGGTGGATAATTTTGAACGCTGCTAGTCTCCCAGACCATGATAGTTCATGTTTTGCTAGTTTTAGTAATTCAGTTTGTAGTCTATTTGCAAATATTTTATAATTAATCACAAAAAAGGTTTTTCTCAGATTTGGTGAGTTTGATGCCTAAGTATGTTATGAAGTTCTCGGCCCAAGCAAATGGAAGTTGGGGATGTAATATGTTTTTCGTTGTGGCGTCTAGACCTAAGTCAATTATAAACTATTTTGTTTTGTTTACTTTATAGTATGATACTCTGCTGAATCATTTGAGAGTGTTTTGTATTTCTATCAGGGAGGTGGCCAGTTGTGTGAAAATGAGGGTGACATTGTCAGCAAATAAGCTGATTTTATGTGAGGTTCTACTTATTGTGAAGTCAGAGATCTTGGGGTTGGATCTGATGTGTTCTGCTAAGGGTTCCATGAGTAAATTGAATATTAGAGGGGATAATGGGCATCCTTTGCGGTTGCTATAGGTTATGTGAAATGGTTGGGATATCATTTCTGCAGAATAAACTCTTTCTGAGGGGTTTGTGGCTTGTGGAGTTGTGTCACTGGCTGAAGTATTCTGCCAGTGAAGCCAAACTTGGTAAGGACTCTGTGTAGATAGGGCAAGTAAATTCTATCCAACACCTTCTCTGCGTCTAAAGATATAAGCAGAGAAGGCGTTCTGCTGGACTCGGCATAGTAAATAACGTCTATAAGCCTCCTGGCTGCATCAGATGCTTGGCGGCCTTGGGTAAAACCCGATTGATCCTGGTGGATCAGGGTGGGCAATATGTCATTTAGTCGGTTGGCAATAGTTTTTGCATAGATTTTTAGGTCAAGGTTTAGCAAGGAGATCGGTCTGAAGTTTGGGGGGGGGGGGGATGTTCTGATATTTTCCTGGCTTTGGGAGGGTTATTATCACTTGCAGCATTTCATAAGTATTTCAGTATAAGCCTAGGGTGGGAAATGCAGCAGCTACTGGACCACCACAAGACCCAAAACAGGGGCTTTGGGCACGGTGCAGGGGCTGCGGACATGGTACAGGAGATGGTACAGGCATGGCACAGATGGTACAGGAGATACAGTGCTGCGGGCATGGTACATGTGATTTTTTTCAAAATTGATGGTAGATTTTCTTATTTTTTATTTTTTAGAGCAAAAAATAAAAACTGCAGAGGTGATCAAATACCACCAAAAGAAAGCTTTATTTGTGGGGGGAAAAAAAGGACAGCATTGCACGACCACTCAATTGTCAGTTAAAGTAATGCAGTGCCATATTGGCAAAAAAGGGCCTGATTTAAGAAGGGGGGGTAATCCTTCTGGGGCTGAAGAGGTTAAAGCAGTCTAAAACAAAGTCTGTGGATTTTGTGGGAGACTGAATACCAACATGCAGGAAGTGTACCTGCTGCAATGCTTTTCCATGATATTTTAGATGGGGAAGGAAGTGAGATAAGGAGAGAAAATTATATAGCAACACAGTTTTTTACCAAGCACCGGCAGAGACAGATTGACCAGAAACAGGTGAAGATGGAGTTTGCTTTAAAATGCCCATGCCAAGTCTTCACTTCCTCGAAAATCCCTATTTAAGATTAAAATATTGTGCAAAAAATCTGAGACTTTCTCTTATTTGTTCAGATGGCAGACAGATTGCAAAGACATAAAATTCAAATATCTGTAATTCTGGTAGAATGTGCATGTAATAATTCTTCATTCTCTTTCTGTGTCTCCTCTTCTAACATCGTAGCATAGATATGAAGGTAAGCCATGCTTGTAAATAAAGAGATTAAAACAGCTTTTTTTCTTTGTGTACACAGCTTTGCTTTCCGGCTTGCCATCTGTGGAAAACTTGTGTTATGTTATCAACTAAATGTATGTGTTTTTCTGCAACACATAAAATGAATTTTACTTGCACTAGAATGATTTACAATTATGTGCCTTTTAAAAAGAAAAATTACTGTATAAATATACAAGAAATATATTTATCTTGAAAAAAATAATGTAAACCATATGCATGTTTTATATTCAATGTCAACAATTGTCTCTTAATGACTGTAAAATCATTCTTGTATTTGGTGCTCAAAGATAGTCATTTGAAAAATTCAAAATTGAAATTTTCCATGGTAACTCATTTATCAACCACATTAGGAGATAGTGGCTTTTGATCTTAGTTGTTTTAAAATGATGACCAGTGTAATCGGGTCCTGGAAGCCCCTGCTGGCATTAGCCCTGGAACTTCTGGCTGTCAGTGTCAGACAGAATCCAGCACTACATCCAGCAGATAAAACAATCAAGTGTAATAACATCACATCATTTCCTGACAGTACAGAGCTGGGACATAGCTATTACAGATCTGTCTACAAAGCAAAGAGACAGAAAAAAGTGGGGCTTTACGGGCCAGTGGGAGTAGAAGGATCACACCAAAACCAATATATAAGCTTTAAAAACCTTATAAACTTTATATATTGGTTTTGGTGTGATCCTTCTACTCCCACTGGCCCGTAAAGCCCCACTTTTTTCTGTCTCTTTGCTTTGTATACCAATTAGGGGTATTAGGGGTAAGGGCCTATTTACACTGTACTTTTTTCTGTGCCAGATCTGTCCACCCTTTACCTACAGCAGTAGGTCATAGCTATAATGACCTATTGCTGGCTATAAAATGCAAAAACTTTTAATGTGCAGAATTGAGACATCATTGAAATGTAAAAAAAAGCTCCAGAACTTAAGGGAATTTAGGGAAAAATAGACTTTCAGATCCAAGTGGTTAAAAAAATCTGTCCTAGAAGACCTAGAGACTGCCATTGCTAACCTCTCCTTTTGAAAATGTCAGTAGCCAGGCTGCCATGTTAATCCACTGACTTTAACTAATTACCTGGAAAAAATATGAAGATAAAGATTTTGTAAATATTCACTGACTTTTCTAATTTGCAGATTAGCGGAGAGTGCAGATTTATTTTTCTGGAACATTGATTTACAATGAAGTCAGTAGATTAGCAGAACAGTCATACAGGCATTTCAAGAAGGGGCCAGGATGGCAGAGAACTTATTCTTCTCATTTCATGCTTCTCACCGCATGCTACCATCTGCTGTTCAGCGGACCTGTCAGCAATCCCACATCACTGCATGGCTAGTTAACCCTTCCCTGTGCTATCCAAAACTTACAAGTAATTTTTTTGGCTTGGAGGTACGATTTAAAAAAATTTACCTGTTCCAACTTATATACAAATTAAACTTAAGAACAGACCTACAGACCTACAGAACCTATCGTGTTCATAACCTGGGGAGTGCCTGTACCTTTAAATGTCCCTGTTCCCTCAAGTATTCAGTAAGAAACTTGCCAATTTTAAAGGTCATAAAAAAAAAAAAAAAAAAAAATTGCAGTGACATCAAGGTGACCATTGAGAGTCATCATCTGCAGAAAAAAAAATCAATTCTGACAAAGCAGTAGCTGCACAATTGTGCAAGAGCACCACCAGACACATGACCTTAGCAGTATGGTGGTGGACCCGATACTGCTCTCGGTCCATATAGGTGAAATAAATCGTATTGGATTTAATGTATATGCTACGGATGCTGACTTTGACATTCTCTTGACATTCTTTCCTGATTATTAAAGTGTGTAATTATGTCCCTAGTCCTAATCCTAATTCTATTTATGAAGTACAGTATGTTTGTTTAATATTTGATTCTTTTTTTGGTGCCTTTAGTATAACCACTATCTTGCTCCTGTGTAACATAATGCTGTGCTATATTTCACATATTATGACAGCTAGAATCAGCAACACATGTTCCCAGGACGATAAGGACCAAGTCAAGTGCAAGTGCTTTCTATTCACTGGAGCGGGGAAGCTTCACTTTTGGAATTTGAATGCACACTATCCGTTCAGTGTTATACTGTGTTTACACAGGGAGGATTACTCTCTCTATTTGTCATGTTTGCCATTATTGGTAAAAGTGAAAAACTCCCAAATTTTGGGTTACCCATAGAACAGTAGTAGGGAGAAAATCTTCCAATGGGGACACCATTCCTGGTAACCATAGTGACAATCAGGGACTCCCTCACTTTGAAGGGATTTCCTCTGCTTTCCTGTTTTGGTTATAGGACAGGTAGTGACTGAAAATTCCCCCAAACAGGGCACAGATGTCAAAGAAAAAAAAAACTGTCCAGGGTTAAAGCCCTACCTTTCTCTTACCATTTTTTTTTTTTTTTAATTTAAGTCCAGTTGGTAATTTTTTTTAACTGCCATATGCTGTCAATCTAGTAAGCAGACTTATAGGAAACATATCTCTGTTGCTTATCAGGTGTCTTATTTGCTAACTAATCTCTCAGTTACCCATGTCTTATTTGGAAAATTGAATCACTAGTATCCCAGGCCCCTTTGTTTTCATTTAACTTAGGGAGATAACCTGGCCAACAGCTGAATTGGGATAGGAGAGGGATACAGTATTGTGTAGGGAGCTCTCACATACATGACTACTTCCCAGCACAGAAAGGCCCCTCTAAATATTAGAGTACATTTGTATGTTAGCCTAGAGTTGGTCCTAATTACCACAAGTTTCCTAATCGGCAAACTGGCAGTAATTGTTTAAAACTGTTTAGTGGCTTCCGGTTCCAGCACTACATGGAATGGCAGTACTAGGCTAGAAGAGCTCAAACCAATCCTATTCAGCATAAAAGGCCTGCAAAGGAGCTTCTCCCACCAGTGATCTGGCAGCTGACATGTTCAGGAGACTGCATGGGTCACTTTGTGGAGCAATCTTGATCCTGCTTTAACTCTCTGCCATCTCGGCCTTGTGATACTGAACACTGCATGGACATAAGCATGGCAGGTATCGTTGCTGAGGCTGGTGCTCTCTCTCCCTCCTCAGCTCCTGCTGACACAAAGTCATCTCATGCTCTAATTGCTGAGGCAGTAGCTGCTCTCCTGACCCCTACTATTACTGCATCTGTGGATAAGGCAGTGCAGAGAGTTTTGGGGATATGGGGATAGAACAGCTGTGCATAGAGATGGGCAAAAAGTTCTAAATTCGGCCGAACCTCGAACACCCAATGTTCGGGTCGAACCGATGGTCGACCCGAACCGTTCGATCATCCCTACTCACGTAGAACCATTATTTTTTCTATTTTTTAATTTTAGAGATGTTTCAATTTTGCTACATCTATTTTTCACCTTTGTGAAGTATGTTTTTTTTTTTTTTTTTTTTCCAAGACAAATAGGTCTTAAATTATGTAGCACATTTGAATATCTATGAGTCAGTTTTAAAGGTTTAGGTAGAGAGAAATAGAGAAATGTATGAACTACAGTGATTTTGTTCATTGCTACTTTCATGTAATTATTACAACCCCAGAGGTTTACTAAAAATGTTATTATCTAGTATTACTACCCCTTGGATTCTCTTTTTCTGCAATGTAATAGAGCTGTACAGCACATAATATGAAGTCTCTGCCTCCTGTCAAAATAAGAAAAACATTTTTAATTTCATCACAAACAAAAATTATGTTTGCATATATCAGTGGTGAAATAACAAAAACACAAACAATAATTCTGTTTTTATATATATATATTTTTAAATCTTTTAATCACAATAGCGCTAAATTCTATGTGCATATTCATATGGGCATTTCATGTTAAACCCCATAAGAAGATTAACAATGTATTAAAAAAATAAATAAAATAAAACATTTTTTGGGGTTCTTTTTTTTTGCTGCATAAAGTCAGGAATAACAGTTATACAACCATCATATCTACCCCTACTGAAATATTGTTGCTCATTATTATTAGCTCAATATGCAAATATCTGTTACTGCAAAGTAATCAACAATTGGTGAAGCCTAATAATTGTATATATTATATCTTGTAGTAATGTAGTAGCCAGCAGGTGAAACTGAAGTGTGCCTTGGGATATATATATATATATATATATATATATATATATATATATATATACAGTGCTCAGTATAAATGGCTAAACATCAACAGATTTGTTAGAAACTCTTTTTGCTCTTCTCTTGTGCAGAAGTGATACAGAGTTCATTGCTCTCTCCAAAAATTTTGCATTGAGTCCTTTACGCTCCTTGGAGTCTTGCTATTACCGGGCTCCTTTTGAGCCAACTATACTCGACTAGATTATCATTATCTAACACCTTTGTACTCGGTCGAAGATATTCTATCTTCTTTTGGGCCTTAGAATGGAATTTTTTATATCCAATGATTCAGTTTACAATGTCCGGGTACGCCAGGGGGGACCCTCTTTTTCATTGATCCATCCATACTAAATTATTACTATCAGGAATACAATGGCATAAAATCTCTTAAGAAGATTTTATTCTTATTCATATATCGAAATGCGTATTTGTTCCAAAGCTTTATTTCCATCCATGTTGGTTATTAGCCATGCCCAGGAATGCCATTTTTTGCATTTTTTGCCACTTGAGTATTTAAACTACTGTGTATTCCCTATACGAAATGTACACTATGTGTTTTTTATTGCAAATTGCCATTGTGATCTATTTTTAAAATTTTCCAATAAAAATTATATATTTTTATTCACTGTTTTGATTGCCTTCAAAATCCAATTTTTTTTCGCAGTTTTCTATTGTTCTGTAATAATAAAAAGCAGGGATGATGACAATCACACCTCCGGCCACTTAGTCACTATCTTACTATAGAAACCCTTTACTTTCCTTTCAAAATCAACATTTTCTATGGGACACTATAGTACAAAATACTCCCACAAATGTGGGACATTGATTGCAACCAAGATTGGTTAATTTGCACATGCAAAAAAGTGTTTTATCTAACAAATTTATTCAAGACCATGTTGCAAAAATGAATACACCCCAATAAGTCTACATTTTAGACAACAAAAATCCTAATTACCAAAAATTCAAATACAGGTGAGTCTAATTATTCATTAAACAGGTGTCCAGCAGACATTTGATCATAGAAGGGTGTTGGTTAACAAAGAAACCCATTTCCCATTTCATGCTGTCAACAATGGCACCACATAAGGCCCGTACACACGTACCGATTGTCGGCCGTAAAGATTCGGCCGACGACCGATCGGCCGATTGTAGGCTTGTTAGTATGATGCTTCCGACAGCCGACAGCGCACTTTCGGCCGAACAGAATCTGTCGTGCAAGCATTAAAATTTTTGTAGGCCGACACCAAAACGGCCGATTGTTCACCAGTCAGTACAGAATTAGGCCGACACACATCTACAAATCTCAACACGCATGATCGGAACCAAATAACGTCCCGGAAGAATTTTCTCAAGTAAACTCAACATTTTATCCAGAAAGAACTTTCGGCTCGCGGCAGTCCAAAAAATATGTGAAATGCGGAGCACATGCTCATCTTGATAAATGTGAGAAGAAGGAAGATGCTGCTCATAATTCAATACTTTACAAATAAAAAGGCATGTGTTCTGTTATGATGAAGATAATGTTTGTCTATTCTATCTGTTGTATCAAATTTTAGATTTAAATAATTTTAACTCTTCACCATTATCTTTGTATTTTGACTGCAAAGATCTAACTATTGATATGTCCCTTTATTCTTTTATGAATTAATGTATAAAACATATTTTGCTGGTTATGCACAATATTCAACATGTTAACAAATTAAGATACACCATTTTTTAATTTCAATCTTATTTATTTTTTTAAATCAGAAAAAACAAACAGAAAACATTAATACTTTCATTATTATAAAAATAAACATAAAAAAGGTCCATTTTGACTAAATTAACTTATAAAATGAGAAACAGGGGTAAAATAAATAATAGGGTACAAAAATTATAATTGCCTATAGCTATACTCAGGCTGCCATGAGGGCATGTTGTCATCATGTTGGCCATATTGCCACTGACTGCCATGTGGCATTTGGCGAGGTGGTGGCTGGTGTTGTGGAGGTGGAGGTGGAGGGCACGGGTGCTCATCGCACGCGTGGGTGTGCTCCGTAAGGCAGCCCCTTTCGGCCTTGTGCAGCACATCCAATATTATTTTTTGGGCAAATTGGCGCTGGAGTAGCTCCACTTGCCCTAAAGTTTTGCCAGTTAGATTCCCAAAGGACTCATAGGCTTCAGGTTTCCTACGGAGGGCTATGGTGGCCTCGCTTATAAACTGGTTGGTGATCTCATCCACGTGTTTCTTTTTTTGTCTGCGTTTGGCAGGAGGTGGAAATGATACCGAGGGCTCCACAGCCTCCTGGCTGCCACCTGCCTCCTCCTCAGTGATACTTCCCTGTTGATGAAATTAACAATTGATTAGAATGTTATAGTGTATATAAAAATGCATGTTTGTTATATTATTGTGAACAAATAGAAGACTTTACATACAGTGGCGTATCTAGGGTCTCCAGTGCCCTTGTTGAGGAGCTGTATTTGGCAACAACCCCCCCCCCCCCCCCCCAAGATCAATGTAAAAATTTAACCACCCAAAAAAAATTAAAAGGGCATTAAATGTTTTTCATTTGTCCCTTGTTTGCCCAGTGTAGAGCTCTCTAGTGGGCAATCATTGTCTCAGGTGTGAACAACAAGAAAGAGAGGGGTGAGAGATAGAGAGAGGGAGAGAAAGAGGGGGTGTGAGAGAGAGAGGAGGGGGGTTGCAGAGAGAGAGAGGGGCCTGAACTTGCAGAGGGCTTGATGTAGGGCATTGAGGGTGAAGCGGTGCAGGGAAACAGGAATAAGGAAGCCATCTGCCTTGCTGACCCAGAGTGAGAGACCAGAGACATGGAAGCAAGGATGGATGGATCATTTGCAGGAGCTGTTAGTTTGTTAGTTTTTAAAAAAAAAGGTTGAGCCGGAGGAATGCTGAGGCTACAGCAGTGTTTGTAAAGGGCCTTACACACTATAAGATTTTCTGAAGACTTTTTCCTTCACATTTACCTTTTCTATGTAGTGCAAGAGCCTGCCAGATTGCATACAAATTGAAAGTCTTTAGGTCTGACCTCATATTATATGGTTTTGGTAAGTCTGAAGGAAAAAGTCTTCTGAAAATCTTATAGTGTGTATGGCCCATTAGACCGGAGGTGTGCTGAGGCTATAGCAGTGTTTGTTAAGACCGGAGGTGTGCTGGGGATGCAGTGAGAGGCAGTCTCAGTCTCCTGGTCTGTTGGCTCAGCTGCTTTCAATGTTTTACACCTGCATGAAGCAGCTCTCAATGTTTTACACCTGCATGAAGCAGCTCTCAATGTTTTACACCTGCATGAAGCAGCTCTCAATGTTTTAAACCTGGATGAATCCGCATGCAAACTGGGGGTTCTGGGGTGTGCAGGCTGAGTGGATTTTGAAAAAATCCCTAAAACAATGCCAATGTTTTTGTGACCCCCCCCCCCTTGGCCTGCGCCCCTGGCGGTTGCCTGTCATGCCAACCCCTTGCTATGCCCGTTTACATAAAGGGTCAATTATGGTTTTGCTTATAATTTTGTTACATGATTACATTTTTAGCAGACAATATATTGTGAAATGCCATACCTGAGTCAAACTCTCCTCCAGGATATCTTCCTCCTGGCTGGGATCAACTGAGGCCTCTGCCAAAGTAGAAGGCAGTGTTGAAAGGGATGGCCTTGATTCCTCCGTATCTGCCAGGAATCGCAGGTTGTCAAAGTACCACAGCCGTGGTACAGGGACATCATCTGCAGCAGCTCCAGACTTTGTGGCGTCTTCAATTTTTTTCACCTCACGTCTGTAGGCAGTCCTAATGCTGTTTATTTATTTTTTTATGTATGGTATATCTGCCCTCGGATATATGGGCTTGTACAAGGCCACTAGATGTTGATAGGCCTCTTCTTTAAGATGCTTATTTTTGTAGGCTGCAGATTTTACTTGCCACAAACAGGGCAGTTGCCTGTACTCCTCAATGAACTGGAGCAAAAATTTGTGGCTGGTGAAAGTGTCCACCATAACGCAGTACAGTATATGCCTGCAAGACACAACATAACACAAAACATAGTAAAATAGCATGTATTTTGGGACATAATAAAGATATTCCCAATAAAAGCTGTATAGGGCCCAAAACACACACTTTATAATCAAATAGTCTTACCTTTGTTTGCGGGGAAGAGTCGTGATTCGCCGATCGCTCGTGCTCCAACCAACGATATGTCCGCTAGCGAATCGTCGACCGAAAGATCTGGCGTCCTTTAAATACAGCGCATGCGTCAACTCCCCCTCCATTGGCGGACTTGTGCAGGGGTGTGTACGTGCCGAAGATCAGGCCTGCATGCGACACACACACACCTGCGGTGGTGGAACAATCTTTGGCAAGAAACATGTCTCAAAGATCTGAGAGTTCAACTAGTGTGGGCCGAAGTGGTTGGGCCACCAAAAAAAACAAAGCTACACCCATGACCAAGGGGGAAATGGTGGAGATGGTTGGAATACTTGAAAGGCTGGACTATGATGGCAAGTTGGAAAATTATGAGAGGCCCAATGCCAGAAAACACCGCATTATGGACAAGGTGGTGGCCTGTTTAAAGAAAAAGTACGGCGTGGAGCGATCCAAAGACCAAATCAGGAAAAGATGGTCTGATCTAAAACATCGTGAGCAAGATCAGCTTGGGCAAATACATCGTATTCTGAAAAAAAGTAAGTTTTTTTTTTTTTTATCATGCAATATGTTTTGGTTAAATTTGGTGTATGTTGTATTAACATGTCTAGATTATAATGTCTATATAAAAAGTACTATTACTCATTTTATTGGTCATGTCGTGATTAGATCGATCTATTGTTGATTTTTTAGTATATTACATTAAAAGACAGGAAGCCATAGTTAAAAATATATGTATTGTATTGCAACAAATGTTCTTTCTTGGCACGAATTTTCTCTGCAAACATTCCTATTATTCACATATTATTATTCTAACCTTGAAATAGGAGAAAAAAGAAAATTAAAAGCTAAGGAATGGGAAAGGAGGAGGAGAGGTGCAGGTACTTTGGCAGCTCCATATACAGTGGAGGAAGAAGCAGAGAGGACATGGGCTCAGATGCTGGCACACATTCTCCAAAAGGTAATTGGTTCCTATGCACAGTCAAACAATAATGTACCATATTTTTATGAGATAACCATGTACATTTCTTAATATTTGTTAATAAAATAGCTATCAAGCAGGGCACCATGTCCTATCAAATGTACCTCTTGTGACTTTTATGATATGGCAACTTTTTTGTATTATGTACTGTAGATCAAGACATTCTTCCAGAGTGCATAATGGTGGAGCCAACAAGTGTGCAGCCACCAGAGCAACATGAAGGTGGGTAGGCACAGATTTTTGGGTAGTGGGATAATAGAAATATGTGTATTTGCAATGATTGTTTAACCTTATATTCTTGTATTCCCTTACAAATTTACATTGCAGATGTTCCCTCATGCGAAGATGTGTCATCTCCAGCTGGATCGGATGTTCAAACATCAGAGGAGAAATCTCATGGCAACTTGCCAAGCAGTCTTGCCGGCACATCTGGACCAAGTGTCGGAGAGCCAGTTGTGTGCCCACGTAGGTTTTTTTAATAATGATTTTTAAAGTGTATTTGTCATTTGCTGTATTTGGTGTAATGCTTCAAAGGAACGACCTGTTTGTTCAATAATGTAAATCAGGTGTGGCAAGCTTTGAAAATATGTGTCCATTATATAATCATATAGTGTAAATTCGTCATTATTTATCTTTTTTTGTGTAGATTTGTGACTATATGATTATATATTACACACATGATTAAATTGTTTTGCGCACCTGATTGACATTTTACATAAAACATATGTTTTTGACGTTTGCAGGTTTCTATGCCCCTTGCACACGGGGCATGAGCTAAAATATGTGTCAAAGATTTGTTTAACGCCACAAAAGCAGCTGTAAATACGTGTTTTCAGTATTTTGGAGAATTTGCGTAATCGCACGTTTTACCATGTTGCTTTTATCAGCGTTATTTTCAGCCTCCATTTCTAAACACTAGTTCCCTATGGGAGCCTCTTTATTTGAATGGAAGTCGCACCGTAAGTCGGATCAGGATGATCTGACTTTCGGGGCCACTTGCACTGTGAAGATTATTGAGGGGGAACTACACAGAAAAATTGGATAACCCGCCGTGGGTGTCCCCCCCCAAGTTCCCAAGCAGGCCCTTTGTGTGTGGTATTGAGTTTGAGGGTAGGCCCACACCAAAAAGACGGAGTGGGTTACCCCCAAAATCCATACAAGACCCTTATCCAAGCATGCAGCTTGGCAGGCCAGGAAAGGGGACGAGAAAGCGGACCAAACCCCCCCTGGACCACAGCAGGACACATGCCCTCAACATGGGGGGGTTTGTTGCTTTGGGCCAGGGGGGGCTCTGCACCCCACACCCAAAAACACCTTGCTCCCATGTTGATGAGGACAAGGGCCTCATCCCCACAACTCTGTCTGGTGGATTTGGGGGGTCATGCGGCCAGGGGGTTCCTAGGACTTTGGAAGCAACCTTTAACAAAGGGTGGCCCCCAGATCCCAGACCCCACTCCCTATGTGAATGGGTATGGGGTACATAGTACCCCTACACATTAACCACATAAAAGGAAGTGTATGTGAATAACGACAGGAGACGTTTCTGAAATGTTCTTAAATATCTTCATCCGGTCTTCTCCACTCTTTGGATCTTCTCCTCTCCACTCTTCTGCTGTCCAATCTTCTGCTCTTATGTTGTCTGCTCTTTTGCCCTAGGCTCTTCTTCTTCCTCCTGTCCTCCTCCGATGCTGTTGCCGTGGATTCTGCCCGTCTCTGCAGCTTAATATATATACATTACGACCATGCCCTCACAATGACGTCATCATGCGTTCACACCCCTAATGAATATATAGTAAGCTCCGGAGACCGGCAGAATCATCAGCAACAGCATCGGAGGAGGACAGGAGGAAGAAGAAGAGCCTAGGGCAAAAGAGCATAAGAACAGGGTAGTTATTAACTCGAGAGTAATTTAAGATAAACTGGACACCAAATGTTTCTATAATATGACCTCATGTAGGTGATTCACATTGACTCTGTTTTATTTTTTTCTACAGATCATGTTTTACATAGTTGCACTCTTGCAAAATTGACCACTGAGGCACTACAATGCTGCTCAGACCTTGAAAAAATTAAGGAGACTGCAACAGCATTACAGAATAAAATGCGAGACTTCGTGGACATGATTGGCAAATTAAAAAAAAAAGTTTTACTACGTTTTAAATGTTTTTATTGGGATGTTCCTGATTTTACCCATTTTGTATTGTCTTTTATGGCATATTTATTGCACTCAGCTGTTAAGGGTGTACCCAAGTTTGGGAAAAGCACTTTACAACACCCTAACCCTAACCCTAACCCTAACCTTAACCCTAACCCTGTGAATGTTTGTTACTAAAACATTTTTACATTCAACAATGTGTGTTCGATTCTTTATTTGACTTTCGTTGGGGGGTCCAGGTCTAAAGCTGTGTAAAGAAGCACTAAATGTATGATGGCTGTCCTATTCACATATTTACATGTTAATGAAAGCAGTTTTGACACTGCCATATGCGAGTTGCTGGGGGTGTCAATGAAATGTTAAAGACCCCCCCAGTTTTAACGCATATCACAGTGCGATCTGACATTTCACACAGGATCGGATCACACAAGTGTGAACGACTGTGCAATCCTATACTGATGTGGCTGAATAAATGCATCATGTGCGACTTTTGTGCGAGTGCAGTGCGAATTTAGCCATACAAACTGTATAGCTGATTTTGCCCTGAACATCTGATCGCATGTAATAAAGGAGCAGTGCACTCCGATATTACATGCCATCAGATGTGCAGTGTGAATTGAGCCATACACTTTGTATGGCTACATTCGCACTGAACCCGCACACAAGTCGCACATGACCCTTTATTTCTGATGTATCTGGATTGGATCACACAGTGCTTCACACTTGTGGAATACAATCCTGTGCAAAAAGTAAGTGGCGGGTCACCCTTATGCGATGCAGGAAGGCTGCAAAGTTGCAGACTTCCCGCATTGCATAAGTGTGACTCAACACTCAAGGTACTAGCAGTTCTAGGATTCAATATGGCATTGATATTGCCAGTAGCAATCAGTGTAGGGAGATCAGTGTAATCTATAGTGTATTGCTGGTTCTTTGCTCTAGTTCACTTTACATTACCTATATATAACACTTTGAGATCAACAATGATCAAGTTTCACATAACACTGACATATCCTAACATTGGTGGGCAGTGAGAAGGATGTCATAAATGAACACAACATAACAGGTGTAGGTACTTTGTTAATACCCTAATGTATTATATGAAATATATAGTATGGGCACCTTCTGGAGAATGACCACCAATGTAAGGTGACATTAGATGAACCTTGGGTGTGACCTAGTTCTCAATGTGAGAGGGTTTGTGGAAATGTAATGGGGTGCAGAAGGCCCGTGTATTTACACCACTGGATAAAAAATAACACATGGCCATCATCACTTTGGATCAGCTGGGGAGAGACTACAGTAAAGAAACACACTGATGAATGTATTAACCCTTCCAAAGTCACACATATATAACACATGATTAACCCAAAAAATTATGTTTGGGATATGTGCCCAAATGATTAGAATCCACAATACAGAATCATTGCAATTTTGGTTTAATGTGTAGAAAAATCTTATATCTCTGACATTTATCTTGTGTTTAAAATATTTTAGAACATTAATGGGTGTGTGGCAGTGATACAGCTCCTCTCCCCACAAAATATTCCAGATATTCCTGGCGGATCTGACAGGCCCTTTGTGATTCCAATCTTGAACATCCAACTTGCATTGAGGTCATGGACTCCATTTGCTCACGAGGTTGTGCCTCTCCACTTGTCCCTGGCATAGCAGGGTCAGTATCCAGTTGCTGCATAAGATAGTTTTCTGCATTCCTGCATAGAAAGTTGTGTAAAATGCAGCAACAGAGGACCACGTGATCTACTTTGTAGAGTGCCAGGTGTATGGACGTCAGGAATATCCGGAACCGGTTGGCCATTATCCCGAAGGCATTCTCAACAACTCTGCGAGCTCTGGACAACCGGTAGTTGTAGATCCTTTGCCCGGGGTTGAGGTTCCTCTGAGGGTAGGGCTTCATAAGATGCTCCCCAAGCGCAAAAGCATCATCTGCTATAAAAACAAAGCTCATGCCCTCAACGGTTTGCTCCCTGGATGACAAGTTCAGAGTGCCGTTATGAAGACGACGAGCGAACTCCGTCTGCTCAATAACTCCCCCATCCGAATTGCGGCCATTTTTGCCAATATCCAAAAAAATAAACTCATAGTTAGCATTAACTATGGCTAGCATGACTATACTAAAAAATCCTTTATAATTATAAAAAAAGGGCGCCGGAATTC
Source organism: Pelophylax lessonae (assembly GCF_965119305.1). Lineage (NCBI taxonomy): Eukaryota > Metazoa > Chordata > Amphibia > Anura > Ranidae > Pelophylax > Pelophylax lessonae. Next base: position 298,276,700 of record NC_138772.1, read on the forward strand.
GGAGGGGGGACAATGCGGACATGCTTCCCATCTATAGCACCCCCACAATTGGGAAAATTCCACTTTTCCAGAAATTGAGCAGAAATCTCCAGCCATTGCTCTGCGTTTGAAGGAAACTGTGAGGGGAACAAAAAAACAAGATTTAGTGCTTGAGCACATCACATTATTAATTACACACACAGTTGTCTGCTAAATGCTTATGCAACTTTGATAAAATATAAACAACAGGAAGGCAATCGTTTGGATTTGGGGATGTAACATCTACATACATTTATTTTACACCTCCTAATGTTATTATATTGTAACTCACCAGCTAGAGCAGAGATTCTCAAACTACGGCCCTCCAGCTGTTGCAGAACTACACATCCCATGAGGCCTTGTAAATCTCTGACATTCACAGACATGACTAGGCATGATGGGAATTGTAGTTCCTGAACAACTGGAGGGCCATAGTTTGAAGACCTCTGAGCTAGAGCTTTGGTATATGCTGACTTTTAGATTTAGCATGTGGGTGGGGGGATGGTTAAGCAAAACTATGCATGTATACATCAATAAGGGCTTGTGGTCAGTGAAGGTTTTAACATCATTACATAAACATACACAATCATAGGTGGGAATGGATGGACTGATGTGTTTAAGATAAATCATAAACTAGGTGCTAAAACATTGGCCAAGGAATAATTGTTTGAGGGAAAGTCATAAAATGACCCAAATTCAAAATACTGTTAACAGGCAATGCGTTTAGGGATACATAGGAGAGAATGCTGGGGTGGTTAGTGGGTAATTTTACAAATGGTTAAGATAATCTACATCTTTACTACTATGTGCATGCGGACAGAGGGTAGTTACAAAATAATGGCCTGTGTAAATTGCTGTACATCCAAAAACATCATAATTCGGGTGAGATGACTAATACATGTAATGTAATGTAAAAAATAAAACATACCTTGATATAGTCCTTCTGCAAGACCTTGATGATAGCAGAGCAGGTCTCAGGGATGATGATACCAAGTGCTTGGGGGGAGATGCCTGTGGTGAACTTGAGATCCTGCAGGCTTCTCCCTGTTGCAAGATACCTCAACGTCGCAATTAACCTTTGCTCAGGAGTAATTGCAACCCGCATACACGTATCCTGCTTCAGAATATAGGGGGACACCAGGGCAAGAAGACAGTGAAAGATGGGATCCGTCATCCTCAAATAATTCCTGAAGTCATCAGGATTATTTTCCTGGAGCTCCCTCAGCAAGGACATGTGGGAAAATTGATCACGGTTAAGCAACCAATTTTTCGTCCAGGAGGTCCGGTTCTTCTTCCTCTTGCTCATACCTCGCCTCAGAGCAAAAACTCCAACGCTAACTACAGCAAGGGTCGAATACTCGGTCTCCATAATGAATTCTCGAATGATGTCTCGGAAAATAGTGAAATGTCGTCAACCAAACAAATGCTACCGAAATCAGCGCGAGATGCCCAGAAGGGTCACGACCAAACACTCACTTCCTCTTTTGTAGCGGCGGACGTGCGTGGAACGTGCATTGAACGTACTGACGTCATTTTCTGTCAGCCGACAAAAGTACAGGGCAAGTCTAGAGCACTTTTCAACAGACAAACAACAAACACGACAGCCCTGGACAAAAGACGGGCGATCGGTCGGCCGACGATCGGTACGTGTGTACGGGGCTATAGACCTGAGAAAGACAATCATTTCTTTACACAAAAAAGGTGAAGGCTACAGGAAGATCAGCAAAACTTTACTTATCAGTCAGAATACTGTAGCAAAAGCGATACAAAAATGTAACAAAGATGGAACTACAACCATCTCACAGAGACATCCAGGCCGTCCCCAAAAGTTATTACCTCGACAGGAGCATCTTCTGATGAGAAGGGTTATAGAAAATCGCCATGCAAGTTCACTGCAATTAGCTAAAGAAGTAGAAAACCAAACTGGCTAATTGTTTCCCGTGACACAATGTGACGTACACTGCAGAGGAATGGCATGCATGGGTGTCGTTCATGCAGTGCCGGTACAAGGTCATCCATTGCCCAGGGCGAACATTTCAAATTGCGCCCCCCCCCAGGCCATGCATGACTAATCATCATCTTACCTATACCTGTTAGCCACACCTGACCATTTTACCTACATATAAAGTGCAGAAGTCAAGATTGGATAAATTACAAAGTGCAGGAGTCAGAAACGGGGTTATTTTTAAAATAATAAATTGGGACCTGCTTCTAGAGGAAATTGCAGTGTGTGGCAAAAATTGGATGCGGCTTTCACTGTGCTGAATATTGAGTGTGGCAAGAGATGCAAGGGCACAAACAGTGCAAGGGCTCAGTAGCAAGTGACGCAAAGTTCAGACTTTTATGATTGTGGAAGGGGGGCATTCAGAAGATCCAAAGGTTTTTTAGGGTGGGGAGGGTCCACTTTAAAGTTCTTTTACTGTTTGTTCAGAATATCTACAATATGTTAGGGTGCATGAACTGGGGAGTGGTTCACTTAAAGAAATAATTACCTGAAAACAAAAAATGTAATATATTGCAGCTTACCAATCATTAGATGTGGTGGCTGCATTCGTTTTCTTTTCTTAGGCTTTTTTTCCACCTTTTTCATCTGGCGCTCTGGCCAGTATCACACCTGCTTTATTAGAGTGCTCCCACTCTGGATAAAGAACCACAGGCAGCACAGCAGACAACAGTGCTGTCAGTCTGGGGGGAGGGGAGTGCTAGATGAACTAGCAGATTTAGATACACTAACAAATTGAAGCCAAACTCCAGTTCCCACTTTATAATCATTTACTGTGACGTTTTTTTTTCTTTTAGTATAAAGGTTTTACTTAAATATATGCTGACCTTCGTAAGCACCCCTGCCAGTGGTAAATGGTTTGTCACATCTCTGTAACTGAAAGTGAGCTTGTTCTTTTGAAAAACAGACTTGCTGGCTGGATCACCAGATGAAAACAAATGCAGCCTTCACAACTAAGAATTGGTAACCTGCAACATAATGTTTACTTGTGGATTTAATGTCTACTTTACACTGGTGACCCTGTTGCTGGTGACAGGTTTGCTAGTGAGAGCAGAGAACGTCATCACCTGACATTGCTACCATGCTGACAAACTGTGGAATGTCCTTTGTCAATCTGGCTGATGAGGGATTAATGCTGTAGGAGCGGGTCAGTAGTTTTCCTGTCCTCTCCTGTTGCTGGCTAGTTGACACCAACACCAGGATCACAATTGTGACAAAATGTACTTTAAATTTGGTTTGCTAGGAGTGAAGTAATCCTGACAGTTTGATCTGTTACTACATTCCTTCTAGTTTCTAGACCAATTCACAACATACATCACTAGCCTATGGAAAACAGGACCCACCACTCCGCACTTCAGCACCCCTCTGCTTTCTGCTCACCTAGTGAAGTGAATCTAGGAAAAAGAATGAGGAGGTCACACAGGGAGCTCTGATTCCCAACAAGGACTCTATGGCATTTGCAGCTTGCTGAAATAATGTGTTTCTACAGATAGAAACGTCCAGGATTTCTCCCCAGCACTGCCCCGGTCTGTACATGAAGAGCACTGTTTTTCAGGACAACTCCTCCATCTCTTCTGAGATCCGGGGGCTATCAGAGCAATTCTGCACATTTTCTTTGCTTGCACTGAGCTGTAATGTAGAGGCAGGAGATGAATGAAGCAGGACATACAGGAGGGTGATCAGGAGAACTGTCACTGCCATGTGAATGAAGAGCACAGAGGAAATAAACTTACATGGCAACCAATTCTCACTGTGCTTCATCACCACTATATTAATCTTTGCTGCCTGCAGCTACAAGTATCAGTCACAGAATGGAATGGAGTTACTTTACACTTTGTGGAATACTGAAACATCCCAGTAGATTCCTTCCATATTAATCCATTTTACTTTCTCTTTCACATTTAGCAAAGTACAGCACAGCCAGGTACAGTTTGGAAGGCAGAATAGATCAGGACTCACAGGTGCAGAAGACATGTAATCCATCCATCCTGTCACATCTTCATTCTGCCATGTGCTGAGCTCTGATGTCTTTAGTGTTGGGCGGGATTAATGATCGGGGCTGCAGTGTAGTGTCCTCTTCTTGCTCCGCCCCCCTGCAGAGAAGCTCTTCCTGTGACAGCCCCGATCCGGCCACACTGAGGAACTAAATCCCAGGAGAAAACATTCTTCTCCCTTCTGTAAAGGCATGTAAGACCCCATGTACAGTGAGAGTGAAAGAATACCTATTGTGTGAGTCTTCTTACTGGCAACCCAGCGCCCCTCCCATACTGTGGCCAGGGCAGCCGCCCCTCCCACCCCCCCCCCCTTGCACTGGCCCTGCATCCATGAAGGAAGGCTCTCCTAAAGCCCATGCCCAAAAAAGCCTGCTTAGAGCTTGCCTGGAGTGATGAGACCAAGATAAATGTTTTTTGGAACTTATAGCTTCAAAACTGTTTGGTGTCACAAAGGTGAGGAGTGCAAAGAAAAATGCTTTGTGCCTACAGTGAAACATGGTGGTGGCAGTGTCCTTCTGTGGAGCTGAATTTCATTCATGGTATCATGAATTCACAAATGTACTGCTCTATATTGAAAGAGAAGATGCTGCCATCACTCTGTGGACTTGGTCGTTGTGCACTTTTCCAAAATGACAATAATCTAGAACACACATCTAAGGCAACTGTTGCATTTCTGAAGAAGAACAGGGTGAAAGTGATTTAATGGCCAAGTATGTCTCCTGATCTGAACCCAATTGAACATCTATGGAGAATTCTGAAAAGACAGGTTGAGCATAACTCTCCATCCAGCATCCAGGCTCTAAAAGAGATCGTTCTTGAAGAATGGAAAAAGATAGATGTTGCAATATGTTATGTAATAAAGTTGAATTTCATCTGAATTTCCCTGTTTGGGAAAACTAAATGGGGAATTTGCCTACCTGCTGAGCCAAGCCTCCTGCTGCAGTCAGAAATGAAACCGTTTACCAACCAGGTTGGTTGCTAGGGAGTCAGGTGCTATTGGCTTCATAGCAACCAGTGATGTTTTCCCACCCATCCATTCAACTATAAGTCAGAGATTTGTATAAAAAAGAAAAATGCGCTGGTCTGTGATAAAGCTGCTCCCAGGAAAAAATATGAATGTAGTGTAAATATGAATGGTGCGCTAAATCCAAATAAATATGAACAAAACAATGTGCAAAAATCAATGTAACCAAAATCATATGTGTAAAAGTCCCAAATGCAACGTGATGTAACTCCTCAAATGATATATTCTGGTGATACAAAAATGTTGACAAATGGTGATAGATTCAAATGGTAACTTTGAAATCCCTCCACCTGGTGAAATTCCTCCTTACCGGACGGATATGAAGTAAGTGCAAATCATGAAATATTTCAAAAAACGATTTCTTGTGCCCGCACTAAAGAAATGCATCATACCCAATTTTTTTTGCCAAAAATATGTAGCATAAAACAAATTGGCCTAAAATGTTAAAAAATTTTGATTTACATTTTTTTGGGGAATTTCATATAAAAAAATGTGAAAAATATTGTTATTTTTTCAAAATTGTCGCTATTTTTTTGTTTATAGCGCAAAAAGTAAAAATTGCACAGGTGATCAAATACCACCAAAAGAAAGCTCTGTTTGTGGGAAAAAAAGGACGTCAATTTAATTTAGGTACAGCGTCGCACGACGACGCAATTGTCAGTTAAAATCACGCAGTGCGGAATTGCAAATTAGGCCCTGGTCTTTGAGCAGCCAAATCCTCCGGGGCTTAAGTGGTTAAGGCAGATTACATTTCCTTGCTGACTTCTTTTTTTGCATGGTATTGGGGTCCCCCTTAAGGGTCTGATATGCATGTAGAGGGGGGTCCCTATGCATTTTTTTAAGAAAATCAAGTTGGCAGGAAAAGACCAGCAATTTAAACTGATTTTTTTTTTTTTTTTTTTTTATTCAAGTCAGTTTTGCTGTAGTACATTGCATACATTTAATGTTTCACTTTAAGTACCATTAAAATCACTGCTCCCTGCAAAACAGTAATCCCTTGCCTATTATCCTTGAAAATGGTCACAATTGATCTTAAAGATTTGGGTCCCACTAACTTCAGTTTTGATTAATGTTCAGGATTTGTGAATGAATTCAGGTCATTTACTGAGAATTATAAAGCAGCCACAGCAAAAGAAAAAAAAAAAAAAGTAGAACATATATGTTGATTTTTTCTTTTTTTGCTACGGAGATAACTCATCTGCCAATTGCTGCTAAAACCTTCATTTAAAGGGAAGGACAATTCTAACTATTTGTTTTTTTTTACCATTTTTACTTTAAAATAGTTATTATGTCCATACACTTCTTAACTTGGCATAAAAAATGAAGTAAGGATATACCACAACCACTTCTATCAAAATAGGTTTAGAAATAACTCTTGATATGTTGTTCCATTATCTGAAAAGTATTTTCCACATACAAAACTCCATCTTTTTGTGTCTGTTCTAGCTGACAAAAATAAAATGTAATGTACTGTACCTCCACAAAGGGTCATTACACTATAACTTTTGCCAACATCAACATCATAACATACAACAAAGAACCACCAGGTTTTTTTTTTTTTGCCAGTCAGTTCAGTTTGTCTTTCATTTAAAATGTATCAGTTCTCTTTTTGATGGAGGGTTTTTAACAATTAACTACTTAAATTTGAACTTTACCCAAAAAGTGAAGTACTGCTCATTTTCTCCCTTCAGCCTGTAAGTGAGTTGCAGGCTTTTTTTGGTGGGGGGGGGGGGGGTGGGGGGAGTGAGTACTATTTTATTCAGGTACCTTCTCCCAACTCTGCAATCTTCACCTAAGTGAGGATGGCATCACGTGTTCCACCCCATGCTTGTGTGCAGCTTCCTGGGACATTTCCTACATCCCAGGATGTTGTGAGACCAGTCTCCCTGTACTGTAAAATCTCACACATGTGTAATGGGGAGCCATCTGTGATTTATCAGGAAATAACAGCCTGCTCCCAAATCAAAGATGGTGGACTGGGGAAATCAGGTGTAGGAAGACAGTGCTGGAATCCATGGGCTGGTAAATACCTGATTTTTAAAAGTTATCGTCATAGTATTTGTAGAAAAAAAAAAAAAACATAGTGAAGTTCCTCTTTAACCGCTTCAGGACTGCCCCACATACATTTACTGTGGCGCAAAACCACGTACCTGTACGCAATTTTTTCAAGGGATATGGGGTGCGGGTGCTGCTGGAGACCATCTCCCGCTGTGATTGGACACACCGGAGCCAATCAGTGGGTCCAGCAGATTGGATGTCTGCAAAACAGTGGTCTGCCTATGTAAACAAGGCCATTCTGCTAGTAAGGAAGATGGAAGATCTAAGCACGAACATAAATCTTTCACTTTCTAAAGTGCAACCATCCCCCACACAGTTCATAATTAAATCTAGGGAACACATTTAACCCGTTGATTGTCCCTGATGTTAATCCCTTCCCTGCCAGTGTCATTTGTACACTGACAGTGCATTTTTTTAGGCACTAATCCCTATTAGTTTCACTGGTCCCCAAAAAGTGTCATTTAGTGTCAGCTTTGTCCGCCGCAATGTCGCAGTCCCTCTAAAAATCGCTAAAAAAATAAGGTCCATAAATCTATCCCATAGTTTGTAGATGCTATAACTGTTACGCAAACGAGTCAATACTTGCTTATTAGGATTTTTTTTTACCAAAAACATGTAGCAGAATACATATTGGCCTCAACTGATGAAAAAATTTGATTTTTTTTTTAATTTATTGGATGTGTTTTAGAGCAGAAAGTTTAAAATATTGTTGTTTATTTTTCAAAATTATCTATATTTTTTTGTTTATAGCACAAAAAATAAAAACGGCAGAGGTGATCAAATACCACTAAAAGAAAGCTCTATTTGTGGGAAAATAAGAACATCAATTTTATTTGGGTACAGTGTCCCATGACCGTGCAATTGTCAGTTAAAACAACGCAGTTCGGTAAAGCAAAAAATTGCCAGGTCAGGAAGGAGGTAAAACCTTCCAGAGTTGAAGTGATTGAAGAAAACTTTATGAGCAGTGTAAAGTCAGACAATACTTAAATTTCTAGAATTATTGATATCAAAGTAATGTTTGTGTTCAGAATGAATAGTATCAACTTAGAATGTGACTGACAAAAAAAAAAAGAAATTTGTTACAACTTGAAGCATGTTTGCCAATACTTTTCTTGGGGGCAATTCAAGTTGCAGTCATCAAAGAAATGTTATGCATTGCTTAGCTGAGCATAAACCAATACGTACTAGTCCAAGAAATGTTATATAGTTCCTATCAATATATATATATATATATATATATATATATATATATATATTAATGTAGCATAAAAAGTTATTAGAAAGTTATTAGAAAGCAGAAAATTGAAAATGCACATTACATTTAATGATTTTTACATGTTATCACAAATGGTCAAATGCCAGCTATTTTTAGTTTGCTTGTCCAAAATATTTGGAGGACATTTCTGTTTGCATTTCTAAATTATGACTGATATACTCATGATAAGTAAGTACAGTACTTTATTGCTAGGAGTTTTCCAGCCATTGCACAAGATTGTCATTGATTTGTGAAAGTATTTGGTTGGAAAAAAACATTGCTTCAGGCAACATAATAATTAGGTCCATCTCTTGTAAGGGCACACAAAATAACTTTGTGTGTCAAGAAAATATGCCTATTTATTATAATAGATTGTTTAGTTTCACACAACATTCCAGCAAATGATGATATTTTGAAAGGGTTCTCACCACTATCACCAATTGCTGTGAAAGATTCAGATTTAAATGTTTTTCTACATTATTATGTAGTATATTGGTATTTTTGGCAATTATATTTATTATGTATAATGTCTACCAACATGCAATATTTTCCTCTCCCTCTCTGCCTTTTTCATTTTTTTTTTTTTTTAGATAGCCATTTTACTTTGTGGACTCTAATCCAATTACATATTAAGTACAAAACATTAAGTTAAAGAAGTTACATCAAGTTGAACATTAAAGTTTTATTTGTGGTGATAATTATATAAACAACATACACAAATGTTGTTCTCTGCAAAAATCTGAGAACAAATACATAGTTGTGGTGTGGAGCTTAGAGGGCACTTTATAAAAAAAAACGAATGTGACAGTTGTAGTTTTGCAAATGTGGATACTCTCAAACAGCCACATATATATATAAATATAATATACTAATATCAGCGCTTGTGTAAAAGTTGAAAATAGAGACATCAACAGAACAGTATCATATAAACCACTATCAGTGCCTACGGGTGTTATTTAAAATAAATGCAGTCTTGCCTATTGCTTAATTTTCCTTGTCAAATTTGTTTATTGTTTTTAATAAAATAAAGGAGAACAATCTGAATTTTACAAGGATTGTGGTACATATTCAAAAGGTAATAAACTAATTCCTTCAATTGGAAAGGGACAAATAAAAATGCAAATGCAATATCATACTATATAAGCATCAAATAGACCGTCCAAGTCAAATGTCAAAAATGTAATATAATTGAAAAGAAAGAGAAAGGTAGATTGTTGACTGTCAGTCTAGTTTCATAGTTACATAGTTACATAGTTACATAGTAGGTGAGGTTGAATAAAGACAATAGTCCATCTAGTTCAACCTGTGTAGGTATGTGTGGCTGTAATCATCTCCCATACCCCTGAATGTTCTGATCCTTGAGATGTAAGTCTAAGAGTCTTTTGAAAGCCACCATACTACCCGCAGAAACCACCTCTTGTGGTAGAGAATTCCACAATCTTGTTGCCCTAACAGTAAAGAACCCCCGCGTTGCCTGAGGTTAAAACGCTTCTCCTCTAATCGCATTGTATGCCCTCGAGTCCTCATGCAATCCCTTCGAATGAACAGCTTTTTTTCTAAGCTGGGATCCCCATTAAGATATTTATAAATTGCTATCATGTCCCCCCTCAGACGTCTCTTCTCCAGGGAGAATAAATCGAGCGATTGTAGACGCTCTTCATAGTCAAGGTCCTCCAATCCCCTAATTAGTTTAGTTGCCCTTCTCTGGACTCTCTCCAGCTCCAACACATCCCTCCTGAGGACTGGCGACCAGAACTGGACGGAATACTCCAGATGCGGTCAGACCAGAGTTTTATAAAGTGGAAGGATTATAGTCTTATCTCTGGAATGCATCCCTTTCTTTATGCATGCTAATATTCTGTTTCAAGACAAGGTGATTAATAAATCAGTAAAGCAAAGTACATTTCAATAAGACTGGAGAACAATCCTGTTAGTACCACATAGGAACTGAAAAAAGGGAAAGGGTCATGAAAAAAGGAGTAAGAGGAAAAAAGGGAAAGGGTCATGAAAAAAGGAATAAGAGGATAGAAGAAGTAAAGAAAAGGCAAAAAATACAGTGATAATAAAGGGTAAATTTGATAGAGGTAGTGCGGCTTCAACTGAATGAAAGGGTAAATGAAGTAGTATTTGGGGTTGGTACCTCAGGCCATGGAAATGTGGGGACTTTAAGGGCAAAGTAACAAATAATAGTCTAAATGAAAGTAGTAAAATAAAGTTTTTTGTTTACTGTCTCCTGTAGCGTCATACATATATACAGTAAAGTAAATACTTGTGAGGGGCTATAGGCCCCTGGTGTAGAGATGTGATTAAGTTCAGAAAGTAGTGACAGATGTGAAAGTTGTGACTTTTTTTAGGGAAACTCTCTATTGTAGCAGAGAGTTTCTCCTGCGTTTGTGTCCCAATGCGTTTCGGCTCTCAGTCGAGCCTTTTTCAAGGGTGAAAGTCACAGATTATCAATTGTTTTCTTTTCATGTGTGCTGATAATGATCCCTCTGGAGCAGCGAGAACCCGAGCCGTGTAGCGGTCTGTATTGATGTTAAGGGCAACCACCTGTTCAATCTCTGCTTCAGATTGTCTCATCAGATGGTCCTCTGGTGTGTATTATGCTGTCCCCTGATCGGAACCTGATGTGTCCAATCTTGCAGGGTTCCTCTAAATGTATATAACTCTGTACATCAGGAGTGGTATATATGTGCATATTTCCTGACCCCGGGCTATATATCCTGCCACGGTGGGTCACTTACTTGTAATAGGTGGCTCGAGAGAGCCCTCTCTTGGGTTGTTAATATTGGTGGGTTCGCCCGATTGATTCGGCTGTGTCACTGGCTCCTGCGGTCCTCTCTCCTCCCTGTCAGTTAGGGAACTACAAGGAATTTACAAGGATTGTGGTACATATTCAAAAGGTAATAAATAATTCCTTCAATTGGAAAGGGACAAATAAAAATTGGGGAATTACAAGGAATTTACAAGGATTGTGGTACATATTCAAAAGGTAATAAATTAATTCCTTCAATTGGAAAGGGACAAATAAAAATTGGGGAATTACAAGGAATTTACAAGGATTGTGGTACATATTCAAAAGGTAATAAACTAATTCCTTCAATTGGAAAGGGACAAATAAAAATTCAAATGCAATATCATACTATATAAGCATCAAATAGACCGTCCAAGTCAAATGTCAAAAATGTAATATAATTGAAAAGAAAGAGAAAGGTAGATTGTTGACTGTCAGTCTAGTTTCAAGACAAGGTGATTAATAAATCAGTAAAGCAAAGTACATTTCAATAAGTCTGGAGAACAACCCTGTTAGTACCACATAGGAACTGAAAAAAGGGAAAGGGTCATGAAAAAAGGAATAAGAGGAAAAAAGGGAAAGGGTCATGAAAAAAGGAGTAAGAGGAAAAAAGGGAAAGGGTCATGAAAAAAGGAATAAGAGGATAGAAGAAGTAAAGAAAAGGCAAAAAATACAGTGATAATAAAGGGTAAATTTGATAGAGGTAGTGTGGCTTCAACTGAATGAAAGGGTAAATGAAGTATTATTACCATGGCAATAGTAAAGTGTCATCAAAGTCTGGAGGTATACAATGTTTAACCCAAGGTAACCAAAGGTTTTTAAATTTGCAGATCCGATCACTCGCAATTGCTTTCATTTCTGCATGGACAAGGGCTTTATTGGTTCTGTGAATGTTTTTGGCTACAATCAGATTTTGCATGTTCCATGCGTTAGCTGTGGTTTGTTTTGCAGAAGTTAAGAGTTGTAAAAGAAGGCAAAATTGATTCTGTGCAATTCTATCTTCTTTTAGAATCATTAGAACTATAACAGAATTATATTGTATGGAAGTTTCGAACATTTTAGAAGCTAAATCCAAAACTGCCTTCCAAAATATTTGGGCTATTGGACAAACTTGTTGACTGGAATAGTATCACTGGATTGGCCAACGTGTTGCCTATATTTAAAAAGGGATCAAAGTCTTTGCCAAGTAACTATAGACCTGTTAGTTTAACTTCTATAGTCGGGAAGATACTGGAGAGTTTAATAAAAAAAACACATAGATGTGTTCTAGCTGGAAAAAATATTTTAAGCAACAGGCAGCATGGATTCATGAAAGACAGAAGTTGTCAAACAAACCTGATTTCTTTTTATAAGGAGGCAAGTAAAACCTTGGACAGAGGGGTGGATGTGGATGTAGTATACTTGGATTTTGCAAAAGTGTTTGACACAGTTCCCCACACACAACTAATGTGTAAGGCAAAGTCTACAGGCTTGGAAAGATCAGTTTGTAAATGGATAGAAAATTGGCTGAAAGACAGAATTCAGAGAGTAGTGGTTAATGATTCTTAATCTGAATGGTGTAAGGTTATCAGCCGTGTATCCCAAGGTTCAGTGTTGGGACCCCTACATTTTATTATACTTATAAATGATATAGGGTCTGGAATTAAAAGTAACATTTCAGTCTTTGCAGATGACACTAAGATTTGCAGTGGAATAACTTCCTTGCAGGATGTCTACAACTTCCATGCCTACCTCAATGCACATTGAGCAACTATGTGGCAAATGACGTTTAAAGCGTAACTCCACTTTTGGTAAGAAAAAACATTCCCCTCTGGGTGATTTATGTGCATTACAAGGATTGTAACAAACTTTGTTGCAGATTCCTACCTTTTGTTATTAAGAAAAAAAAATCACTGTTTATCACTGTTTATTCCTCAGGGCCTCTATGCTGAGTGGGTCAAATGGGAGTGGTTTCATAATTATCCATTGGCCGTGGAAGCTACAGGGCACTAATGAGGAAAGCTGCTGGCCCTGCATCCCATTAGACGTGTTTCTATTGGGAGTATCTCAACAATGACATTTTTGTTGCAGGGGATCTGCAATCTGATTTGTATCTTAGGCAGACTTCTGGGAATATTGGTGAGCCAATCACACAATCAGGAAATTATGTTTCTGGGGTGTGGTCAGTAGTATGTATTCTGTGTACAGAACAGCTCCAGGTAGCCATATTGCATTGCTTTTTCAAAAAAATTCAACAGCTGCAGATTAAAAAGGAAAGATAATTTTTAATAACATTCAATTACAATATGATGTGTCGCAATTGTATACGCTATATTATTTTATCTCGATTTGCTATTTTTTTCCCCCACAAAAATTGAGTTACCCTTTAATGTTGATAAATGTAGAGTTATGCACTTGGGGGCTAAGAATATGGATGCATCATACATACTAGGGGGAGTAGAACTGGAGGAATCCATAGCAGGGAAGGATCTGGGTGTTCGGGTAGATCATAAGCCTAATAATAACATGCAATGCCAAGCTGCGGTTTCCAAAGCAAGCAAAGTCCTTTCTTGTATTAACAGAGGAATGGACTCCAGAGAGAGAGATATCATTATTCCCCTGTACAAATCATTAGTAAGACCTCATCTGGAATATGCAGTTCAGTTTTGGGCACCAGTTCTCAAAAAGGATATCAGGGAACTGGAGAAAGTGCAGAGAAGGGCAACCAAACTGATAAGAGGCATGGAGGAGCTCAGATGTGAGGAAAGAATAGAGTAACTGAATTTATTCTCTCTTGAGAAGTGGAGATTAAGGGGGGATATGATGAACATGCACAAGTACAGTACATAAGGGGTCCATATAGTGAACTTGGTGTTGAGTTATTCACTTTAAGGTCATCACAGAGGACAAGGGGGCACTCTTTACGTCTAGAGAAAAAGAGATTTCATCTCCAAATATGGAAAGGTTTCTTCACAGTAAGAGCTCCCTCCAGAGGTGGTTCTGGCCAGCTCAATAGATTGCTTTAAAAAAGGCCTGGATTCTTTCCTATGTGTAAATAATATAAATGGGTACTAATATGTATAGGTAAAGTTGATCCAGGGAATATCTGATTGCCTTTGGAGGGATCAGGAAGGAATTTTTTGCCCTGCTGTAGCAAATTGGATCATGCTTTGCTGGGGTTTTTCGCCTTCCTCTTGATCAACTGCGGGTATAGGATTATGCATATGGGATTATTTGGTTGTGTTTTTTTTCTTTACTGTTTTTTGTTTTTAATTGGTTGGGCAAGATGGAATTGTGTCTTTTTGTAACTATGTAATCCCACCATATATTCAGTTGGGTGCCAGGATTTGAACAGCTGTGAAAACAAGCTGCAGGGTGATTGGGAGTGTATTTCGCTATCCTAGCAAGAACTAAATACCAACGAGAAAGCACCTTATAATTTGTTTCCACAGCAACAACATTAGAGAAAGCAGATTTAGTGGTTAACCATATACTGGACCATTCAGTATCATTGAACGAGCGTTTTAAATAGTATTCCCGTTTAGAAACATAGGGAGGGGGACTAGCATCAAAACTAGCTGGAATTTGCTGGAAGAGTTGAAACACGTCCTTTGATATGTGGGGCATAATTACATACATGCTCAAAATGCAAAATCTGTGAAAAAAAGAGTGTCGGATTGTAGGTATGGTTGGAAAAAAAAATCAGATCCCACCAAAATATTTCAAAAACTATCTCATTATCTAGATACGGGCAAGGAGATGGGGGTATTAACATTGAAGGTAGCTGATTCCCTGATGGTGGAGTCTCCAGTTACTCCGGTTTTCCATCACTTACCTAAAGTCCTTAAGAATCAGATGCCTATTAGGGTGACGACCGATTGTTGCAGGCATCTTCTCCCTGCTTGAGAAACTTGGAGCATGGGTGGATTGGTACCTGCAACCCTTGCTCAAAAGACTTCCAGGCTATATTAGGGATACTTCTACTGTTCTATTACACATGAATGACATCCAGTGGCAGGCGACGTTTGTCTGGGCCACTTTGGATATCAAGTCACTGTACTTATGTATTCCACATGAATTGGCACTTGAGGCTCTCCATTGTCACCTGCACAGCTATAGTACATATAGTGCAGAGCTAAAGGAATTTTTGGTTCTGCCTGTTTTGTTTTAGTTAAATTATAAAATTTTATTTTTAATCAAGTGTATTATTTGCAGTGCATGGGAGCCTCTATGGGAGCCACGTTTTTGCCTTCACTGGCCAATTTGTACATGGGTTGGTGGGAGGAATTGTTCTTGTTTTCCCATTGCAGTCCTTATACAGAAGCCCTCCAATGGTATAGGAGATTTATAGATGATCTTATATTGGAATGGGACAGTAGCATTGTGGACATTTTTTGTATCGAATGTAATGATAACCATCTTTATCTGGAGTTTAACCATAAAAGCCATGCTAACTGCATCAACTATCTTGATGTCACATTGGTTGGTGATTACATCACGAGCAGTGTACAAACTTGCACCTTTCGTGAAGAGTGTGCTGGTAACTCTCTTCTTGTAGCTACAAGCTGTCACCCTACACACAAGATCCAATCGATTCCGGTAGGTGAATTTATTAGTGCGCTGCGCAATTGCTCCAATGCAGACAGTTTCAAAATTGAATGCAACATTATCACTTCCAGACTAGTCTTTTGAGTTCCCCATCTGAGGAGAGTGGCATGCCTATTATCCCCATCGGAGTGAACGCTTGGGTGATTTAGTTGTTTGAACTATTTTTAAAAAAAAAACTGCAATAGTTTGCCAGCATACTTTTTTTGCATAATGGCCTCCCAACTCCTAAATGTACAAATTTACCATGCCAAAAGGATCAAGGTGACACAAGTCTTCCAGGCTTTGCTCTCAATCATAAAACAGCACCTTTTGATTGAATACTAGATTGGTTCAGCAAAAAGCATCATAAACATTTGGTCAAAAATTCAATTTCTCCATAGCATCCTAAAGACCTTTTATGGTCTGACAAATTAAATAAACACAAATTGCATCACTGTTCCATTTAACTGCAGCCACTGGTAATTAGGGTTGAGCGGACACCTAGATGTCCGTGTTCGACGGGTTCGGCCGAACTTTAAAAAAAAGTCCGGGTCCGTGTCCCGGACTTTTACCGAACTTTTCCCGGACACCGAACCCCATTGAAGTCAATGGGGACCCGAACTTTAAGGCACTAAAATGGCTCTAAAACACCAAAGGAAAGGGCTAGAGTGCTGCAAATGGCAGCAAAACGTAATTAAGAGCATGGCAAGTGCTCTGCAAACAAATGTGGATAGGGAAATAACTTAAAACAACAAAAAAAAACAGAAAAATAAAACAATGTTCTTCATCTCTGAAGGACGAGGCCCATATGGAGTAGGAGGGAGGTTGAGGTGGTGGTGGATGTGGCGGTGTCATAGGCGTGCGCACAGGGTGTGCCGGGTGTACCTGGACACACCCTAATCACCTAGGGCACATAGCATTATCACTCTGTTTGCCAGTGAGGAGATGGGAAAGATCTCCCTCGGACCTGCTCTGCTCTATTTCTCTTTGCCAGCAGGGAGAGTAATGTATCGGAGCCATGTACATGTAGGCAAACACATGCATGTGTATTTCAACTTTGGGGTGCACACCCTAATGCAATAGGCTGCGCACACCTATGGGCGGTGTAGGTGGAAGCGGCGGTGGAGGAGGACCAGGGCCGGATTAAGAGCATCATGGTCTTGGTGCTGAGGATTTTGAAGGGCCTTAAGGGCCGTGCCTTGGCATGCACCCAGAGGAGGAAGGGTGCAGCCATGCATGCCTAATTCAACATGGGATGCTGTCTCTGAAGCCCATAAACACATCCATGCATCGGCAACTGTCCCTCCTTGTCAGGCCTTCGCGCTGTGTGGGGAGGTTCTGAGGGTGCTGCCTGGGGAAGCGAGCATAGAAGCCAGACTTCTGTGTTTACAAGTGACAGAAGAGTGGTCACAGTGAATATGGCCAACCCGGGGCCTATATAAAAGGTAGGGGCCTGGAGCTGCAGCTCCAATAGCCCCTACGTTAATCTGGCCCTGAGGAGGAGGACGAGGTAGCCAACACTGCTTCTTTTCACAAATTTTAAATGAGGGTACACCCCAAAAGAGTGAGAAAGAGCAAAAATGGAACAATGGGTGGGTAAGGTCGGTATCCATTGCTATTCTGCACAAGGTACGGAAAAGTCCCGTGGGATCCATGCCTGGTTCATTTTAATGAACGTGAGCTTGTCCACATTGTCTCTGGACAGGCGGCTGCGCTTGTCTGTTATAACGCCCCCAGCCGTGCTAAATACCCGTTCAGATAATACACTGGCTGCAGGGCACGCCAGCACCTCCAAGGCGTAAAGGGCAAGCTCAGGCCATGTGCCCAATTTGGAGACCCAGAAGTTGAAGGGGGCAGACCCCTCATTCACTACATGTAGGCGTGTGCACACATACTGCTCCACCATGTTGGTAAAATGCTGCCTCCTGCTAAGACGTTCCATCTGAGCTGCTGGTGCTGCTGTTTGTTGTGGCGTGCTGACAAAGCTTTTCCACATTTCGGCCATGCTAACCCTGCCTTCTGAGGTGCTGGCGGTGCCCTGGTTGCGTTGGCGACCTCCTCCTCCTCCTCCTCCTCTGCCTTGTGCTTCCACTGTGGCCCCGCTGTCAGATGGGAATGCCAGCAGCATTGCATCTACCAGCGTGCGCTTGTACTCGCGCATCTTGCGATCGCGCTCCAGTGAGTGAATTAAGGACGGTACGTTGTCCTTGTAACGGGGATCCAGCAGCGTGGCCACCCAGTAATCAGCACAAGTTAGAATGTGGGCAACTCGGCGGTCGTTGTGGAGACACTGCAGCATGTAATCGCTCATGTGTGCCAGGCTGCCCAGAGGCGACGAAAGGCTGTCCTCTGTGGGAGGTGTATCGTCCGTGTCCTCTGTATCCCCCCAGCCACGCACCAGTGATGGCCATGAGCTGGCCTGGGTGCCACCCTGCTGTGAACATGGTTCCATCTCCTCCTCCAGCTCCTCCTCCAGCTCCTCCTCCTCCTCATCCTCCAGAACTGTGCCCCTGCTGGACAATTGTGTCCCTGGCATTTGTGTGTGCAGGAACCCACCCTCGGAGCCCCTTGCGAATGACTGCCCTGAAAGCCTTTGAAATGTTACCTCTTCATCCTCCTCCTCCTCATCCTGTGCCACATCCTCTTCCATCATCGCCCGAATTGTTTTTTCAAGGAGGCATAGAAGTGGGATAGTTAAGCTGAGAACGGCGTCATTGCCACTGGCCATGTTGGTGGAGTACTCAAAACAGCGTAACAAGGCACACAGGTCTCGCATGGAGGCCCAGTTATTGGTGGTGAAGTGGTGCTGTTCCGCAGAGCGACTCACGCGTGCGTGCTGCAGCTGAAACTCCACTATGGCCTGCTGCTGCTCGCACAGTCTTTGCAGCATGTGCAAGGTGGAGTTCCACCTTGTGGGCACGTCACATATGAGGCGGTGAGCGGGAAGGCCGAAGTTACGCTGCAGCGCTGCCAGGCGAGCAGCAGCAGGGTGAGAACGCCGAAAGTGCGCACAGACGGCCCGCACTTTCTGCAGCAGCTCTGACATATCGGGGTAGTTTTTAAGGAACCTCTGCACCACCAAATTCAGCACATGCGCCAGGCAAGGGATGTGCGTCAAACCGGCTAGGCCCAGAGCTGCTATGAGATTTCGCCCATTATCGCACACCACCAGGCCGGGCTTGAGGCTCGCTGGCAGCAACCACTCATTTGTCTGCTGTTCCATGCTCCTCCACAACTCCTGCGCGGTGTGTGGTTTGTCCCCCAAACAGGCAAGTTGTAAAACTGCCTGCTGTCGTTTAGCCCTGGCCGTGCTGAAGTTGGTGGTGAAGGTATTACGCTGTCCGGATGAGGAGGCAGTAGAGGATGAGGTAGCGGAGTAGGATGAGTTAGGAACAGGAGGCAAACTGAAGCACCCTGCAATCCTCGGTGGTGGAAGGACATGCGCCAAATTGCTATCCGCCTCAGGCCCATCCGCCACTGCATTTACCCAGTGTGCCGTTAGGGAGATATAACGCCCCTGACCGTGCTTACTGGTCCACGTATCGGTAGTTAGGTGGACCTTGGCACAGATGGCGTTGCGCAGTGCACACCTGATTTTTTCCCCCACTTGGTTGTGCAGGGAAGGGATGGCTTCCCTGGAAAAGTAGTGGCGGCTGGGCACGACGTACTGTGGGACAGCCACCGACATAAGCTTTTTAAAACTGGGCGTCTCCACCAGACGGAATGACAGCATTTCAAAGGCCAATAATTGTGAAATGCTGGCATTCAGGGCCAGGGATCGCGGGTGGGTAGGGGGGTACTTCCTCTTCCTCTCAAGTGTTTGGGAGATGGAAAGCTTAACACTTCCACGGGACATTGTGGAGATGGTTGTTGGTGACCCAGGTGGTGGTGTTGCTGACAGATCGTCTGTTTGCGGGGTGGCAGGTGCCGGTATGACTACAGAGGTGGCTGGAGCGGCCGAGACTGCAGCAGAAGAGGAAGCAGGATGAGCCAGAGACGTTTCTTGGTTTTGAAGGTGTGTACTCCACTGCAGCTCGTGCTTTGCACTTAGATGCCTGATCATGCAGGTTGTGCTCAGGTTGAGAAGGTTTATGCCTCGCTTCAGGCTCTGATTGCACAGGGTGCAAACCACTCGTGTCCTGTCATCAGCACATTTTCTAAAGAACTTCCACGCTAGAGAACTCTTTTGAGCTGACTTTGGTGCGCTCGTTCCCTTGCTGCGTTGGGCAGTAGCAGGCGCAGTGTCTAGGGCACGGCCGCTCCGCTTCTGCACCCTGCTCCCTCTTCTGCTATGCTGGTGGCTCTGTGCGACCACCGCCTCTTCCTTCAAAATACTCAGGTCACCTGCATGACCTTCATTCCATGTGGGGTCGAGGACCTCATCGTCCTCCACATCATCTTCCACCCAGTCTTCACCCCTGCCCTCCCTGTCGGTCTCCACAATGCTGAACGCCGCAGCAGTTGGCACCTGCGTTTCGTCATCATCGGAGACGTGCTGTGATGGTCCTTCCATGTACTCATCTTGAGAAATAAGTGGTTGGGCATCGCTGCACTCAATCTCTTCCACTTCTGGGGCAGGGCTAGGTGGATGGCCCTGGGAAACCCTGCTGACAGAGTCCTCAAAAAGAATAAGAGACTGCTGTATGGCTTGGGGCTCAGACTGCTTGCCTGATTTGCAAGGGGGTGAGGTGAAAGACGGTTGGACATTGGCTGCAGGTGCCAACTCTGACCTTTCTGCAGTAGACTGGGTGGGAGACAATGTGAAGGAACTGGAGGCACTGTCAGCAGCAAACCAATCTACTATCGCCTCTCTGTGTTCTGGCCTCATCACTTCTAGAGGCGTATGATGCCCTACCAAATACTGCTGCAGGTTCTGTCGCCTACTCACACTTGAGGAAGGTGTTTCACTTGTGCGTGTAGCTGGCACAGATCGACCACGTCCTCTACTTGCAACAGGAGCTCTAGCAGCAGCACCACGACCCCGGCCACGGCCCCTATTTGACGCTCTCCTCATATTTCTGAAATTTAAGATCTTGCCCTAGAAAGGTCTTTATTGAATAGCAGAACAAAAGAACAACAGTATCGCACGGGTTTATCTCACAGTCAAATATGCAAACTATGCCGCAATTTAATGTTTTTTACACCAAAAGGGTGTGTATTGAATAGCGGAATAGGATAAAAAACTGTGTACCTCACACGTACAAACACAGACTAGGCCCGATTAAATTTTTTCCTACCCTAAAGGGAGGATGAGGAAGAGGAGTATGGAACAGGCAGCACCCTCAAATCTTCAGAAGTATGAGATGAACCTCAAAAACTTGGAAAGGTGGATCTCACACGTACCGACACAGACTATTCCGCAATTTAATTGATCCCCAAAGGTTTTTATTGAATAGCGGAATGGGAAATATGATCAAAAAAAGTGTATGTATCTCACACGTACAGAAGCACACTAGGCCCCAATTACTATTGTTTGTACACCTAAAAGGATGGAGGAGGAGGAGGAGGAGTATGGAACAGGCAGCACCCTCAAAGCTTCAGAAGTATGAGATGAACCCCAAAAACTTGGAAAGGTGGATCTCACACGTACCGACACAGACTATTCCGCAATTTAATTGATCCCCAAAGGTTTTTATTGAATAGCGGAATATGAAATATGATCAAAAAAAGTGTATGTATCTCACACGTACAGAAGCACACTAGGCCCCAATTACTATTGTTTGTACACCTAAAAGGATGGAGGAGGAGGAGGAGTATGGAACAGGCAGCACCCTCAAAGCTTCAGAAGTATGAGATGAACCCCAAAAACTTGGAAAGGTGGATCTCACACGTACCGACACAGACTATTCCGCAATTTAATTGATCCCCAAAGGTTTTTATTGAATAGCGGAATAGGAAATATGATCAAAAAAAGTGTATGTATCTCACACGTACAGAAGCACACTAGGCCCCAATTACTATTGTTTGTACACCTAAAAGGATGGATGAGGAGGAGGAGGAGTATGGAACAGGCAGCACCCTCAAAGCTTCAGAAGTATGAGATGAACCCCAAAAACTTGGAAAGGTGGATCTCACACGTACCGACACAGACTATTCCGCAATTTAATTGATCCCCAAAGGTTTTTATTGAATAGCTGAATAGGAAATATGATCAAAAAAAGTGTATGTATCTCACACGTACAGAAGCACACTAGGCCCCAATTACTATTGTTTGTACACCTAAAAGGATGGAGGAGGAGGAGGAGGAGTATGGAACAGGCAGCACCCTCAAAGCTTCAGAAGTATGAGATGAACCCCAAAAACTTGGAAAGGTGGATCTCACACGTACCGACACAGACTATCCCGCAATTTAATTGATCCCCAAAGGTTTTTATTGAATAGCGGAATAGGAAATATGATAAAAAAAAGTGTATGTTTTTCACACGTACAGAAGCACACTAGGCCCCAATTACTATTGTTTGTACCCCTAAAAGGATGGATGAGGAGGAGGAGGATGAAACAGGCAGCACCCTCAAATCTTCAGAAGTATGAGATTGTGTTCACTGTACCCCACAAAGATTGTGTTCACTGCACCCCAAAAGGATTGTCTTCACTGCACCCCACAAAGATTGTGTTCACTGTAATCCACAAAGATTGTGTTCACTGTACCCCCCAAAGATTTTGTTCACTGCACCCCACAAAGATTGTGTTCACTGTACCCCACAAAGATTTTGTTCACTGCACCCCACAAGGATTGTCTTCACTGCACCCCACAAGGATTGTCTTCACTGCACCCCACAAAGATTGTGTTCACTGTACCCCACAAAGATTGTGTTCACTGCACCCCAAAAGGATTGTCTTCACTGCACCCCACAAAGATTGTGTTCACTGTACCCCACAAAGATTGTGCTCACTGTACCCCCCAACGATTTTGTTCACTGCACCCCACAAGGATTGTCTTCACTGCACCCCACAAGGATTGTCTTCACTGCACCCCACAAAGATTGTGTTCACTGCACCCCACAAAGATTGTGTTCACTGCACCCCAAAAGGATTGTCTTCACTGCACCCCACAAATATGGTGTTCACTGTAATCCACAAAGATTGTCTTCACTGTGCCCCACAAAGATTTTGTTCACTGCACCCCAGAAGGATTGTCTTCACTGCACCCCACAAGGATTGTCTTCACTGCACCCCACAAAGATTGTGTTCACTGTACCCCACAAAGATTGTGTTCACTGCACCCCAAAAGGATTTTCTTCACTGCACCCCACAAAGATTGTGTTCACTGTACCCCACAAAGATTGTGTTCACTGTACCCCACAAAGATTGTGTTCACTGTACCCCCCAAAGATTTTGTTCACTGCACCCCACAAGGATTGTCTTCACTGCACCCCACAAGGATTGTCTTCACTGCACCCCACAAAGATTGTGTTCACTGTACCCCACAAAGATTTTGTTCACTGTACCCCACAAAGATTGTGTTCACTGTACCCCACAAAGATTTTGTTCACTGCACCCCACAAAGATTGTGTTCACTGCACCCCAAAAGGATTGTCTTCACTGCACCCCACAAAGATTGTGTTCACTGTACCCCACAAGGATTGTCTTCACTGCACCCCACAAGGATTGTCTTCACTGCACCCCACAAAGATTGTGTTCACTGTACCCCACAAATATTGTGTTCACTGTACCCCCCAAAGATTTTGTTCACTGCACCCCACAAGGATTGTCTTCACTGCACCCCACAAAGATTGTGTTCACTGTACCCCACAAAGATTGTGTTCACTGTACCCCACAAATATTGTGTTCACTGTACCCCCCAAAGATTTTGTTCACTGCACCCCACAAGGATTGTCTTCACTGCACCCCACAAAGATTGTGTTCACTGTACCCCACAAAGATTTTGTTCACTGCACCCCACAAAGATTGTGTTCACTGCACCCCAAAAGGATTGTCTTCACTGCACCCCACAAAGATTGTGTTCACTGTACCCCACAAGGATTGTCTTCACTGCACCCCACAAAGATTGTGTTCACTGTACCACACAAAGATTGTGTTCACTGCACCCCAAAAGGATTGTCTTCACTGCACCCCACAAAGATTGTGTTCACTGTACCCCACAAAGATTGTGTTCACTGTACCCCCCAAAGAATTTGTTCACTGCACCCCACAAGGATTGTCTTCACTGCACCCCACAAGGATTGTCTTTACTGCACCCCACAAAGATTGTGTTCACTGTACCCCACAAAGATTGTGTTCACTGTACCCCACAAAGATTTTGTTCACTGCACCCCACAAAGATTGTGTTCACTCACCCCAAAAGGATTGTCGTCACTGCACCCCACAAAGATTGTGTTCACTGTACCCCACAAGGATTGTCTTCACTGCACCCCACAAGGATTGTCTTCACTGCACCCCACAAAGATTGTGTTCACTGTACCCCACAAAGATTGTGTTCACTGCACCCCAAAAGGATTGTCTTCACTGCACCCCACAAAGATTGTGTTCACTGTACCCCACAAAGATTGTGTTCACTGTACCCCCCAAAGATTTTGTTCACTGCACCCCACAAGGATTGTCTTCACTGCACCCCACAAAGATTGTGTTCACTGTACCCCACAAAGATTGTGTTCACTGTACCCCCCAAAGATTTTGTTCACTGCACCCCACAAGGATTGTCTTCACTGCACCCCACAAAGATTGTGTTCACTGTACCCCACAAAGATTTTGTTCACTGTACCCCACAAAGATTGTGTTCACTGTACCCCACAAAGATTGTGTTCACTGCACCCCAAAAGGATTTTCTTCACTGCACCCCACAAAGATTGTGTTCACTGTACCCCACAATGATTGTGTTCACTGTACCCCACAAAGATTGTGTTCACTGTACCCCCCAAAGATTTTGTTCACTGCACCCCACAAGGATTGTCTTCACTGCACCCCACAATGATTGTGTTCACTGTACCCCACAAAGATTGTGTTCACTGTACCCCCCAAAGAATTTGTTCACTGCACCCCACAAGGATTGTCTTCACTGCACCCCACAAGGATTGTCTTTACTGCACCCCACAAAGATTGTGTTCACTGTACCCCACAAAGATTGTGTTCACTGTACCCCACAAAGATTTTGTTCACTGCACCCCACAAAGATTGTGTTCACTCACCCCAAAAGGATTGTCGTCACTGCACCCCACAAAGATTGTGTTCACTGTACCCCACAAGGATTGTCTTCACTGCACCCCACAAGGATTGTCTTCACTGCACCCCACAAAGATTGTGTTCACTGTACCCCACAAAGATTGTGTTCACTGCACCCCAAAAGGATTGTCTTCACTGCACCCCACAAAGATTGTGTTCACTGTACCCCACAAAGATTGTGTTCACTGTACCCCCCAAAGATTTTGTTCACTGCACCCCACAAGGATTGTCTTCACTGCACCCCACAAAGATTGTGTTCACTGTACCCCACAAAGATTGTGTTCACTGTACCCCCCAAAGATTTTGTTCACTGCACCCCACAAGGATTGTCTTCACTGCACCCCACAAAGATTGTGTTCACTGTACCCCACAAAGATTTTGTTCACTGTACCCCACAAAGATTGTGTTCACTGTACCCCACAAAGATTGTGTTCACTGCACCCCAAAAGGATTTTCTTCACTGCACCCCACAAAGATTGTGTTCACTGTACCCCACAATGATTGTGTTCACTGTACCCCACAAAGATTGTGTTCACTGTACCCCCCAAAGATTTTGTTCACTGCACCCCACAAGGATTGTCTTCACTGCACCCCACAAAGATTGTGTTCACTGTACCCCACAAAGATTGTGTTCACTGTACCCCACAAAGATTGTGTTCACTGTACCCCACAAAGATTTTGTTCACTGCACCCCACAAAGATTGTGTTCACTGCACCCCAAATGGATTGTCTTCACTGCACCCCACAAAGATTGTGTTCACTGTACCCCACAAGGATTGTCTTCACTGCACCCCACAAGGATTGTCTTCACTGCACCCCACAAAGATTGTGTTCACTGTACCCCACAAATATTGTGTTCACTGTACCCCCCAAAGATTTTGTTCACTGCACCCCACAAGGATTGTCTTCACTGCACCCCACAAAGATTGTGTTCACTGTACCCCACAAAGATTGTGTTCACTGTACCCCACAAATATTGTGTTCACTGTACCCCCCAAAGATTTTGTTCACTGCACCCCACAAGGATTGTCTTCACTGCACCCCACAAAGATTGTGTTCACTGTACCCCACAAAGATTTTGTTCACTGCACCCCACAAAGATTGTGTTCACTGCACCCCAAAAGGATTGTCTTCACTGCACCCCACAAAGATTGTGTTCACTGTACCCCACAAGGATTGTCTTCACTGCACCCCACAAAGATTGTGTTCACTGTACCCCACAAAGATTGTGTTCACTGCACCCCAAAAGGATTGTCTTCACTGCACCCCACAAAGATTGTGTTCACTGTACCCCACAAAGATTGTGTTCACTGTACCCCCCAAAGAATTTGTTCACTGCACCCCACAAGGATTGTCTTCACTGCACCCCACAAGGATTGTCTTTACTGCACCCCACAAAGATTGTGTTCACTGTACCCCACAAAGATTGTGTTCACTGTACCCCACAAAGATTTTGTTCACTGTACCCCACAAAGATTGTGTTCACTGTACCCCACAAAGATTTTGTTCACTGCACCCCACAAAGATTGTGTTCACTGCACCCCAAAAGGATTGTCTTCACTGCACCCCACAAAGATTGTGTTCACTGTACCCCACAAGGATTGTCTTCACTGCACCCCACAAGGATTGTCTTCACTGCACCCCACAAAGATTGTGTTCACTGTACCCCACAAAGATTTTGTTCACTGCACCCCAAAATGATTGTGTTCACTGCACCCCAAAAAGATTGTGTTCACTGCAGCCCACACACAGAAAAATGGATGTGGATCACTGACACCTGCCTATCTCCTATCCCACACCACACAGCAATATCGATTGTAGTTTGTAGAATACACTGACCCTATAATTCAGCAGACTCTATCCCTAAAATGCCTACAACTCGCCCTGCCTAAACACTCCGACCTGACCCTAAATTCTATCCGGACACCAATTTGTTTTCCCTGCCTGTCTTTCCCTAATCAGCAGCCAGCACGTATTTGTGCTCTGTCCCTGAGCTAAGCAGCAGAATGACGCCGCTGCGGCTGCCTCGAACTTATAAAGACTTGGTCACATGCTTCAGACGGCCAATCACAGCTACTCATACATTTGCAGGCATGGCTGGGATAGCTTAAGGCACACCAGTTAAACGATTGTTGATTGGCTGTTGAAAGCCCGCCATGAAAAGAGCGCCAAAACATGCAAAACCCGGAAATAAAACGACCGAACACAGATTTTTTACCCGAACATACAGTAAAGTGTCCGTGTCCGTGTTCGGGTAACAAAAATCCAATTATTCGGTACGAACACGAATAATACAGTCCGTGTTCGCTCAACACTACTGGTAATTGCTAGTTTTATATATTTAAAAAATGCAGCCCCTCTACTATCCCGGACCCATTAACTTTTCTACTGAATACCCAACAATTCCTCCATAGCCTTCATGCCCTTAAATAAGAATATGACATTGAGCCTTTTAGTCTTAATGAAAATCCCCACAATCAACCTAATCATCCTGCCTGCAGAACTTCAATCCCAATGCTCCAGTAGGAGCATTGTTTTGGTTTTCCATAGACAACTGCTCAGCTTCTTTATCATTTTGGGTCACCTGAATATCACCTGAATAGCATCTATCACTTACTGACAGCTTTTGAAATGCTTTGTACATAGTCTCAATCACCATAACATAACATTTCTTTAACATACCAACCTATTTTAATTATCTAATTATTTAATTTCCTAAACTTTGGAAATTATCTTCCTTTGAAACATGTTACTAGGCAACAGAGATGCTCCTCAAAACTCCTGATACCTGGAAGTCTTCCGTACTACAAGCCCGAGCTAGACTCGCCTCTCTCCTCTGCCTACACTAGAGATACACCGGTCCTAAAAACATCAGCCCATTCCTCCCTGGAATTTGACAAACACTTTGTACAGCTCATATAACCCTAATCTGGACCTGTGCAGTCACAGAAACCCAAGGCTATTCCCTCCTGCACAGACCCCTGCTGTCTGTCATTTTGGCTACTGCCTTCTACAAATTTCATACAGTGGACCCAGTCTCACAACACACCTATTCAGCTTATTACTACTGAATAGGGATGATCGAACGGTTTGGGTCGACCATCGGTTCGACCCGAACATTGGTTGTTCGAGGTTCGGCCAAATTTAGAACTTTTTGCTGAAAAAGTTCGGAATTCGGCAACCACAACCGACCAAAATGCAATGGTTCAGGAAATGGGCTTTAAAAGCCCGTGATTGGACCAGAACCATCAGTAAAAGCCAATTGAGGGGGCAGGAGAATGATAGGAATGTGATTGGAGTGACTAGGGGGTCCATAGTCCAATCATTAGTGAATACGCCCCCCAGTATATAAGATAGCCCCCGCCAAATTCCTAGCATTGTTATAAAGGGACATGGAAGAGAGTGGAAGCAGTTCTGTGAAGCAGTTTTGCTACAAAGTGTCATTTAGCAATTTTTAGTGTGAGGAAAGGGATATCTAGTGTAGTTAGGGTGCTATTTTCCACTATAGTTAGCTTTAATTATTCAGTTTCTGTAGGGAAAGTGTTAAGTGTAAGGAGACCATAGTGTAGTGTAGGGTTAACTGACTCTGACTGCTATGGCAGGGTGACAAAACCCTTCCATATCAGGGTGACCGCTATAGAGAAAAGATCGTTTCTCTTGTGTCACATTCAGAGCACTGATATGGCTTCTCACCGGTCAGCTTGCTTTTTGGCTGCAGGCGTTTATAGGGCTTTTTTGAGGAGATGTTTGGAGTCAGGCATGACATCTGAACATCTGTGTAGGTGTATATATACATACACCCATGTCTGTATATATACACATACACAAATATAGGTGTGAAAGTAGCAGAAACATATGCTTGCGCTAATTAAATAATTAACAGGCATATGGCTCTGCTCCTATAACACCTATATGTGTGTATGTGTGTAAATATATACAAGTGTGTGTGTATATATATAACCCTATACAGAAGTTCAGATGTTTTGCCTGCCTCCAAAGACCCCAAAAAAATGCCCAAAAAGTGCCTGCGCCAAAAAAAATGCCCAGGTGTGTTCTTGCAGGCGTTTTTTTGGGCATTTTTTTGGGGTCTTTGGAGGGAGGCTAAACATCTGAACTTCTGTATAGGGTTATATATACACACACACTTGTATATATTTATACACATACACACATATAGGTGTTATAGGAGCGGAGCCATATTAGTGTGAATTAGCGCAAGCATAGATTTCTGCTATTTTCACACCTATATATGTGTATGTGTATATATCCATACATGGGTGTATATACCCCTACACAGAAGTTCAGATGTTTTGCCTGCCTCCAAAGATCCCAAAAAAATGCCCAAAAAAAAACCACCAGCTGCAAAAACACACCTGGGCGTTTTTGTAGCTAGCATTTTTTTGGGCATTTTTTGGGCGTCTTTGGAGGCAATTTTTTAAATTTTTTTAATTTTTTTTTTTCAATAATTGGATCGCTATCAAAAATGACAATTTTTAAGAACTTTTTTTGTGTCATTAATAGTCCCTGGGGCATGACCCTGAACCCTAGGCACTTTTTAGGGGCATTTATTGGGTTTTAGGGCTTCAAAATGGTGTTTTTTGATTACCGAAGTTCGGGTCCTATTGATTTCAATGGGGTTCTGAAATCTGGGCCGAACTTTCGGGAAGTTCGGATGTTCTGGCCAAACTGAACTTTTGAAAAGTTCGATCATCCCTACTACTGAACAACAGTGAGTCTAATTTTTATAGCTATAACTATTACCCAATGAATACATTATACATAATATAGCCACATGCTATCCTCCTAGTGCCAGGTATAAGCCTATTGATTAAACAATTATTTATCGTGACTAGGCTGACACTTGCTCGACTCTGGAAACAACCTTCAGCCCCTGATCCCTCAACAACTATAGATAGTTTAAATTAGCATGCCACAGATGAATACATGTTTGCCAAAGCCCACCTCTTACTGAAAAACATAAAAAAAGACCAGGCGAAGAGGGACTGTCCCTGCTGAAAGAATGATTATCAGCTGCTGGTGGGATGCTGCTAACCCAAACCCAGTACCAATGAGATCAGTGAAACAGCAGCAATATTTGGTTAGAAAAGCACTGTCCCATGGCAGAATGAACATGGAATTCCAAATTAAAAATGAAGACTGTCAATTTTATTATACATCCCATGAAGGGAGCAAGCCACTGATGTACCATGGGACAACGCTTTTATTCCCAATTATTGTTGCTGTTCCACCTCTTAATGGATACATTTCTTTGTAACTGGGCTCCCTGGCTATAATCTCCATTGCTATAATCTCCTTGGCGCTCATTACTGCGGTAAATTCTCCATGTACAAAAATGTTCTCATTGAAAATCGTTATGCCTTGGAACCCATGCCTTAACCATCATTTAATTTTATTTTATTTTATTGTATTTATCTAGATCCTTGGTATTAAGTATTACATTTTTTCCTTATATTACTTAGCTACCTATTTGTTTATGTTACCTAATTGTGCAGCAAGGCTTCTCTCTGGAGTATTGCTGATTGATGGCTCTCTATAGACGTCTCAGTAGACACCCCTACATCCATAGCACTGCACCGGCTTCTTCTTTCGCCCTCTCTTCTCTTGCTTTTTCACTTCTCTCTTCCCTTTCTTCTCCTCCCTGTACCCACTATCTTTTACCCTTGCCAGACTCCCTTTTTTTTCTTTTCCTCCTTCATAACATAATGCTTAAATTGTTACATTGTAAGAATTGTAAGTGCTGTCATCTCCTTGCCATGATATCCTAGTCAGCTTTGTATTATTTCCTTATACAGTAAATATATAATTATATTAATAAATATAAATGTTGAAACCAAGCAATGATTGGTATATGATAAGGATAAAATATGATGCCTCCTATGTATCTGCAAAAATATACATAAGGTTAGTCACTATGATATGGTTCACTGCAATTCACAATTCTTCCTCAAAGCTTTTGGCTCTCATGTTGACTAAATAACATCTGATGACTAGTGATGAGCTCTGGCATGTTTGGGATCGTAGTCCCAAACCAGCTGAGCAATACCGCCAGGAAGCCAACACTGCACACCACCAATCATAGGCATTGAGGCATTTCCCGGTCCACAGTTGCACAGACCAGGAAATGCCTCACTGTCTATGACTGGCAGTGTTCAGTGTCGGCTTCCTGGCGGAATTGCTCAGGTGAGTTGGGACTACGATCCCAAACACACATGAGCCCATCACTACTGATGACCTGATTATGTATATTAATACACCAGCATACAGTTTGTATTGGTATATAATATGTACTTCACTCAACAAAATCTGATTTGCAAGAATATATAGAAATAACTTTGGAAGATAACACTGCCAAGAAAACCTTGTTTCTCCAAGCACAAATTAAATGTGTCTTATTTTGGTATCATACATAATGCAAAGTTATTGGCGATTCAAAAGGCCCGTAGTTTACATATAAACAATGTTCTGGTCCATAAAGGATACAGAGGTGTAAGCATGCAATGATTCTTAAGCAAGCAAGCAAATTCTTTTTCCTTCCACTACAGAATGTATGGGGGAATAATTCCTGCAGCACTATTGTGTACTGTGGGAGTGATCATATGCAAAAAATATGACAGGCTTGTTGTACTGTTGTAAATTAATGGTTCAATTTCAGTACAACCAGCCTGCCCATAGATGGATCAAATCTCAGTCTGTCCCTGCTGAACCGAAAGAGAGTTAATCCATCTACAGCTGACTTCAGGTCCCTTGGCTTATATGATCTTGTGACAATGGGCTTGATTTATAAAGGCAAATAGGCTGTTCAATTTGCAAGGAAAGTTGCAGTTTATATGGACACTTCCCCCCAGAGCTTAGTAAAAGAAGCTTCCATCATCCAATCATGCACAAGCAAAAATGTTTTTTTATTTTTCTTGCAAGTGATTGGGTGTTCTTTGCAAAGTGAAATTTCACTACATTCACTAAGCCTTGGGGAAAATGATCTTGCAAAGTGCAATTTCCCTTTAAAAGAGAACAGCCTATTTGCTTTTAGTAAATCAACCCCCATGTGGCTGTTATATAAACACTTTCTAGAATGGAGCAGAGTTGTCATATTTACATCCAGAACCCACACTTTGTTTTGCAGCTCACTCACTATGCAACTAATTGTCAACCAGGTTAAAATCGGAGGTTTCATAGACAAAAGAAGAATTTGAATATGCAATATACATTTATTGATTGGGTTACATAATATTTACAAATAACACTTTTAATAATATTTTCTGTACAGTATAAATAACGTGGGTTACACAATGTGTACAAATTACACACAAAAGCATATTTACAATACAATGTATGGAACACGTATGGAGTTAGTTAAACTAAGCTTTATATCTGGTCATATTGAAGACTTTTATGTCCCAGCATAAAGGGCACAGCTTGATAACAATTCATTAAAAAATTGCCTCTTCTTTATGCACATTGCCTAATACAATATAAGGCACACCTACTGGCCACTGCACCCAGCTAATGTACATAGAGTATAGGCCAAAATAAAGTGGCTGATAACAACCCATGTGAAATGTGATAAGAATACAAAATAATTTAGAAGTGGGGAGTGGAATAATATGTGGAGGACCACAATTAATGTTTTAACCACTTCTGGACTGGAAGGATTTGGCCCCTAATGACCAGGCCATTTTTTGTGATTCGGCACTGCGTTACTTTAACGGACAATTGCACGGTCATGCAATGCTGTACCTAAATAAAATCAATGTCCTTTTTTCCCACAAATAGAGATTTATTTTGGTGGTATTTGATCACCTCTGCAGTTTTAATTTTTTGCGCTATAAACAAAAAAAGAGCGACAATTCTGAAAAAAAAAATAAAACAATATTTTTTACATTCTGCTATATAACATTCCCAAAATAAAAATTAAAAAAATCTAAATGTTTTAACATTTTATGCCAGTTTGTTTTCTGCTACATATTTTTGGTAAAAAAAAAATCACAATAAGCGTAGTTTGATTGGCTTGCGCAAAAGTTATCTCGTCTACTGACAATGGGAAAGAATTGTCATTTTATTTATTTTTTACTAGTAATGGCGGCGATCTGCGATTTTTAGCAGGATTGCGACATTGCGGCGGACAGATCAGACCCCTAACTGACATTTTTGACACTTTTGGGGGGACCAGTGACATTACTACAGTAATCAGTGCTAAAAATATGCACACTATTACTGTAATAATGACACTGGCAGGGAAGGGGTTAACACAGTGGGTGATGGAGGGGTTAAATGTAAGCCTAGGGAAGTGCTTCTAACTGTATGGGGGTTGGGCTTTTGAAATTATCACAGAGACCTGTGATCCTATATAGAAGGATCACAGGCGCTCTGTGATCATTCCAGAGAGAAAAACGGTCAGCTGTGTTTACAATAGCTGACTGTCCTTCTCTCTCAGCGGGGAAAGATTGCAGGTTCTCAGCGGAAATCTGAGCCTCCGGTCCCGTGCATTGGAGTCCCCGCTGCTGAGTGGGGGCGGGAGAGCGCCGCCCCCTAGCTGCAGGTGCGCGACCGGCATACAGCTACGTCGGTTCGCGCATGTGGGGCTGCCTGCCACAGTATATCTGCAGCGGGAGGTCCTTAAGTGGTTAAATACTGTATATTATCATATATCAGAAGACCTATTGAATATATTACACAAACCCTTCAGTTGATAATTTGTTTTAAAAATACTCTGAATATATTCTTTATAATATTGACAAAAATGTAAAAGAAAGCAGTTTTCATTTTCTTAGTGTTCAACATATTTTGTGTAATTAATGATAATATATATATTATCAATAAAATATTTTTTCCTGGGGGGTGGCGACTGCGGAGTGTAATGGCCGCTTGATCCAGGAGCTCCTTTGAGCGATCGGGAAGACTCCACATCTACGGCATATCACAGACCTGCCACCGACTCTACTTGCGTCTCCCAACACATGGGACTAAAAAAAACTTTTTGTGTCCTTCTCCTCCACCGGAGCTGGTCTCCAACACCATGGCAGCGGGGACGGATTCCACGGCGCAGGCCCCGATCCTCTAGCTGGGAACCCGAATGCTGGCACTGCACGAGGGAACTTGCATCACCCTGAAACGGCAGAGGAAAATGCTGCTACACACTCAAGCCGCTCCACACCATCAATGCAAAGCTGTGGCCCAGGAAAGGGCAGGATACTGACTGTGAGGATGAACCCTCAATGGAGCTGAGCGTGCACAATACCAGATCCCTTCCAGCCCCAGATCTTTTCACAACTCTTCCCACCACTGGCCAACTGGTATCGGATACCACTTTAAAGGAAATGTTAATCTCATTATGCTCCTCTAAACAAACCGATATACTGTCATCCCTTACACACTGACAAAGAGAAATACAGGATCTGGGAGACAGAGTAGATCAGGTGGAAAAAAAAATGAGTGAAATCGCCTCCTCCTACAACGTCCTGGTGGACTTACACACCTCTTATCTGGAAGACATGGCGTACATGAAAAATAAATTAGCAGACCTTGAGGACAGGTCACGTCGCAACAACCTTAAAATAAGAGGCATCGGGGGCGTGGCATGCTGGCACCAGAGTTGGCCGCTTAAGCCCTGAGCTCTGAAGGACAGAGGAGATCTTCAGCGACGATGGACACACCAGCGCTCGCATCCGCCCACCCATACACCCGGAGCATCCCGCCGGCACCCCGAACGCCATGTCCTGCAAGAGGAAAGAAGAACACCGGCCAAAAAAGCTGACAGCCTTCTTCTCTCGGTCTCCGCCGCGGGAACCAGGGAGGCAAGATGGCGCAGATGCCTCTGCGGCCTACATCATGCCGCCACCATCGGATCACACTGGGGGCCCCACGGAGGTAATACCACCCATGACATCCCCTTCCTCCCCCTCTGGACCAGGAGACTACTCCCCAGAGACCTCCAGCCCAGCAAAAGCCTGCATGAGACTGGAAATGCAGCCATCATGTCTCCCTCACAGCAGCCAGGACATTAACACTCTCACTGCCCCTTCCCTGCAGGCATCTATACCTGACTTTCCCACTAATGGTCAGCCTGTCCTGGATATCGCGCTGAAAGACATGCTCCTCTCTTTCCAAACGTCCCTATTTCAGAATCTGTCCACTTTATTTGGCAAAGTAACTTCTGACATGCAGAGGATGGATCACAGAATTCACTCTGTGGAAGCAAAGATGGGGGAATGCACAGACACCATAAATGATATCATAGACACCTGTGATGAGACTAGAGATGAACAACACTGGATCAAAGCTAAGCTGGCAGACTTAGAGGACCGCTCCAGATGCAACAACGTTAAATTGCGTGGCAATCCTGAGTCTGTCCCGCAAAGTGAGCTTCATAACTATGCCAGGTCCCTTATGGCGGCCGTGCTCCCTGACTCCACTGATATGGATCTTACATCGATCTTACTATCGATATCATTCACAGGCTGCCCAAAGCCTCTCATCTTGCAGACTCAGTACCAAGGGACACTCTTATGAGAGTTCACTTTTATCAGACCAAAGACCATCTGTTAGCTGCTTCCTGCCTGCAACGCACACTTCCCGCACCTTATGCGGATCTATCGAAATACACCCTGAAAATGAGGAGACAACTCAGCTCGATCACAAAAGGCCTGATGAATCACAATATACCTTATAAATGGCGGCACCTGGCGACTATTAGTCACCAAAAATGGGAGTCCCGCACGTCATCTCCACCATGCCGTATGGCATGCGACTACTCCATACTTGGGGCATCATCCCCACCCCACCACAAGAAGAAGACATGTAGACCACCTCCTCCATGCCCCGGCCACCCAGGAGCTATCCCAACGGGAACTCACGTCAGCGACCATGACTATCATCTACAGTGAGTCCTAGTGTCCACATGCTCTCTTCTCTGTCCCACCCGCAGAGCTCTTCTGGAGAACTTTTCCCCTGAGATACTGGTAGTCCACTCAATTCTGTGCTGACTACTAGTTCCTTGTACCCTTCCTTTGCACATTCGCTTGCTCCAACAAGCTCTCCTGTATCCACACACCTTCTAGGGCAACAACCTTACGCTTTTTGTTTTACACCATTTTTTCTTTCTCTTCTTTTTTTTCACCATTACTGTTATATGTTCATATTGTTTCCAGCTCATAAGTCGGTGACCTTCAGTTTGACAGTTTGGTACACATCGACTCCACAGAGCTCCATCAACCTCCCGACTTTCAAGTGGAAACTCGTCCAAGTGTGAGTACCTCAAATCTCTTCTTCTTCAACCTATACTACTCCCAGCCATGCCACTCACGATACTGTCCATTAATGCCAGAGGTTTAAACCACCCGGCTAAGCGGAAATCATTATGGAAGACTGCCACCTCTCACCATAGTGACGTCCTCTGCGTACAAGAGACTTGTTTTTCTCAATCACCATTGCCATACTGCCGCCATAACAAATTTCCCCACATCTTTCACTCGTGTTTCACTGCCAAAAAAAGGGGTGTGATGATAGCGGTCAGAGACTCTGTGTCCTTCCAACAACACTACTTGAACACGGATGTGGATGGCCGCTATCTTATACTTGTATGAACGATAAACAACGTGCTATACACACTCCTTAATGTGTACGCACCCAACAAACGCCAGAACCCCTTTCTCACCAAAGTTCTCAAAGAAACTGCCAAGGTCCAAAAAAGCCATCTAATTGTTTGCGGAGACTTCAATTTGGTTCCTGATATAGATCTTGACTCCACTGCTCCATCCAAACGACATAATGGTAGTATGGCGCTCATAGATAATGCAGGGGAATATACAATAGCAATACAGTAAGGAGTGGTATGTCTTAAATGGATGGCCAGGACAATATTCAGCATGTTGTTTTTGGGCTGTATTGACACTTGGCACAAGGTGGGGATTATGAGTCCATTGTGCAAGTCTCTGAGGATAAAGGGGAGATAAATGACCTGGAATCCAATAAAGGATAAGCAGATACAGGGTAGATCCAAGGATGGATGTATGGATGGGTCACAAGGCACTCAAGGCTGCTGTCCAGGAGAGTGAAGTTGACTCTGAGCAGTAGATAAAGAGAAGAGGGAAGCGCCTCTTGAGTGTGGTAAAAAGCACAATTTATTACAAAGCAATATAGTAACTTACATATAAGTAAGCAGGTAAGTGCATGGCTCTCCGAGGGCGGCTGCTGGGGATTGCATCCAAGTGTCCAGGTGTCCAGGCGTAGGCTTGATGTCCGGGAACTGGGGGAGACTTTGCTTGATCCTTCCGGAAGTGCCGTGCAGCGGTGGAGACTTGTGCAGCGGCCGGGAGTCAGCAGAGGCGTCTGACGTCACAAGGTGGTGTGGGCAGTCTGGGCTTCACGACGCGTTTCAGAGCCTGCGTGAGTGTCCGGTCCCAGACCTGCACACTCCTTTCTCAAGTGTCACACTATATGCTTACCCTTAGTAGGATAGACTGCTGTATTTTGATATCACATAGCCTAATTCTTATTTTTTTGATCTTAGAAGTTATGAAAAAACATGTCAATAAGGTTTTTTTTTTATTGTGTTTCATTTCTCATAGAAAAGACCCATGAATATAGCCTGCTGTTCAAAGCCTCTAGTTTCTAGAGTTGAATATAAAAGGGGCAGAATATGTATATGGAACACCAGTAACACCCCGAAACAAAACAATGAAATCTAAACAAGTTCAACTGGGAGGGGGGGGGGTAGTGGAAAACAAAGAACATCTTGTTCTGAATACAAAGGTTATAAAAGAAAACAAGCTTTTTAATTTTTTATTAATTAATTTTACTCAGTTGCTCCCCCAACTACTTTGTGGATTACACAGTGTGGGTTTCAGAACATATTAATAGTACAAGTACATGAGGAAGAGAAAAGCATCAATAGCTGAATACTCACTATGTCCAAAAATATTAAGACAGGACCTAACAAGCAAGAAAATTGTATATTTTACTTCAGAAAGTAACTACATTTCTGTCTATAAATCAACACAAAGACAGTAATGACATAAAGGGTTCACAATAACAGCATATTTATATGAAAGATCTAAGCACATTCCCAATTTCAGGTTTTGACATAGGCTCACTCCCATGTGAGTTTGTGAAGGTTATAAATGTAGCACCCCCCTAGGTAGGTGCTAGTGAGAGAGTATAGTTTTGAGCTCGGTCTGCTTACAAGAGGGGCTGCAGGTAAATCTATATGGCTCTCTGCCTACTAGAGAGCAACATCGGTTAGTGAGGTCAGCTTATTGTGCTCAGTATGCGACCCATGGGGAGTGTTTCACGCTGGTAAAAGAGGGAGGCATGTTGGACAGTGAGAGAAAACCTGTCAAATGGGTGCATAGGCTTTGCTATAGTCCTAATGAAGGCAAGTCGCCTCGATGCATGCTGGGATACTGTATAAAAAGCCGGGAGCACATGTGTTTGGGGTCTTTCATTTGAGAGTTGTGGCCCGGAGAGAGGGGGTGACTGCCTTCTCCTCTGTAGAGGTGCCATGAGGTTGCAGGTGGACATCCTGAGGGGCAGAGGAGCGGTTGAAAGGAGCTGAACCTAGAGGTCCAGGGAAGCTGACTGAGAGGGGAGACACTGGAAGCCCTGTGGCTGCAGTATCCTCAGTACAGGGACTTGTGAGGGGCGCCACCCGTGCTCATAGGATAGTAAGTGGACGCGTGTCAGCAGAGAGAGAGAGGATACTAGGGAGAGTGTCCTGAACATAAGGGTGTTCACCAAGTCGTCTTGAAGGAAACAAGAGACTTAATCCTTATTCATCCAAAGTGGCAGGATGAATTAACAGCCTGGCTATTCCATACTTAAGAGCGAAGTAGAGAAGATAGAAGTCCTCAAATACTGTGAATAGTTAAATTGGAGTATCCCACTATTCCCTTCTCCTATCCCCATTATAAAATAAGCAACAAAACAACCAAATACCCCAGGACTGATTATTGGAGTGGGAGCCAAGAGGAATTAAGAAATTGCATTTGCTTATGGCCGTGTGCTGGTAACCAGGGGGACCCGCAGAGTTAATATCTGGCAGTCCTTACGGGGGCAGTGCTACATGAAGTTTTTGGCACTGAGGTGTATTCTGACATAGGCAGGAGGAATTTAAACTAAATTTCTTATTTATGACACAGTAAGCAAGCAAGCAGGAACTGTAGGTCTTACATGCTCATCTTTGAACTATTTTGAAAAAGAAAAATTATTATAGGCAACTGGAGCAAGCAAATACACCGTTATTACTATTAAAGCAGACTTACCTGGGACAATGTCTGAGCAAATGCAAATGGACAAAGTATTTTTTTTATAAATGTGTTTTTTTTTTTATAAATGCAGTAAACCTTTGATGGTAAATTCAGTGAATTGATCATTTTTCTGCTTCATAAAATATGCCCTCAAACTCAGGATAGTCCAATTCAGTAGGCATTCATCAAGTAATATGCATAGATTGGCAGCTTGAGCTTAGTGCACTTTGCACATCATTACTTTTACACTTCTTTACTGAATGTGCCCTATAATTACAGTATATGGTATGTTGTTGGATTCTTGAGTTTTACAGCTTTCTGCTTGACCTCGGTTAGACTACAGTCAACTTGAAAATTATTATTTCTCATTTCATTGGAATTTTTCTATTTGTTTCTACCTGAGGTTTTAAATTATTAGCCTTAAGCTCAGTAATAATTGCAGCTAGCTTCTTATCCCTTCCAGTTTATATCAATGTTCATCAAGTTTGAGCATCATATCTCTTTTTTTGTATACTCAGTAAATTTATGTTACCTTGACAGGACTAGAGTTTATCCTGCTTATTGTATTTTAGGCATTATTAAAAATTAAAAAATGCAATTTTTTTTGCAGATTATTCTCTTTGATTTTCTAAAACAAGGATCTGTATTTTTCTGAGACCATTACACAAAAACCAGAAAAATCCCCAAAGAAAGTATGCTTCCCAATTTTGAATTCTGCTGGATAATACTACATTGATGTGTATCACAAAAATAATCATTTTATGAATGTTTTAGGTTGGTGTATGTAACTATAATATTCAGCATTATAAACATGTATTATTTACAAGCCTTTTTGCAATTTCCACAATTTCATTCAAACTAACGTGACAAGACTCAAATGCTGTTTTTTTTTTTTTTTTTTTTATTGGGAATGGTACAGTATATAGCAGAAAGTTAAAAAAAAATATATATATTTTTTTTTCAGAATTGTCACATTTTTTTTGTTCATAGTGCAAAAATAAAAATCGCACAGGTGATCAAAATACCACCAAAAGAAAGCTCTATTTGTGGGAAAAAAAGACTTCAACTTTATTAGGGTACAGCATCGCATGACCGTGCAATTAAAGTACCGCTGTGCTGTATTGCAGGAAATGGCCTGGTCATTAAGGGGGTAAATCCTTCTGGTCCAGAAGCGGTTAAAGACACATTATATTTAGTTTTTGAAAGCCAGTGTGGTTTTGTCTTTGTGACTGTCAATAAATGAGCAGCTTTTGCAAGAGTATGCATACAATTTTGAAGTGTGCTCTTTTTTTTTTTTTCAAATATGGCTGAAAGGACAAGTGTTCATGTATGTAATGTTGTTTCTCAAGCACGTTACTCTTCTGAAAAGCACTTTTAGATTGCGGCCCAGGTTCAGGACTGGGACAGTTCACACTTTATCATCAACAATAAAATACATATTGTAGTGTACTTCCAAAGGTCAAGCTCAAATGGCATGGAGTACTTTGGGTTTTTTAATATTGAGCATCCCGATAGACACCCGCGCTAGGCCATCGTATCACTGAACTTAAACCACATTTAAAAAAATAAGGGTCTTTTTGACCATCTGTTTTGAGAACAAACCTAAATGGTAACAAAGATAATTTTATTGTTTTTTTTTTTTTCAATTACAAATTTTTATTGAGAATTTAGAGTGAGGTTATACAACAGAAAACAGCATAGCCGTCTAAATAGC
The DNA here is from genome assembly GCF_965119305.1 of Pelophylax lessonae. NCBI lineage: Eukaryota > Metazoa > Chordata > Amphibia > Anura > Ranidae > Pelophylax > Pelophylax lessonae. Next base: position 298,317,566 of record NC_138772.1, read on the forward strand.
AGAAAGAAAAAAAGAAAAACAAATTCTTACATAAACAACAAGGACAAAGAATGCATTGAAGTCTAGAATCTGTGTTATATATTACATTTCAGTTAGATCTATCTTCTCCCACTATTTCACTATGGCATGATCTACAAAACATAACCATAATGACACAACCTCCCTCCACCCAACGCATTTTCTACATTATATATACAAAATAAAGAACAAAACAAAGTAAGGAGAGAAAAGAAAAAAAGGGGGGGGGGGACAAATCCACTCCTTTAGGACCAATGGCAAGTTAGTGAAAGCACCCATCAAACCATATCAAGGGTGTCTGCCTACATCTCCTGGCCCTAAAAGGGCCGCCCCCTCACCGATAGGACAAATATATTCCATGCATCCCACATCTCAGTATAGCTCTTCCTTTTATGTTGAGCAGTTAATATCAAATCCTCCATTCTATTTATTTCTTCTACTTTCGGCATCCAACGCGCAATTTTTGGAGGTGTTTGCTTTTTACAACTAAAGGGGATGCAAGATCTAGCCGCATTCGAGAGATGACATAAAATAGATTTTGTGTCAATTTAGGACAAGACCAAAATATATGAAGCAGCGTACCTACTTCCTAGGATATTTCTATTGTGATGGTTGCAAATCCAATGTTTCTAGTAAAAATATGTATACAAAATATTAATATTAATATTGCTTCTACTAAAAAATAATTATAATAACCTTTATTCCTAAATAAATACCTTACAATAGCTTTAGCAGCTTTGAGATTTGACATTGCAATGTCCTTTAAACAATTATCAGCAGGATAATAAACACTTCTGGAAAGTCTCCAGATTATGAAGTTCCATTTTCCTACTATTTATGTGCTTTCATTAGATACTATAGGTTTTATATTACAAATAGTGATATCTTTTAATCAGGAGCCCAGCCGTCTGATTTAAAAAGTGTCTGCAGCAGGCAGATATTCTCCAATGTAACGAGTGCATCCAATCTTTATTGACCCTAAGATAATACTAAGAAATATATATGCATACACTTTAGTGCTAAACCATGAAAAAAAATCAATACAATAGCTTAAAGGCCATACACTATTGATGTTCACATTCTATATATTTTATGATACAGTGTACCATATTTTCTCTTAGGGATAAGTTCAAGAATTAAGGAGAAAGGAAACTTTAAGTACTTTAGTAGTTCATTGTTCTATCATTTTCAGCAAAAACAATGACGACTGGGAAATAAATGTATAATTAATAAGAATGTGATGTATTTTCTATACCTGCAGGCTATTTGCTTTTAATCTCATATTTTTTAGTCAAGCTTTTCTAAATTTATGAAGCTCACACTTCAATAATAACTCGGCGTGCCTTTCACATTCTACAGTGTCATGTACGTTCTCTTTTCAATGAAAACCCCTGGGAATCCAAAAGCAAGTACATTTGGCACATCAATCAAGATATTATTGTATAAACAGACATGCATCAAAAAGCCTAAGGTACTATGCATCAAAATATTTTTCAAAACCAAAAAATTAAATGTAATTTTTGTTTCAGGTTGTTTGATAGTATTAAACATGCATTGGCAACACTGGCAAGCTGTGCATGATTGACAGATTAATTAGCTAGTGCTATTTTAAACTTGTATTAGGCTATATTCATTTTTTTTGTAAATATTTTAAGTGACATTTGACTTGCTATGCATGAATTTTATATATTTTGAAGGTCACAAAATTCCAGTTTAAAAAATAACTTTCCTTTTAGAGCAGAAGCTTTTACTGGCATTGTTTCTGCAGGCTTCATGAAATAATATGGGAAGATTAAGACATTTGTGTTGTGAACATTGGGCAAAGTTCATGGTATCATGCAAAACAAGTCATTTTTAAAACCATCCCAATGAAACTGGCTAGTGCATCACAGCGCATATTTATTTTAGTTCACCACAGTTCACTAATGTTAATCATCTATGCACTGTAATTAGGGATGAGTTCTGTATTCAGTCTGAAAAGAGGTTGCGAATAAACTTTGCTTGTTCAGGCATTTGTCCAAATGCCAAACCTTTGGTGGGAGCCAAACATCATTTATCATAGCAGATTTCTGCTGCTACTATATATGATAAAATCCTTCCACTGTAAATGGTTTTGAAAGAAACAGTGGGTACCAGCACCCACCACTTCCTTAGCAACCAGTGACATTGCCTGTGCTCATTTGTTTGCTGACCCTTGGATTTAGCTATGTAAACAAAGGGAAAGGGATAGTGGTTGACAACTATGCCTATATTTTGCCAATGAAGTCACTTGGTATACCACACCCCTCTGTTTACATTTAGCAGTGGGACTGAGAGCTGCCATTTGTGGCAAGTGCAGCAACAGGATCAGATGCATCTATTGGTTAGAGTGTTTTTTCTCTCGGCAAGTCAGCAGGCATCATTCATGCGAGTCCAACGAGTGCCATCTACATTGAAGCTGTCAAGACCTCTGTTTGGATTCCTTGCTCCATTTATTTATCTTTTTGGTAAGCATAATACCATTGGGAGCCTGGATAGAATATTATTGGTTCTACACATCACTGTTTATTTTCATCATTTTGGACTTTATGCATGGACATTTATTTGGTCTATTTATGAATTAATAGCGCAACTTTATTATTTATATTTTGTTTTGGGTGTGGTCACACTTGAAGTTGCTGCTACATTTATCTTTCCATTACTATACAATTTTTTATCATTCATCATGATTGGTGAAGCTCTGCATCAGTGGAAGAAGTGATTAAAAATGGATTTACATAGTGGGAAAATGTTTGTGTTTTTTTTATTTTTATGGAGTGTTTATTTTCCTTCTTTTTCGTAAATGAGTGGAGGTAGTAGAGTACAACATGTCTTCAATCTTCAAACTGAAAGATACTCAGCACCAGTCAACCCCAAAATATAGATGACAAACTGTTATTTCAGGGCTCAGTGTGTCCCCCACCCTCTTGATACACTGTGAAATTGTCTAGAGAGCAGCGCTGATATCATCACATTAGCACCACTTTGTATAATTGAAGACCACCGAGCCTGAAGAGAAGGCAATGAATAAGAGACCCTGTGACATCATGGGGCTTATTTACTAAAGCTAGAAAGGACAAAATTAATTACAAGAGGTTAGAATCTGATTGGTTTTTCTGCATAATTGTGACTAATTTTGCCCTTTCTAGCTTTAGTAAATAGAGCCTCATGTGACTGACATAAAGGCAATACAAAAGATAAGTATTAAAGAAAACAGCATAACATACATACACTTTATTGTCAAAAGTAATGGAACTCTTGCCTTTACAGGCACATGAACTTTAATGGCATCCCAGTCTTAGTCCGTAGGGTTCAATATTGATTTAACCCACCCTTTACAGCTTCAACTTTTCTGGGAAGGCTGTCAACAAGGTTTAGGAATGTGTCTATGGGAATTTTTGACCAGAAGAGCATTTGTAAGGTCAGGCACTGATGTTGGACGAAAAGGCCTGGTTCGCAAGTCTCTGCTCTAATTCATCCCAAAGGTGTTCTATCAGGTTGAGGTCAGGACTTTGTGCAAGCCAGTCGAGTTCCTCCACCCCAAACTCGCTCATCCATGTCTTTATGGACCTTGCTTTGTGCAGTGGTGCGCAGTCATGTTGGAACTGAAAGAGTTGAAGCTCCTGTAGCTGCAAAAGCTGGGCCAACTCAATATTGAACCCTATAGACTAAGACTAGGATGCCATTAACCCTCCTAGCGGTAACCCCGAGCGTGACTCGGGGTGGATTTTCTGTGCTAGGATCGGTATCCCCGAGTCACGCTCGGGGTGGATGGGCAGAGCGCGCAGCGGTCTCTTACCTTCTCCTGGCGATCCAGCGATGATCTCCCATTGCTGAGATCGCCAGCCGTCTGAGATCCCCGCCACTCGTCTGTCCTCCGTCGGTGTGATGACTTCCTAGTTCCGTTCCCTGCAGCAGCAATGCTGCATGGGAGCGGAACTAGGGAGGGAAATTCAAATATTGAACGTTGCACAAAACACAAACACACACACAACATTTATATTATATACAGTGGGTAGGAAAGTATTCAGACCCCCTTAAATTTTTCACTCTTTGTTATATTGCAGCCATTTGCTAAAATCATTTAGGTTCATTCTTATTCCTCATGAATGTACACATAGCACCCCATACTGACAGAAAAACACAGAATTGTTGACATTGTTGCAGATTTATTAAAAAAGAAAAACTGAAATATCACATGGTCCTAAGTATTCAGACCCTTTGCTGTGACACTCATATATTTAACTCAGGTGCTTTCCATTTCTTCTGATCATCCTTGAGATGGTTCTACACCTTCATTTGAGTCCAGCTGTGTTTGATTATACTGATTGGACTTGATTAGGAAAGCCACACACCTGTCTATATAAGACCTTCCAGATCACAATGCATTTCAGAGCAAATGAGAATCATGAGGTCAAAGAAACTGCCTGAAGAGCTCAGAGACAGAATTGTGGCAAGGCACAGATCTGGCCAAGGTTACAAAAAGATTTCTGCTGCACTTAAGGTTCCTAAGAGCACAGTGGCCTCCATAATCCTCAAATGGAAGACATTTGGGACGACCAGAACCCTTCCTAGAGCTGGCCGTCCGGCCAAACTGAGCTATCGGGGGAGAAGAGCCTTGGTGAGAGAGGTAAAGAAGAACCCAAAGATCACTGTGGCTGAGCTCCAGAGATGCAGTCAGGAGATGGGAGAAAGTTGTAGAAAGTCAACCATCACTGCAGCCCTCCACCAGTCGGGGCTTTATGGCAGAGTGGCCCGACGGAAGCCTCTCCTCAGTGTAAGACACATGAAAGCCCGCATGGAGTTTGCTAAAAAAACACCTGAAGGATTCCAAGATGGTGAGAAATAAGATTCTCTGGTCTGATGAGACCAAAATAGAACTTTTTGGCCTTAATTCTAAGCGGTATGCGTGGAGAAAACCATGCACTGCTCATTACCTGTCCAATACAGTCCCAACAGTGAAGCATGGTGGTGGCAGCATCATGCTGTGGGGGTGTTTTTCAGCTGCAGGGACAGGACGACTGGTTGCAATCGAGGGAAAGATGAATGCGGCCAAGTACAGGGATATCCTGGACAAAAACCTTCTCCAGAGTGCTCTGGACCTCAGACTGGGCCGAAGGTTTACCTTCCAACAAGACAATGACCCTAAGCACACAGCTAAAATAACAAAGGAGTGGCTTCACAACAACTCCGTGACTGTTCTTGAATGGCCCAGCCAGAGCCCTGACTTAAACCCAATTGAGCATCTCTGGAGAGACTTAAAAATGGCTGTCCACCAACGTTTACCATCTAACCTGACAGAACTGGAGAGGATCTGCAAGGAGGAATGGCAGAGGATCCCCAAATCCAGATGTGAAAGACTTGTTGCATCTTTCCCAAAAAGACTCCTGGCTGTATTAGATCATAAGGGGGCTTCTACTAAATACTGAGAAAAGGGTCTGAATACTTAGGACCATGTGATATTTCAGTTTTTCTTTTTTAATAAATCTGCAACAATGTCAACAATTCTGTGTTTTTCTGTCAGTATGGGGTTCTATGTGTACATTCATGAGGAAGAAGAATGAACCTAAATGATTTTAGCAAATGGCTGCAATATAACAAAGAGTGAAAAATGTATATATATATGTGTGTGTATGTATATGTATATATATATATATATATATATATATATATATATATATGTGTATATATATAGATATATATAGATAATAAATTATATTATTGATTCGATTATAATTAATGCGTTTGTGTTTCAAATTTATCACATCTGGGATGTCTACCAGAGTCTTGTTTTGGTCAGGTTTAAGTCAGTAATTACTAAGAATTGTAGGCCTATAATACATAACGCCAAATTTCCATGAAAAAAATTGTACCGCTTTTGGTACAGAATTCCTGACAGAATCATACCGCCAGGGAGGTTAAAGTTCAAGTGTGTGTAAAGGCAGGTGTCCCAATACTTTTGATAATGTAGTGTATTAGATATCTTTAGACGCAGTGGCAGTTGAAGGAAAGTGCAGGACCAGGGGTTGGACTTTAAATCATAGAAAAAAAAAAAAAAACCTCCCTTTCTATAAGTATGACTTCAGTAAGATGGAGTTTTATTGGTTTCTATAATTTGTTCCATTTCAAACTTTGCACCTAGTATTGTTTTCTCAAAGGGCAATCACTGCATGCAAATTGTGTAGTTCGCCATCGATGTGCTGGTGTGGTCTGGTCTCCTTATACAATCCCAAACTATACTCTTAGAATAGCAGCCAAAGCTGACCATAATGTGTACGTCTGCGGTAGGGAAATTAAACTGTAAGTTCATTAAGGTTGGGGCCTGATGTTAATGTTCCCCTGTTCTCTATAGGCATTACAAAAAGTTTTATAGAACAGATAAACATATGCTCTATTAAGCTTGAGGTAATAAAGGCTGTTTTGAAGAGTTTTAATTTTCGCATTGGATACTTACAACTTGTATAACAGTAAACTAAAAAAAAACGTACAGTAACATATCATCAAGCTAGCATTTGTTCAATGTGTGTGAAAATATAAGCCAAGACAAACCACAAAAAAATACATTTTACATTTACCGTGATTTCCCTATCAATGTACTGCCAAGTCTGCTAAGCAGAAATCTGTTAAAATGATAAAAACCTATCTCTGATACATAGTTAATATCAAATAAACTCCTGTCAAATGAAATTAATTGCCTGGAAAAAGCACAATTGTAAGTATGTAGGAAAGTGGTATTGAACAGATGCAATTTACACAGTCCAGCACACATGGGTTAATAAGCAAAAGATGTTATAAAATAGGGTCCCAATGGAACCTCTATACAGATGGAAAACAATCTGCAAAGGCAATAAATTTACACATTTCATGCAATTAGGACTAGTGTGCTTTGGAATGAGATAATATCATGGAAAATCATAGCGCACTTCTACATTTTTCAAATTGGGAAAAAAGAAATCATTTGCAGAGACATAATAACCAGTTCAAGATCAAAATACATATTCTTATGCAATATATCATTACAAATATACTGTATAATCCAGTGGAAATGGGTGTTCAGCAAAGCATATATGATACATATATCCAAAAGATAAGGTGGCACTCATGGGGCCTGAAAGGTGTACACTAAGCAATAAGGATTATTTTGATGTTTCAGTGAGGCACAGGCTCGTCTTCCTCAGGCCCTGAGGAAGTTGAGCTTGTGCCATCTTGAAATGTCAAAATAAGGGGGGCGTGGCCAGTGCGGGATAGTGATGGACGCTTGAGCTCTAGCTCCGCCAGCCGACGACTCCATCCAGCGCCATCCCCAGCGACGTGAACAGGATTTTCTCCCTCATCTGACTCCGGCTGCTTGTGGCTACATACCGCGATGTCCCGCAAGAGGAAGGATGTAAAGGGACCGAAGAAACTGACGGCGTTCTTCCCGATGGGGAAGCAAAGGGTCCATTATACCGACCTGCCGGAAGATACAGCCCCTTCTGGCAACCAGCAACCAGGTACCCTTTCTCCTTTTGCCTCTGCTCCATCCAGCCCTGCATGTACAAGCCCGGCCAAATCTAAAATACGGCTGGATCCCGCAGACAAGGCCTCACAGCCTGGGAGCTCGAGTAACCCACTACTGCCCATCTCCCTGGGGTCCTCTCCCTTCGCTGCCTTCCCCACAGCTGGCCAACCTATCATGGACACGGCATTAAAGGACATGATGTATGCCCTCCATACCTCCCTCCAGGCAGATATAGTCTCCCTTGCTACTAAGTTTTCTGCTGAAGTTCTCTCATTAGGGGAAAGGGTTCGCACTGTGGAATCCTCTGTATCTGAGATTGTAACTACAGTAAATGATTTGGTGGAAGCGCATGAAGAAAGTTTGGATGAGCGACAATGGCTGAAAGCTAAAATCGCAGATCTGGAGGACCGCTCCAGAAGGAACAATCTTAAGATCCGTGGCATTCCTGAGACTGTACTTCCTGCTGAGCTACACAAATTTGCCACTGATGCGTTTTTAGCGATTTTACCTGGAGCGACTCCCCTGGAGCTGACGATTGACCGTATCCACAGGGTTCCTAAACCCCCTTTTCTCCCGCAACATGTGCCACGCGACACGTTGCTCCGTGTGCACTTCTACCAAACCAAAGAAGCTATCCTGAACAAGGCTAGGTCCTTGGGCAATCTACCTGATCCCTACTCCGCTATACAAATTTTTGCAGACCTGTCTAAGCATACTCTGGACACACGTAGACAACTTTCTACTATCACCAAGGCTCTGCGAAACCACAACCTGCCGTACAAATGGAAACACCCCTCCAAGATTTCGGTGGAGAGGAATGGAGAATCATACATGATCACCACGCTAGATAGGGGCATATCCCTGCTCCACTCATGGGGCATCATCCCCGACCCAGTACCCCCCCGGGCGCGAAAAAATCCCCGAGCAGAGTTCCCCCACAATGGCAATCCATGCCGCAACGCACCTCGAGAGACACTTGATTGACTGGGCTCGCAATCCTGTTTTTTTGTTTTCTCTCTCCGGACTTTTTTCTGGAGTCCTGTTCCACTCCCAGCTTGTCGTCTAGAGGCGTTTAGCCCATTTGACTGTTGAACTGTTCTCACCCCCGACTGGAGACGGCTACCCCAGCCTATGGTTTCCTTCTGCTTTTGTGTTCTATGTCTGTATTGTCTGGTCTTGTGTTGTTCCTTTTCTCCCTCTTCTGCAGGTGTAACAGACTCTGATCTGCCTCGAGAAGATGTGTCTGTCCCCGGAATCGCCGGGAAACCCCTCAAGATCCGCATTTCTGCAAGATTCCTCTACATGACTACAGGAGACTACACTGTCAACTCCCGACTCTCCACTCATCCATCTAACTACACTATGTCTATCGATGGTTCCGTGAGTACTGATCCCTCGCACTCACCTCCACGCACACATGACGGTTAAAATTCTATCTGTCAATGCCAACGGCCTCAATCACCCAGCTAAGCGCACTTCTTTGTGGCGCACTGCCATTAAGAACAGAGCTGCCATTGTTAGTGTACAAGAGACTCACTTCTTAGACCAACATGCTCCCCTCTGCTCCCATAGAGAATACCCCACGGTTTTCACAGCCTCTTGCTCTAAGAAACGGAAGGGTGTACTAATGGCCATACACAAGGACTTGGATTTCGAATTAATCACCTCAGTCACGGACGCCAACGGCAGATACTTGATCATAGTCTGCTCCATTGATGGATTTACAGTAACTTTGGTCTCTATATATGCTCCCAACATTCACCAACTCCGGTTCCTGAACAGAACTATGACTAAAATCCGTTCGGTCCAAAAAGGCCCCTTGGTGCTGTGTGGTGACTTCAACCTCCCCCCAGACAGATCTGTGGACACTTCAGCTGCCACCACCAGATGCCTTCCGTCTTTGCAAAATTTCATCCACAAGCATGACCTATATGACATCTGGAGGTGCCATCATCCCTCCGATAGGGAATTCTCCTACCACTCTGTGGTGCACAACACGTATTCGCGTATTGATGTCATCTTGTCTGATTTGATTCTACTCCAAAGGGCAGTGGACTCAGAGATAACCCCGATCACATGGTCCGATCACGCCCCAGTGAGTGTTGAACTCTCACTGTCACAAAAACCCAAAGCGACAAAACCCTGGAGAGCCAATGCTGCTCTGCTCAAACGCCCGGACAATGTTGATTTTCTGAAAAACTCCCTAATCGAATTTTTTGAGACCAATCAGGGGTCGGTATCTGAGTCCGCGACTCTTTGGAACGTCCACAAGGCATTCAGTAGAGGGGTACTCATTCAATTGCAGCGTAGGACTAATAGGAGACGCTCCCAATTGGTAGATAAACTCACGAAAGATATTGCCGCTCTGGAAACCCAGAACCAGACCAAACCCTCCACTGACTTAAAATCCAGACTCTTGACGCTCAGGCGAGAACTCCGCTCTCATCTCCTAGACACTTACGAACGTAACCTCCAAAGAGCCAAGGCGACGTACTACGCCACCAGCAACAAAGCTGGCAAGCTTTTGGCTGCCAAGCTTAAAGGACAACGTACTAAAACTAAAATCAAATCCATCGTCCACCCCCATACGAACGAACGACTGCACGACCCTAGGGACATAGCTAACGCTTTCAGCAGCTACTATGAATCCCTCTAAAACTTGAAGGACTCTGTACCCTCCCCCCCACCTCCGACCATATAAAGCAGTTTCTAGATAGTATTTCGCTACCTTCCCTCTCGCCCGTACAAACCACACAACTTAATGCCCCCTTCACAGTGGAAGAAGTTCAGGCAGCCATAGGGTCCTTGCCAACTGGGAAATCCCCTGGCCCAGATGGTCTAATAAACGACTACTACAAGAGCATGACAGACATACTGGCGCCCCATCTGTGTGCGGTGTTCAATGCTGCCGCAGATACCTCAGCTTTCCCGACGGAGATGCTTGAAGCTACCATCGTGACCCTACCCAAACCAGGCAAAGACCCGTCAACCCCACAAAATTTCCGTCCCATCTCCTTGCTCAATTCTGATATTAAAATTTATGCCAAGTTAGTCGCTAATAGACTGATGCCACTGATGCCAAGCCTAATACACGAAGACCAATCGGGTTTCACGTTAGGTAGACAATCTGCTGACGCGACCAGAAGACTTATAGATGTTATCCACGCTGCACACTCCAATAGAATGCCTTCTCTGCTCCTATCTTTGGATGCAGAGAAGGCATTCGATAGAGTCCACTGGGGATATCTCCAGGAAGTTCTCCGCAGATTTGGTATAGATGGCAGAATGCATGCTGCTATCCTGGCGCTATACTCCCACCCTACGGCTCGAGTCCTGGTCGACACATCCCTCTCCTCACCTTTCCATATCACAAACGGCACACGGCAAGGGTGCCCCCTATCGCCCCTGGTTTTTAATTTAGCCATTGAGCCCCTGGCCCAAAAAATGCGTACAGACCCCTGCATCACCGGGATTCATGTGGGACCTCAGGAACACCGCATCAGCTTATTTGCTGATGATGTTATCCTGATGGTATCGAACCCAACATCCTCCCTTCCACGAATCAAATCTATTCTTGCAGAATTCGGGGAAGTCTCGTTGTACAAAGTGAACGAGGCCAAATCGACTATGTTAGACCTTGGTATCGACGGGGTAACTAGAAACCTTCTCACTAGATCGTTTCCATACAAATGGGCGGACGACGGGGTTACTTACCTAGGCATAACCCTCACCAGATCCACCAACCTCCTGTTCCAGGCAAATTTCCTCCCCTTCAAACTCCAACTATCGAAAGAACTTAAGAACCTAGCGAAATTTGAGTTGACATGGTCGGGGCGACTAGCCGCCTTTAAGATGTGTACACTACCCAAACTGCTGTACCTTTTCAGGTCAATTCCCATCCCCATCCCCAAATCGTTCCTACTAGCATTGCAGTCAATGGTGTCCCGCCATTTATGGCAGGGAAAGCGTGCCCGTTGTGCGAGGGGGATATTAATGAAGTCTAGGGAAGCAGGGGGAGCCTCTGTGCCCAATCTGGAAGAGTACTACCTGGCATCCGTCCTTTCGCAACTTCGCCCATGGTTCCAGAGCTCCCCAGATACTGTCTGGGGGAAACTGGAACAACATCTAGCTCCTCGCGGAGACCTCGTCTCATGGCTCTGTAGTAGGCAAACTAGGGACAAGGTCCCGGCGTACTTGCCTCCGACCGTCAGAGCTTCGATCGCGGCATGGCTGCAACTGACACATTCGCGATGGAAATGCACCCCGCTCACGACTATTTCTCTACCTCTACTTAGCCTCCTCCAGGTAGTCCCAGATATGAATCTGGGTCACTGGACGGATCATGAAATCACCACTCTAGACGCCCTCTATACTATATCCTTAAATCTTTCCCACAACTGTCTTCGGAGTTCCATATCCCCAAGACCGAATGGTACAGACATGTCCAAATCAAGTCCTGCCTGAAGCGCAATCCCCAATTCAGGGCCAACATCCCGAAGAGAATTTGGGAGTTCCTCACGTCTTCTTCTCAGAAAGCGAAGGGTATCTCCACTATCTATCCTATTTTAAGCGAAAAAGGCGTTTTCTCCAAGTCTCCTCCCCTGCTCAAATGGGAACGAGATCTGGGGGAGTCCTTCTCCTCTCAACAGTGGTCCAAGGCCCTATCCCTGAGTAGTAAAGCCTCCTTGAGTGCCTCCATTAGAGAAATGCACCTTAAAATTCCACTAAGATGGTACCTCACACCTGACATAATAGCGAATTTCCATAATGACACTCCTCCGACATGCTGGCGTTCCTGCGGCAAACTAGGCACCATTAAACATCTGTTGTGGGACTGCCCACCAATCCGCGCCCTCTGGTCTGAAGTTTTCCAGCTGCTAACCTCCATTACACAGCTACCCCTGAACCCGACACCGGAACTGGGACTTTTGAACTTGACCATAGAGACTATCCCAAGACCGCACCGTAAACTAGTACTGAACGTCCTATTCGCAACTAGACTGAGTATTACTAGAAAATGGAAGAATAGCCAACCCCCTTCCCTCCAGGACATCGTCCACACCACCCAACTGCACCACACGTACGAGTTGCTTGTAACCCCCAATTGTGAGTCTTACCGAAAGGAAAAGGACTTATGGTCCAACTGGGACCACTGGTATAATCTGAATATTTGTGTGTAATTTAATTGATGGCCGCTAGATGGCGCACTCCCACTGTTATGTGATTTCCAATGGAATAGAGTGAAGTAGTCATGCTCCAACCCCCCATTTGATACCTGTTATGGATGATGTAAGCTTTTCAGTTTAAGGGATCCTGTTTTACGATTATTACTTGATTACTGTTTCACAAAAGCTGTTACACGTATTATACATACCTGCTTATTGTTATACCCTGTTGTTTGAAAAATTTTCAATAAAAAAGATTTGAAATGAAATGTCAAAATAAACCTTATCACCTTTCAAGCTACATGAATGCCACCTTATCTTTTGAATAAAAAATATACTCATATGGGGGAGCATTGGCTATCTCGCTGATGGGCGGATGCATGGCTGAGTAGCTCCTCCAGACTTCCGAAGAATTAAAAAAATCGAGGCAACCATCTGCACCACGGACACCCCTAATCGCTTGCCTGAGTGCCCCTGCATCCTCAGACATGGTTCAAAAGAAGGACACCTCAGGGACTAGAAAGCTGCCACACTTCTTCCTCCCCACGGAGTGGCCATGTGCTCAAGATAGCACTGGCGCCAGCTTGCCTGCCTACGCCAGCGGCTCTCACAGATCCCAGATGCGTCCGTTGTATCCATGACACTTTGTGTTTTGGCATGCCCGGGCGCTGCCCCACCAGGGGGTGGCGCCAGGTTTGTCAGGGGCGCGGCTGCGGTCATGTCCTCCAGGCCAGGAAGATGCCTTCCCTTCTCTCATTGCCTCCCTCTCTCAATCCCAGCAGAGACTTGTGGCTTGTCCATGCTCTGGTGGGAGGGACCGAGTGACGCATGGAGGAGGTGGCTTGAGGAGATGACCGGCCATTTCTTGGTCTCCTGGCAACGCCGGTTCAGTTCCCCGCCCTGCATCATGTTCTGACGTGTGCCATGTCAGCTTTGTGGAGGAGGGTATAAAAGGAGCCTACACAAAACCCCAGCTCAGATGCTGTGAAAAACGTTGGTTGTGGTACACTATTCAAAAGGTAGCTCATCCTTTATATTCTCCTTAAAATGTATTTTATAGTTTTTGATTTAGTCACATTCCATTCAGCAATGAATAACCTGGGTTCCCCCCTATTTTTTATTTTTTTTGTATTTCAGGCTGATTACCTTATAGCAAAAAATTATTTTTTTGCTGCTCAAGTGTCTTCCATCTGTTTGACTGCAAGGCTCTGGAGGATTAAATTATATGCCAAAATTCCTGTGAAATATTTAATATACTTTCCTGAATACCCAAAAACAAAAATACCTATTGTTGTCTATTTGCTGAACGTTGAGGCTCTCTGGGGTTTGGGACCATTTGTAAAGAGTGTAAGTGCACTGATGCAGTGATGAGTGTAAGACATCTGATAGGACTTAGAAAGTATACTAGTTAACTACTATTTTTGTGTTCTGATAGCATATTGTCATTACTAGTGTTGAGCGAACACGGACTGTATTATTCGTGTTCGTACCGAATAATTGGATTTTTTTTACCCGAACACGGACACGGACACTTTACTGTATGTTCGGGTAAAAATCCGTGTTCGGTCGTTTTATTTCCGGGTTTTGCATGCTTTGGCGCTCTTTTCATGGCGGGCTTTCAACAGCCAATCAACAATCGTTTAACTGGTGTGCCTTAAGCCATCCCAGCCATGCCTGCAAATGTCTTAGTAGCTGTGATTGGCCGTCTGAAGCATGTGACCAAGTCTTTATAAGTTCGAGGCAGCCGCCGCAGCAGCGTCATTCTGCTGCTTAGCTAAGGGACAGAGCACACATCAATGTGCTGGCTGCTGATTAGGGAAAGATAGGCAGGAAAAAACCATTTGTGTCCGGATAGAATTGAGGGACAGGTCGGAGTGTTTAGGCAGGGCGAGTTGTAGGCATTTTAGGGATAGAGTCTGCTGAATTATAGGGTCAGTGTCTTCTACAAACTACAATCAATATTGCTGTGTGGGGGGTGGGGTGAATCTGCACTCAATCCTGATCTACGATCTCTTCTCAATCCTGTTAGGGACAGAGTCTGCTGAATTTTAGGGAAACTGTGTTCTACAAACTACAATCGATATTGCTGTGTGGTGTGGGATTGGAGATAGGCAGGTGTCAGTGATCCACATCCATTTTTCTGTGTGTGAGCTGCAGTGAACACAATCTTTTTGGGCTGCAGTGAACACAATCTTTTTGGGCTGCAGTGAACACAATCTTTTTGGGCTGCAGTGAACACAATCTTTTTGGGCTGCAGTGAACACAATCTTTTTGGGGTGCAGTGAACAAAATCTTTTTGGGGTGCAGTGAACACAATCCTTTTTGGTGTGCAGTGAACACAATCTTTGTGGGGTGCAGTGAACAAAATCCTTTGTGGGGTGCAGTGAACACAATCTTTTTGGGGTGCAGTGAACAAAATCCTTTTTGGGGTGCAGTGAACAACATCCTTTTTGGGGTGCAGTGAACACAATCTTTTTGGGGTGCAGTGAACAAAACCCTTTGTGGGGTGCAGTGAACACAATCTTTTTGGGGTGCAGTGAACACAATCTTTTTGGGGTGGAGTGAACAACATCCTTTTTGGGGTGCAGTGAACAAAATCCTTTTTGGGGTGCAGTGAACAAAATCATTTTTGGGGTGCAGTGAACACAATCTTTTTGGGGTGCAGTGAACACAATCTTTGTGGGGTGCAGTGAACACAATCTTTTTGGGGTGGAGTGAACAACATCCTTTTTGGGGTGCAGTGAACAACATCCTTTTTGGGGTGCAGTGAACACAATCTTTTTGGGGTGCAGTGAACACAATCTTTGTGGGGTACAGTGAACAGAATCTTTGTGGGGTGCAGTGAACACAATCTTTGGGGGGTACAGTGAACACAATCTTTTTGGGGTGCAGTGAACACAATCTTTGTGGGGTGCAGTGAACACAATCTTTTTGGGGTGGAGTGAACAAAATCATTTTTGGGGTGCAGTGAACAACATCCTTTTTGGGGTGCAGTGATCAAAATCCTTTTTGGGGTGCAGTGAACACAATCTTTTTGGGGTGCAGTGAACAAAATCCTTTGTGGGGTGCAGTGAACAGAATCTTTGTGGGGTGCAGTGAACACAATCTTTGGGGGGGTACAGTGAACACAATCTTTTTGGGGTGCAGTGAACACAATCTTTGTGGGGTACAGTGAACAGAATCTTTGTGGGGTGCAGTGAACACAATCTTTGGGGGGTACAGTGAACACAATCTTTTTGGGGTGCAGTGAACACAATCTTAGGGGGGTACAGTGAACACAATCTTTTTGGGGTGCAGTGAACACAATCTTTGTGGGGTGCAGTGAACACAATCTTTGGGGGGGTACAGTGAACACAATCTTTTTGGGGTGCAGTGAACAACATCCTTTTAGGGTGCAGTGAACACAATCTTTGTGGGGTGCAGTGAACAACATCCTTTTAGGGTGCAGTGAACACAATCTTTGTGGGGTACAGTGAACAGAATCTTTGTGGGGTGCAGTGAACACAATCTTTGGGGGGTACAGTGAACACAATCTTTGTGAGGTGCAGTGAACACAATCTTTGTGGGGTGCAGTGAACACAATCATTGTGGGGTGCAGTGAACTCAATCTTTGTGGGGTACAGTGAACACAATCTCATACTTCTGAAGATTTGAGGGTGCTGCCTGTTCCATACTCCCCCTACTCCTCATCTAGCCTTTTAGGGGTACAAACAATAGTAATTGGGGCCTAGTGTGGTTGTGTACGTGTGATATACATACACTTTTTTTGGATCATATTTTCTATTCCGCTATTTAATCAAAAACCTTTGGGGATCAGTTAAATTGGGGGATAGTCTGTGTTGGTACGTGTGAGAGAGATCCACCTTTCCAAGTTGTTGGGGTTCATCTCATACTTCTGAAGGTTTGAGGGTGCTGCCTGTTCCATACTCCCCCTACTCCTAGCCTTTTAGGGGTACAAACAATAGTAATTGGGGCCTAGTGTGGTTGTGTACGTGTGATATACATACACTTTTTTTGGATCATATTTTCTATTCCGCTATTTAATCAAAAACCTTTGGGGATCAGTTAAATTGGGGGATAGTCTGTGTTGGTACGTGTGAGAGAGATCCACCTTTCCAAGTTGTTGGGGTTCATCTCATACTTCTGAAGGTTTGAGGGTGCTGCCTGTTCCATACCCCCCCTACTCCTCATCTAGCCTTTTAGGGGTACAAACAATAGTAATTGGGGCCTAGTGTGGTTGTGTACGTGTGATATACATACACTTTTTTTGGATCATATTTTCTATTCCGCTATTTAATCAAAAATCTTTGGGGATCAGTTAAATTGGGGGATAGTCTGTGTTGGTACGTGTGAGAGAGATCCACCTTTCCAAGTTGTTGGGGTTCATCTCATACTTCTGAAGGTTTGAGGGTGCTGCCTGTTCCATACTTCCCCTACTCCTCATCTAGCCTTTTAGGGGTACAAACAATAGTAATTGGGGCCCAGTGTGGTTGTGTACGTGTGATATACATACACTTTTTTTGGATCATATTTTCTATTCCGCTATTTAATCAAAAACCTTTGGGGATCAGTTAAATTGGGGGATAGTCTGTGTTGGTACGTGTGAGAGAGATCCACCTTTCCAAGTTGTTGGGGTTCATCTCATACTTCTGAAGGTTTGAGGGTGCTGCCTGTTCCATACTCCCCCTACTCCTCATCTAGCCTTTTAGGGGTACAAACAATAGTAATTGGGGCCCAGTGTGGTTGTGTACGTGTGATATACATACACTTTTTTTGGATCATATTTTCTATTCCGCTATTTAATCAAAAACCTTTGGGGATCAGTTAAATTGGGGGATAGTCTGTGTTGGTATGTGTGAGAGAGATCCACCTTTCCAAGTTGTTGGGGTTCATCTCATACTTCTGAAGGTTTGAGGGTGCTGCCTGTTCCATACCCCCCCTACTCCTCATCTAGCCTTTTAGGGGTACAAACAATAGTAATTGGGGCCTAGTGTGGTTGTGTACGTGTGATATACATACACTTTTTTTGGATCATATTTTCTATTCCGCTATTTAATCAAAAACCTTTGGGGATCAGTTAAATTGGGGGATAGTCTGTGTTGGTACGTGTGAGAGAGATCCACCTTTCCAAGTTGTTGGGGTTCATCTCATACTTCTGAAGGTTTGAGGGTGCTGCCTGTTCCATACCCCCCCTACTCCTCATCTAGCCTTTTAGGGGTACAAACAATAGTAATTGGGGCCTAGTGTGGTTGTGTACGTGTGATATACATACACTTTTTTTGGATCATATTTTCTATTCCGCTATTTAATCAAAAACCTTTGGGGATCAGTTAAATTGGGGGATAGTCTGTGTTGGTACGTGTGAGAGAGATCCACCTTTCCAAGTTGTTGGGGTTCATCTCATACTTCTGAAGGTTTGAGGGTGCTGCCTGTTCCATACCCCCCCTACTCCTCATCTAGCCTTTTAGGGGTACAAACAATAGTAATTGGGGCCTAGTGTGGTTGTGTACGTGTGATATACATACACTTTTTTTGGATCATATTTTCTATTCCGCTATTTAATCAAAAACCTTTGGGGATCAGTTAAATTGGGGGATAGTCTGTGTTGGTACGTGTGAGAGAGATCCACCTTTCCAAGTTGTTGGGGTTCATCTCATACTTCTGAAGGTTTGAGGGTGCTGCCTGTTCCATACCCCCCCTACTCCTCATCTAGCCTTTTAGGGGTACAAACAATAGTAATTGGGGCCTAGTGTGGTTGTGTACGTGTGATATACATACACTTTTTTTGGATCATATTTTCTATTCCGCTATTTAATCAAAAACCTTTGGGGATCAGTTAAATTGGGGGATAGTCTGTGTTGGTACGTGTGAGAGAGATCCACCTTTCCAAGTTTTTGGGGTTCATCTCATACTTCTGAAGATTTGAGGGTGCTGCCTGTTCCATACCCCCCCTACTCCTCATCTAGCCTTTTAGGGGTACAAACAATAGTAATTGGGGCCTAGTGTGGTTGTGTACGTGTGATATACATACACTTTTTTTGGATCATATTTTCTATTCCGCTATTTAATCAAAAACCTTTGGGGATCAGTTAAATTGGGGGATAGTCTGTGTTGGTACGTGTGAGAGAGATCCACCTTTCCAAGTTGTTGGGGTTCATCTCATACTTCTGAAGGTTTGAGGGTGCTGCCTGTTCCATACCCCCCCTACTCCTCATCTAGCCTTTTAGGGGTACAAACAATAGTAATTGGGGCCTAGTGTGGTTGTGTACGTGTGATATACATACACTTTTTTTGGATCATATTTTCTATTCCGCTATTTAATCAAAAACCTTTGGGGATCAGTTAAATTGGGGGATAGTCTGTAAAGGTACGTGTGAGAGAGATCCACCTTTCCAAGTTGTTGGGGTTCATCTCATACTTCTGAAGGTTTGAGGGTGCTGCCTGTTCCATACTCCCCCTACTCCTCATCTAGCCTTTTAGGGGTACAAACAATAGTAATTGGGGCCTAGTGTGGTTGTGTACGTGTGATATACATACACTTTTTTTGGATCATATTTTCTATTCCGCTATTTAATCAAAAACCTTTGGGGATCAGTTAAATTGGGGGATAGTCTGTGTTGGTACGTGTGAGAGAGATCCACCTTTCCAAGTTGTTGGGGTTCATCTCATACTTCTGAAGGTTTGAGGGTGCTGCCTGTTCCATACTCCCCCTACTCCTAGCCTTTTAGGGGTACAAACAATAGTAATTGGGGCCTAGTGTGGTTGTGTACGTGTGATATACATACACTTTTTTTGGATCATATTTTCTATTCCGCTATTTAATCAAAAACCTTTGGGGATCAGTTAAATTGGGGGATAGTCTGTGTTGGTACGTGTGAGAGAGATCCACCTTTCCAAGTTGTTGGGGTTCATCTCATACTTCTGAAGGTTTGAGGGTGCTGCCTGTTCCATACCCCCCCTACTCCTCATCTAGCCTTTTAGGGGTACAAACAATAGTAATTGGGGCCTAGTGTGGTTGTGTACGTGTGATATACATACACTTTTTTTGGATCATATTTTCTATTCCGCTATTTTATCAAAAACCTTTGGGGATCAGTTAAATTGGGGGATAGTCTGTGTTGGTACGTGTGAGAGAGATCCACCTTTCCAAGTTGTTGGGGTTCATCTCATACTTCTGAAGGTTTGAGGGTGCTGCCTGTTCCATACTCCCCCTACTCCTCATCTAGCCTTTTAGGGGTACAAACAATAGTAATTGGGGCCCAGTGTGGTTGTGTACGTGTGATATACATACACTTTTTTTGGATCATATTTTCTATTCCGCTATTTAATCAAAAACCTTTGGGGATCAGTTAAATTGGGGGATAGTCTGTGTTGGTACGTGTGAGAGAGATCCACCTTTCCAAGTTGTTGGGGTTCATCTCATACTTCTGAAGGTTTGAGGGTGCTGCCTGTTCCATACTCCCCCTACTCCTAGCCTTTTAGGGGTACAAACAATAGTAATTGGGGCCTAGTGTGGTTGTGTACGTGTGATATACATACACTTTTTTTGGATCATATTTTCTATTCCGCTATTTAATCAAAAACCTTTGGGGATCAGTTAAATTGGGGGATAGTCTGTGTTGGTACGTGTGAGAGAGATCCACCTTTCCAAGTTTTTGGGGTTCATCTCATACTTCTGAAGGTTTGAGGGTGCTGCCTGTTCCATACCCCCCCTACTCCTCATCTAGCCTTTTAGGGGTACAAACAATAGTAATTGGGGCCTAGTGTGGTTGTGTACGTGTGATATACATACACTTTTTTTGGATCATATTTTCTATTCCGCTATTTAATCAAAAACCTTTGGGGATCAGTTAAATTGGGGGATAGTCTGTGTTGGTACGTGTGAGAGAGATCCACCTTTCCAAGTTGTTGGGGTTCATCTCATACTTCTGAAGGTTTGAGGGTGCTGCCTGTTCCATACCCCCCCTACTCCTCATCTAGCCTTTTAGGGGTACAAACAATAGTAATTGGGGCCTAGTGTGGTTGTGTACGTGTGATATACATACACTTTTTTTGGATCATATTTTCTATTCCGCTATTTAATCAAAAACCTTTGGGGATCAGTTAAATTGGGGGATAGTCTGTGTTGGTACGTGTGAGAGAGATCCACCTTTCCAAGTTGTTGGGGTTCATCTCATACTTCTGAAGGTTTGAGGGTGCTGCCTGTTCCATACCCCCCCTACTCCTCATCTAGCCTTTTAGGGGTACAAACAATAGTAATTGGGGCCTAGTGTGGTTGTGTACGTGTGATATACATACACTTTTTTTGGATCATATTTTCTATTCCGCTATTTAATCAAAAACCTTTGGGGATCAGTTAAATTGGGGGATAGTCTGTGTTGGTACGTGTGAGAGAGATCCACCTTTCCAAGTTTTTGGGGTTCATCTCATACTTCTGAAGATTTGAGGGTGCTGCCTGTTCCATACCCCCCCTACTCCTCATCTAGCCTTTTAGGGGTACAAACAATAGTAATTGGGGCCTAGTGTGGTTGTGTACGTGTGATATACATACACTTTTTTTGGATCATATTTTCTATTCCGCTATTTAATCAAAAACCTTTGGGGATCAGTTAAATTGGGGGATAGTCTGTGTTGGTACGTGTGAGAGAGATCCACCTTTCCAAGTTGTTGGGGTTCATCTCATACTTCTGAAGGTTTGAGGGTGCTGCCTGTTCCATACCCCCCCTACTCCTCATCTAGCCTTTCAGGGGTACAAACAATAGTAATTGGGGCCTAGTGTGGTTGTGTACGTGTGATATACATACACTTTTTTTGGATCATATTTTCTATTCCGCTATTTAATCAAAAACCTTTGGGGATCAGTTAAATTGGGGGATAGTCTGTGTTGGTACGTGTGAGAGAGATCCACCTTTCCAAGTTGTTGGGGTTCATCTCATACTTCTGAAGGTTTGAGGGTGCTGCCTGTTCCATACTCCCCCTACTCCTCATCTAGCCTTTTAGGGGTACAAACAATAGTAATTGGGGCCTAGTGTGGTTGTGTACGTGTGATATACATACACTTTTTTTGGATCATATTTTCTATTCCGCTATTTAATCAAAAACCTTTGGGGATCAGTTAAATTGGGGGATAGTCTGTGTTGGTACGTGTGAGAGAGATCCACCTTTCCAAGTTGTTGGGGTTCATCTCATACTTCTGAAGGTTTGAGGGTGCTGCCTGTTCCATACTCCCCCTACTCCTAGCCTTTTAGGGGTACAAACAATAGTAATTGGGGCCTAGTGTGGTTGTGTACGTGTGATATACATACACTTTTTTTGGATCATATTTTCTATTCCGCTATTTAATCAAAAACCTTTGGGGATCAGTTAAATTGGGGGATAGTCTGTGTTGGTACGTGTGAGAGAGATCCACCTTTCCAAGTTGTTGGGGTTCATCTCATACTTCTGAAGGTTTGAGGGTGCTGCCTGTTCCATACCCCCCTACTCCTCATCTAGCCTTTTAGGGGTACAAACAATAGTAATTGGGGCCTAGTGTGGTTGTGTACGTGTGATATACATACACTTTTTTTGGATCATATTTTCTATTCCGCTATTTTATCAAAAACCTTTGGGGATCAGTTAAATTGGGGGATAGTCTGTGTTGGTACGTGTGAGAGAGATCCACCTTTCCAAGTTGTTGGGGTTCATCTCATACTTCTGAAGGTTTGAGGGTGCTGCCTGTTCCATACTCCCCCTACTCCTCATCTAGCCTTTTAGGGGTACAAACAATAGTAATTGGGGCCCAGTGTGGTTGTGTACGTGTGATATACATACACTTTTTTTGGATCATATTTTCTATTCCGCTATTTAATCAAAAACCTTTGGGGATCAGTTAAATTGGGGGATAGTCTGTGTTGGTACGTGTGAGAGAGATCCACCTTTCCAAGTTGTTGGGGTTCATCTCATACTTCTGAAGGTTTGAGGGTGCTGCCTGTTCCATACTCCCCCTACTCCTAGCCTTTTAGGG
Source organism: Pelophylax lessonae (assembly GCF_965119305.1). Taxonomy (NCBI): domain Eukaryota; kingdom Metazoa; phylum Chordata; class Amphibia; order Anura; family Ranidae; genus Pelophylax; species Pelophylax lessonae. The sequence goes on from NC_138772.1 coordinate 298,340,271, forward strand.
GTACAAACAATAGTAATTGGGGCCTAGTGTGGTTGTGTACGTGTGATATACATACACTTTTTTTGGATCATATTTTCTATTCCGCTATTTAATCAAAAACCTTTGGGGATCAGTTAAATTGGGGGATAGTCTGTGTTGGTACGTGTGAGAGAGATCCACCTTTCCAAGTTTTTGGGGTTCATCTCATACTTCTGAAGGTTTGAGGGTGCTGCCTGTTCCATTCCCCCCCTACTCCTCATCTAGCCTTTTAGGGGTACAAACAATAGTAATTGGGGCCTAGTGTGGTTGTGTACGTGTGATATACATACACTTTTTTTGGATCATATTTTCTATTCCGCTATTTAATCAAAAACCTTTGGGGATCAGTTAAATTGGGGGATAGTCTGTGTTGGTACGTGTGAGAGAGATCCACCTTTCCAAGTTGTTGGGGTTCATCTCATACTTCTGAAGGTTTGAGGGTGCTGCCTGTTCCATACCCCCCCTACTCCTCATCTAGCCTTTTAGGGGTACAAACAATAGTAATTGGGGCCTAGTGTGGTTGTGTACGTGTGATATACATACACTTTTTTTGGATCATATTTTCTATTCCGCTATTTAATCAAAAACCTTTGGGGATCAGTTAAATTGGGGGATAGTCTGTGTTGGTACGTGTGAGAGAGATCCACCTTTCCAAGTTGTTGGGGTTCATCTCATACTTCTGAAGGTTTGAGGGTGCTGCCTGTTCCATACTCCCCCTACTCCTCATCTAGCCTTTTAGGGGTACAAACAATAGTAATTGGGGCCTAGTGTGGTTGTGTACGTGTGATATACATACACTTTTTTTGGATCATATTTTCTATTCCGCTATTTAATCAAAAACCTTTGGGGATCAGTTAAATTGGGGGATAGTCTGTGTTGGTACGTGTGAGAGAGATCCACCTTTCCAAGTTGTTGGGGTTCATCTCATACTTCTGAAGGTTTGAGGGTGCTGCCTGTTCCATACCCCCCCTACTCCTCATCTAGCCTTTTAGGGGTACAAACAATAGTAATTGGGGCCTAGTGTGGTTGTGTACGTGTGATATACATACACTTTTTTTGGATCATATTTTCTATTCCGCTATTTAATCAAAAACCTTTGGGGATCAGTTAAATTGGGGGATAGTCTGTGTTGGTACGTGTGAGAGAGATCCACCTTTCCAAGTTGTTGGGGTTCATCTCATACTTCTGAAGGTTTGAGGGTGCTGCCTGTTCCATACTCCCCCTACTCCTCATCTAGCCTTTTAGGGGTACAAACAATAGTAATTGGGGCCTAGTGTGGTTGTGTACGTGTGATATACATACACTTTTTTTGGATCATATTTTCTATTCCGCTATTTAATCAAAAACCTTTGGGGATCAGTTAAATTGGGGGATAGTCTGTGTTGGTACGTGTGAGAGAGATCCACCTTTCCAAGTTGTTGGGGTTCATCTCATACTTCTGAAGGTTTGAGGGTGCTGCCTGTTCCATACCCCCCCTACTCCTCATCTAGCCTTTTAGGGGTACAAACAATAGTAATTGGGGCCTAGTGTGGTTGTGTACGTGTGATATACATACACTTTTTTTGGATCATATTTTCTATTCCGCTATTTAATCAAAAACCTTTGGGGATCAGTTAAATTGGGGGATAGTCTGTGTTGGTACGTGTGAGAGAGATCCACCTTTCCAAGTTTTTGGGGTTCATCTCATACTTCTGAAGATTTGAGGGTGCTGTCTGTTCCATACTCCTCCTCCTACTGCTCAACCATCCTTTTAGGGGTACAAACAATAGTAGTTGGGGCCTAGTGTGGTGGTGTACGTGCGAGATACATACACTTTCTTTTTGATCATATTTTCTATTCCGCTATTCAATTAAAACCTTTGGGGATCAATTCAATTGCGAGATAGTCTGTGTCGGTACGTGTGAGATCCACCTTTCCAAGTTGTTGGGGTTCATCTCATACTTCTGAAGATTTGAGGGTGCTGCCTGTTCCATACTCCTGCTCCTACTGCTCAACCATCCTTTTAGGGGTACAAACAATAGTAATTGGGGCCTAGTGTGGTTGTGTACGTGCGAGATACATACACTTTTTTTGATCATATTTCCTATTCCGCTATTCAATAAAAACCTTCGAGGATCAATTGAATTGCGGGATAGTCTGTGTCGGTACGTGTGAGATCCACCTTTCCAAGTTTTTGGGGTTCATCTCATACTTCTGAAGATTTGAGGGTGCTGCCTGTTCCATACTCCTCCTCCTACTCCTCATCCATCCTTTTAGGGGTACAAACAATAGTAATTGGGGCCTAGTGTGGTTGTGTACGTGCGAGATACATACACTTTTTTTGATCATATTTCCTATTCCGCTATTCAATAAAAACCTTTGAGGATCAATTGAATTGCGGGATAGTCTGTGTCGGTACGTGTGAGATCCACCTTTCCAAGTTTTTGGGGTTCATCTCATACTTCTGAAGATTTGAGGGTGCTGTCTGTTCCATACTCCTCCTACTCCTCATCCATCCTTTTAGGGGTAGAAACAATAGTAATTGGGGCCTAGTGTGGTTTTGTACGTGCGAGATACATACACTTTTTTGGATCATATTTCCTATTCCGCTATTCAATAAAAACCTTTCTAGGGCAAGATCTTAAATTACAGAAATATGAGGAGACCGTCAAATAAGGGCCGTGGCCTGGGTCGTGGTGCTGCTGGTAGAGCTCCTGTTGCAAGGAGAGGACGTGGTCGATCTGTGCCAGCTACACGCACAAGTGAAACACCTTCCTCAAGTGTGAGTAGGCGACAGAACCTGCATCAGTATTTGGTAGGGCATCAAACGCCCCTAGAAGTGATGAGGCCAGAACAAGTTGAGGCGATAGTAGATTGGTTTGCTGCTGACAGTGCCTCCAGTTCCTTCACATTGTCTCCCACCCAGTCTACTGCAGAAAGGTCAGAGTTGGCACCTGCAGCCAATGTCCAACCGTCTTTCACCTCACCCCCTTGCAAATCAGGCCAGCAGTCTGAGCCCCAAGCCATACAGCAGTCTCTTATTCTTTTTGAGGACTCTGTCAGCAGGGTTTCCCAGGGCCATCCACCTAGCCCTGCCCCAGAAGTGGAAGAGATTGAGTGCAGCGATGCCCAACCACTTATTTCTCAAGATGAGTACATGCAAGGATCATCGCAGCACGTCTCCGATGATGACGAAACGCAGGTGCCAACTGCTGCGGCGTTCAGCATTGTGGAGACCGACAAGGAGGGCAGGGGTGAAGACTGGGTGGAAGATGATGTGGAGGACGATGAGGTCCTCGACCCCACATGGAATGAACGTCATGCAGGTGACCTGAGTAGTTTGGAGGAAGAGGCGGTGGTCGCACAGAGCCACCAGCACAGCAGAAGAGGGAGCAGGGTGCAGAAGCGGAGCGGCCGTGCCCTAGACACTACGCCCGCTACTGCCCAACGCAGCAAGGGAACGAGCGCACCAAAGTCAGCTCAAAGGAGTTCTCTAGCGTGGAAGTTCTTTAGAAAATGTGCTGATGACAGGACACGAGTGGTTTGCACCCTGTGCAATCAGAGCTTGAAGCGAGGCATAAACCTTCTCAACCTGAGCACAACCTGCATGATCAGGCATCTAAGTGCAAAGCACGAGCTGCAGTGGAGTACACACCTTCAAAACCAAGAAACGTCTCTGGCTCATCCTGCTTCCTCTTCTGCTGCAGTCTCGGCCGCTCCAGCCACATCTGTAGTGATACCGGCACCTGCCACCCCGCAAACAGACGATCTGTCAGCAACACCACCACCTGGGTCACCAACAACCATCTCCACAATGTCCCGTGGAAGCGTTCAGCTTTCCATCTCCCAAACACTTGAGAGGAAGAGGAAGTACCCCCCTACCCACCCGCGATCCCTGGCCCTGAATGCCAGCATTTCAAAATTATTGGCCTTTGAAATGCTGTCATTCCGTCTGGTGGAGACGCACAGTTTTAAAAACCTTATGTCGGTGGCTGTCCCACAGTACGTCGTGCCCAGCCGCCACTACTTTTCCAGGCAAGCCATCCCTTCCCTGCACAACCAAGTGGGGGAAAATATCAGGTGTGCACTGCGCAACGCCATCTGTGCCAAGGTCCACCTAACTACGGATACGTGGACCAGTAAGCACGGTCAGGGGCGTTATATCTCCCTAACGGCACACTGGGTAAATGCAGTGGCGGATGGGCCTGAGGCGGATAGCAATTTGGCGCATGTCCTTCCACCACCGAGGATTGCAGGGCGCTTCAGTTTGCCTCCTGTTCCTAACTCCTCCTACTCCGCTTCCTCATCCTCTACCGCCTCCTCATCCGGACAGCGTAACACCTTCACCACCAACTTCAGCACGGCCAGGGGTAAACGACAGCAGGCAGTTTTACAACTTGCCTGTTTGGGGGACAAACCACACACCGCGCAGGAGTTGTGGAGGAGCATGGAACAGCAGACAAATGAGTGGTTGCTGCCAGCGAGCCTCAAGCCCGGCCTGGTGGTGTGCGATAACGGGCGAAATCTCATAGCAGCTCTGGGCCTAGCCGGTTTGACGCACATCCCTTGCCTGGCGCATGTGCTGAATTTGGTGGTGCAGAGGTTCCTTAAAAACTACCCCGATATGTCAGAGCTGCTGCAGAAAGTGCGGGCCGTTTGTGCGCACTTTCGGCGTTCTCACCCTGCTGCTGCTCGCCTGGCAGCGCTGCAGCGTAACTTCGGCCTTCCCGCTCACCGCCTCATATGTGACGTGCCCACAAGGTGGAACTCCACCTTGCACATGCTGGAAAGACTGTGCGAGCAGCAGCAGGCCATAGTGGAGTTTCAGCTGCAGCACGCACGCGTGAGTCGCTCTGCGGAACAGCACCACTTCACCACCAATAACTGGGCCTCCATGCGAGACCTGTGTGCCTTGTTGCGCTGTTTTGAGTACTCCACCAACATGGCCAGTGGCAATGACGCCGTTCTCAGCTTAACTATCCCACTTCTATGCCTCCTTGAAAAAACAATTCGGGCGATGATGGAAGAGGATGTGGCACAGGATGAGGAGGAGGAGGAGGATGAAGAGGTAACATTTCCAAGGCTTTCAGGGCAGTCATTCGCAAGGGGCTCCGAGGGTGGGTTCCTGCACACGCAAACGCCAGGGACGCAATTGTCCAGCAGGGGCACAGTTCTGGAGGATGAGGAGGATGAGGAGGAGGAGGAGCTGGAGGAGGAGATGGAACCATGTTCACAGCAGGGTGGCACCCAGGCCAGCTCATGGCCATCACTGGTGCGTGGCTGGGGGGATACAGAGGACACGGACGATACACCTCCCACAGAGGACAGCCTTTCGTTGCCTCTGGGCAGCCTGGCACACATGAGCGATTACATGCTGCAGTGTCTCCACAACGACCGCCGAGTTGCCCACATTCTAACTTGTGCTGATTACTGGGTGGCCACGCTGCTGGATCCCCGTTACAAGGACAACGTACCGTCCTTAATTCACTCACTGGAGCGCGATCGCAAGATGCGCGAGTACAAGCGCACGCTGGTAGACGCCATGCTGCTGGCATTCCCATCTGACAGCGGGGCCACAGTGGAAGCACAAGGCAGAGGAGGAGGAGGAGGAGGTCGCCAACGCAACCAGGGCACCGCCAGCACCTCAGAAGGCAGGGTTAGCATGGCCGAAATGTGGAAAAGCTTTGTCAGCACACCACAACAAACAGCAGCACCAGCAGCTCAGATGGAACGTCTTAGCAGGAGGCAGCATTTTACCAACATGGTGGAGCAGTATGTGTGCACACGCCTACATGTAGTGAATGACGGGTCTGCCCCCTTCAACTTCTGGGTCTCCAAATTGGGCACATGGCCTGAGCTTGCCCTTTACGCCTTGGAGGTGCTGGCGTGCCCTGCAGCCAGTGTATTATCTGAACGGGTATTTAGCACGGCTGGGGGCGTTATAACAGACAAGCGCAGCCGCCTGTCCAGAGACAATGTGGACAAGCTCACGTTCATTAAAATGAACCAGGCATGGATCCCACGGGACTTTTCCGTACCTTATGCAGAATAGCAATGGATACCGACCTTACCCACCCATTGTTCCATTTTTGCTCTTTCTCACTCTTTTGGGGTGTACCCTCATTTAAAATTTTTGAAAAGAAGCAGTGTTGGCTACCTCGTCCTCCTCCTCAGGGCCAGATTAATGTAGGGGCTATTGGAGCTGCAGCTCCAGGCCCCTACCTTTTATATAGGCCCCGGGTTGGCCATATTCACTGTTACCGCTCTTCTGTCACTTGTAAACACAGAAGTCTGGCTTCTATGCTCGCTTCCCCAGGCAGCACCCTCAGAACCTCCCCACACAGCGCGAAGGCTGGACAAGGAGGGACAGTTGCCGATGCATGGATGTGTTTATGGGCTTCAGAGACAGCATCCCATGTTGAATTAGGCATGCATGGCTGCACCCTTCCTCCTCTGGGTGCATGGCAAGGCACGGCCCTTAAGGCCCTTCAAAATCCTCAGCACCAAGCCCATGATGCTGTTAATCCGGCCCTGGTCCTCCTCCACCGCCGCTTCCACCTACACCGCCCATAGGTGTGCGCAGCCTATTGCATTAAGGTGTGCACCCCAAAGTTGAAATACACATGCATGTGTTTGCCAGCAGGGAGAGTAATGTATCGGGGCCATGTACCTGTAGGCAAGGAGAAATAGAGCAGAGCAGGTCCCAGGGAGATCTTTCCCATCTCCTCACTGGCAATGCTATGTGCCCTAGGTGATTAGGGTGTGCCCAGGCACACCCAGCACACCCTGTGCGCACGCCTATGTCACCGCCACATCCACCACCACCTCAACCTCCCTCCTACTCCATATGGGCCTCGTCCTTCAGAGATGAAGAAGAACATTGTTTTATTTTTCTGTTTTTTTTTTGTTGTTTTAAGTTATTTCCCTATCCACATTTGTTTGCAGAGCACTTGCCATGCTCTTAATTACGTTTTGCTGCCATTTGCAGCACTCTAGCCCTTTCCTTTGGTGTTTTAGAGCCATTTTAGTGCCTTAAAGTTCGGGTCCCCATTGACTTCAATGGGGTTCGGTGTCCGGGAAAAGTTCGGTAAAAGTCCGGGACACGGACCCGGACTTTTTTTTAAAGTTCGGCCGAACCCGTCGAACACGGACATCTAGGTGTCCGCTCAACCCTAGTCATTACCAGGTTTGACAAGTTATCTAAAACAAAATAGGTATATCAGCGCAAAACAATAGTGCAACATATAAAGTGTGCAAAGATATATAAAGGTGAAAAACAAATATTATCCCAAAATGTAAAAATACACAGATATGTAAAAAAATATTAATGGTGTAAACTCAAAGTAAATAGTGCAAAAAAATATATATAAATGATTGGCAGCATCCACTAACTGTGTCCACACTCCACAATAAAGATATAGAAAAAAACCAAAACAGTGTCGCGCCAAATCTATAATACTTAAATACACAGTAATAAAAACTGCTTTCAAGTGAATAAATGAGCTTCCAAATGAAAAAAGTCCACAACAGAAAATCAGTGAAAAGAGTCTTCAGTGCTTAGCACCACTGTGACTGTGCTCACCAACCCTTCACCAATAAATGTAGCCTCTCACCTCATATTTAGACCCCAGCATCACCAAGGGTCTAACACAGCTTACCAAGGAAGTCGATGCTTACGGGCTGACGTAACGCGTATAGGGGACGGAGCCTGCACACCTGAAGTCACATCCCCTTGATACTAGCGTCCTGGATTGTTGTATATCGTACCTCTTTTGGCTGATTTTAACTTCTGTCATGTAAGTGCAACTTGAATAAACACCTTGCTTTATTTACGATACAGAGAGCACTAGATCTGTTTTTTATCTCTCTTTATATGCATTGGATCGATCTTGGATTTGAGCAATCTTCCATTGATGTTACCATCCTGCATACACCCCATTAGAGGGAATAGGCCGTGTTAGACCCTTTGTGATGCTGGGGTCTAAATATGAGGTGAGAGGCCTCATTTATCAGTGAAGGGTTGGTGAGCACAGTCACAGTGGTGCTAAGCACTTAAAACTCTTTTCACTGATTTTCTGTTGTGGACTTTTTTCATTTGGAAGCTCATTTATTCACTTGAAAGCACTTTTTGTTACTGTCTATTTAAGTATTATAGATTTGGCGCGACACTGTTTTGTTTTTTTCTTGACCAGTTATCTATCCCCCTCTGTGGGAGACCCAGCGCGGCAAGGCTGCCACACGGGGCATGTGTCAGTGATTTCCAGGTGTAGGCTCACATATCCTCACTCCACAGTACATGTTCCATGCCACAGGTATGGACACACTTTGTGTGTCTGCTTTTCTTTGAGCACTAAGCTGCATTTTGCTATTTATATAGACAATGTTGTTTTTCACACATATAATATATATATATATATATATATATATATATATATATATATATATATATATATATATATATATTGTGAGGGGATTGGCTCGATGGCGGGTGTGGATGACCCCTTGGGGGGGTTCGTTACACAAGGAGATAGCCGAGAAGTGGTTGCAAACAGTTTGGTTTATTCATGCAATTTTCTTCACCAGACTGCAAGCGTCAAAAACATCCAAAATAAAATAAAACACAAAACAAATCCTTGCCACTGTGGGCGGCTACCTTCTCACACACAGGAACCTACCTAAGGAAGTCTGTCCCCAACCTACTTTTGGGCAGACTTGGCTGATCATACAGCAGACTATCAATAGTCCATTTATTATCTCTTCACATAGAGAATGTCCCTTTTCTCTTCACACAGCACATGTTCATTGGACTTTCCTTTCACATAGAAAACATCCATTGGTTTTTCTCTTCACACTCTTCACATAGAAATAGTTCATTTTCTCACCTTGAGAAGTCTTCACACTTTTTACCCTCCTTAGCGCACATCGCTCCAGGAGGTCTTCCCCATGCTCACACAACTTCAGGGGGCATTCCTTCTTCCATGCTCACACAGCGTCGGGAGGCACACATCTGACTGTCCTCCTCTCCCCAGCTCACACAGTGTCAGGAGGCAGCAATCCTTCTCCCATGCTCACACAGCGTCGGGAGGCACACGTTTGACTCTCCTCCTCTCCCCAGCTCACACAGCGTCAGGAGGCAGCAATCAATAGGACTTCCTCTGGACAAATTATAGAGGCCTTGATTTCCTCATTCTGAATAGCTGAATGGTTTTCAACTTCTTTACACCTTCCTGCTGCCTTTGCAGCCGACACCCTATAGTAATTGGTGAATTGTCTAACCCAAGCAGAAGTGTATCTCCTGTTTGTGACAACATCCACAGATTTACCTGACTTCCTGTCACAATATATATATATATATATATATATGCAAATTCTTATATTGATTAATTGATTCATATTCCATTTGTTTATTAGTTAGATTGACATCTACGCTTTCTCTGAAGAAGCCATATCTGCGAAACCGGTCACCTAACTAAAGCGCAACAGAACATCAGTGTAACAATCTTACATAGCACAGTGTATAATATTTTTATGAACTTGTTTTTAACTAATACTAACACTAACTAATACTTTTGACACTTTGCCTGGAACCAGTGACTTTAATACACTGATCAATGTTAAAAATCTGCACTGTCACTCTACTAATGAGACTGACTTGGAAGGGGTTAACATCTCAGGCCATCAAGAGGTAACTGTGTGCCTAGCCAGTATTTGTGTGTTAGCAATGCGGTGTGAATCACATGCGATGTCTGGCATCGCGCCAGTGGGAACCGGCCCTCAAACCAGACATTTTCAGAAAGCACATGACCTGTAGAATAAAAAAAAGTGCTACTGATTTTTTGGGCCCTGCAATAATTGCGCAAATGTTCATCATATCACTATTAAAAAAAAAAAAAAAAAAAAAAAAAACACTAAAATCATTAATAGAGCACATAAACACAACATAACTTGCAAAATTCCTGCTAAATTACTACTAAAGCATCATTCACATGTGGCATACTAAAGTGTATGCACATGGAGGGCCATGTTTACCCCCACAGGGATGCGAAGGTGTTTCGTGCATCCCTGTACAGGCAGTCCCATTTATGTAAATTGGGATGCAACGGCTGCACAGGCATAGCTAATGTTATGGATGTCAAATTGGGAGCAATGGCTTTGTTCATGCAGTTGCTACATCCCAAGTGACATCAATGGGACTGCATGCACAGGGATGCACGGAACACCTATGCATCCCTGTAAATGTACGCTGTGTGTGCCTAATGTGAACAAGGCCTTAGGCCCCTTTCACACAAGCAAACTGATCAGGTCTGCCTGTCTGTTTTTCAAGTGGGCCCAATTGGACCACCCATTGTTTTCTATGGAGAGGCTGATGTAAATGGACATTTACACCCGCCTGCATCCGATCCGGACCACAAAAAACAGACAGACGGGGATCCCATTCCCTATCCATCTAGCAGATTGGATCAGATGGAAAGGACAGGTGGTCTGTTTCCATCCGACCACACCATAGAGAACAGTAGAGAGATGTCTGATGAGCAGGCAGATCTGCTTGACAGAGTGCTCCGTGTTTTTTTTTTTCTTGTTTTTTTTTTATTTATTTTTTTTACATTTTCATAATTTTTACAATTGTATTATTTTATTTATTTATTTATTTTATTTATTTCTTTTTGGGTGGGGGAGTGTGGGGGCAGGGGTCTTTGGTGAGATATCAGAGGTCTAAACAGACTCCCACATCTCTTTCTCTGCAACACTTTACAAGAATAAATAGGGAGTCTGTCTGACACATAGTAAACTCTCAGTTTACTATGATTAGCTGATCAACTAAGCTGTCAATGGACACAGGAGCCATGGCTGCCTCTGTCCACTGCACTACAGGGAGGGGGCTGGAACACATGTTTACCAAGCCCCCCTCCCACTCAGCATGACAGTTGGCTGGACACAGTGCCGGTCAGCAGCTGCAGGCGGCAGGAGGGTATGGGAGGGATGCCATTGGGGGATGGATGGATGGGGGGTGCAGGGGCTGGTACAGGGGGATTGGCCTGCCAAGGGGGATATTCTGTGATCCCCCCAAGCCCCAGCAGCACCTGAAGCCGGACAGAGTGGCAGAGGAATGATGCCAGCTTCTAAAGGTACAGTAGCTGTAGGGGATCGGGTTTGCTGGGGGGGAGGGGGTGGATCAGGTGGGAGGGGGGGACTTAGTGCTGGGGGGAGAAGGGGGATGAAGGATATAGGAAAGGAGTGCAGGGGTCGTAGTTTTGGGTGACAGGGAGCACAGGAAGTGGAGAGGCTGGGGACAGGGAAGCGGCTGCATGGGAGGGGAGGGTGGCCACATTTTAGGTTAATAACTCTGATCAGTGGATTGTAATCTGTTGATCAGAGTTATATAATTGTTCAGCAGAGTCTGGTGAACAATTATGTTATAAGTTCATGGTCATTGAAAAGACCATGAGCCTCTAGCAGGGGAAGAAATTTGGTCCATATGGCTTACGGACCTGGCAATAAAAGGGTTAAAAGATTTAACTTGTTATCAGTTTAGAGGACAGGATATCTGGTGCTAGAATTATTGCTCTCACTTTGACATCTGTGGTGATACCCCAAATGTGTGGTTTAATCACCACTTACATATGTACGTAGGACATATGTGCATATTTACATTTGCGCATGAGCATATGGGGGATGAGGGAGCACTTTTTTTTTAAATGTATTATTTTTTTCCTTTAAATATATTGTCACAGTCTTTTTATTTATTTGTTTGTTTGTGTGTCTGTTTGTTTTGGATAAACCTTATTGCTATCACAATGTGTGGACAACATGGGCATTGGCATTGGCCTCAGATCTCTCCTCTGATCTCAAAAGCATCTGATAAAACTGAGATTGATTTGATCAGATGCCCTGCAAGCCAGTAATGGCTTGTAGGCAACAAACCAAAACCGGAAGTGACAAAATCCTTGTTTTTTTACAGGTTCATTCATCATACAGGAGGGGCTTGTATGGATGTACCTTTCTCTCCTCTGTAAATAGTTTTTAGCCACTTGGCATCTGGGGCAATTTTTGTTTCATTTTTCACACACACATTCTTACTTAGACCTGACAAACATTTTATATTTCTGAAAGAAGAGGCCCTGGAGAATAAAATAGTTGCATTTGCACGTTTTATAGTTGCATGATATTTGCACAGCTGTTTGTCAATGCATTTTTTCAGAAAAAATACACTAAATAGACTTTTAGTGCATACAAACACAAAATAATACAATTAGCATTAGTAAAAATTAGGTAAAATAGAAATAACGGAGTTGTGTAAAAAAAAAAGATAACAAACATGTCAATGTTTAAACCGGTGTGCACCCCTGAAGTGGGAAAAACTATGGTACCCAACATTTTTTTTATAGGTGACACTTTAAAAACCCTTTTTAAGCAATGAGAGGGCGTGGCTTCCGGCGCTGAAGATGGCCGCTTAGATCTTCAGCTCCGCTCGGCCACCCGGGACATCGCCTAACTACAGCCTCCACAGCGGGTTTAGAAACCTCCACGCTCTCGATACTACCTCCGGGCACCATGAGGAACAAGAAGGGTGCCGCACAGTCGCACAAACTGGATGGATTCCTCCTTTCCAACTCGGCGGGACTCAGGCAAGATGGCGCCGGCAGGCCCCCGCCGCACGCTTCTTCCCGGGAAGGAAACCAGCAACACAGATCACAGCCGCTTCAGCCATGCGGGATGGAGCAGGCGGCATCCTCTCCCTCGGAACCCAGAGGCATGATCACACTGCCTGCAGACCCCTTCGCTGCTTTCCCAGTGGGAGACCACCCGATCTCTGGTACACTCCTGAAAGGCATGCTTCACTCCCTATGGTCCTCTCTGCACACAGACGTGATGCAGAGCCTTGCTCAAACAAGAAAAGATGTCCAGCAGCTGGAGGTGAGAGTGGACACTGTTGAATCCTCCATGACAAAATGCACCTTGTCTCTCAATACCCTCATCACAGCCCATAATGATCACACGGATGACATTGACTGGATCAAAGACAAACTTGCGGACCTAGAGGACAGGTCCCGAAGAAACAACTTGAAATCAAGGGGGATCCCGGAAACTGTCCAACCCCAACACCTGCGTAAGATGGCTACAGACCTCTTTTCTGCACTGATCCCCTCCCTGACTGCGTCTGAACTGGAGATAGACAGAATCCACAGGATTCCTAAGCCTCACTTTATAGCTCAGGACCTGCCTCGGGATGTCCTTCTCCGTGTGCATTTTTTTCAGACAAAGGACAAAATCCTAATGGCCTCAAGGCAACTCCAATCTCTTCCTGGCGACTTTCCGCAGGTTCAGATTCTGCCAGACCTCTCTAGGCACACGCTCCAGAAGCGTAGGAACCTTGCCACCATAACCAAAGCCCTGAGGAATCACCACATAGTGCACAAGTGGAAACATCCAGCTCAACTATCCATCACCCACCAGGACCGCACTGTCACGATCGCTTCTTTGGAGGAAGGAATGGCCCTTTTACATCGCTGGGGAATCATCCCGGAGCCTCCATCCGCCTCCTCGCGGTCTTCCAGATCTCCATCGCCACAGGCCCTCTCGGATGAATGGCACGTTGTGTCCCGCAAAAGGTCTAACTCTAGACAATCCTCACCCGGAGGTGAACTCCAGCACCCGCCTAAACCTGCTCAACGCTAGTCCCTGTCCAAGGTATCGTTGACCTACTGGCCCCTCTGTCACTGTTGCAGGTCGCACCTGCCTCTAGACTCTTTTTTACTCTTTGTCTGGCTCCCCCAGCCTCCCTGCCTTCCCTTCCCTTCCCATTTTGTTGCTCCAGTCGGACTAATGGACTTGTGCTTATTGAAATGCCCGCACTCCCCACGGCCCTCGTCCTGATGACCCGTTTTGTCTCTCTGAAGATACCATGACCATCAAGTTTCTTTCTCTAAATGTAAATGGTCTAAACCACCCAGTCAAGCGATTCTCCCTATGGACAGAGCTCAACAACAGTGGGGCTGATGTGGTATGTATCCAGGAGACCCATTTTAAGCATAACCACCTGTCATCCCCTTTCACTCTAACTGAAGTTTCCAAGGCCATTAAACTACTCCCCAATGGGAAATCACCGGGTCCAGACTGACTATGCAACGAATATTATAAAATCCATAGCGACACCCTGGGTCCACACTTGGTAGAGGTATTCAACCAGGCCGCCCGCAAAGCTGCATTCCCAAGTGAGATGTTGAGTGCCTACATCACCACTATCCCTAAACCCGGCAAAGACGCTAGCCTCCCAGCAAATTACCGACCCATCTCTCTATTGAACAGTGACCTCAAGATTTACGCCAAAATTCTGGCGTCCCGACTTCAGCCCCTCCTCCCTCTGCTTGTTAAAAGGGACCAGATGGGTTTTATGCCAGGCAGGCAAACATCGGATGCTACCCGGCGGATCATGAATTTGGTACACCTGGCAGAGGTCTCTAGAACGTCTTCTCTGCTCCTCACTCTGGATGCAGAGAAGGCGTTCGATAGGGTGAATTTCCCTTTTTTCATGCGACTTACACTAGAAAAAATTGGCTTCTCGGGGGACATACTCTCTGCGATTCTTGCCCTTTACTCTTGCCCCTCAGCAAAGGTCCTTACCGCTGGTATAACCTCGAATCCATTTAAAATCACTAATGGCACCCGCCAGGGGTGCCCCCTTTCACCTAAGATCTTCAACCTGATGATCGAGCCCCTGGCAGAGGCCATTAGATCAGATGATGAGGTGATGGGGTTCCGGGTGGGATCCACATCCCATACGGTCAACCTGTTCGCGGACGATATCGTAATTGCCCTCACTAACCCTACTCGCTCACTTCCGGCTGTCCATAGAATTCTCTCTGAATTCAGCTCAATCTCTTACCACAAGGTGAACAAATCTAAGTCATTGGTATTGAATCTGGGAATTAAAAAATGGGACGCTGACCGCCTTCAGAAAGACTTCCCCTACCCCTGGACCGAAGATTCTATCCCCTATCTAGGTGTACTTATAACTCCCACTATCAAATGCCTCCTCACTGTTAATGTAGACGCCTTATTGAAAAAGACTGCTAAAGAGATGGTAGCCATGTCCAAAGTGGAGCTCTCCTGGGGTGGCCGGATGGCCGCCTATAAAATGTCGATATTGCCCCAAATCTTATATCTTTTTTGTGCCCTCCCTCTGACCTTTCCTAGAAAATATTTGGATGCTCTTTCCAGGAACATGCGTGACTTTATCTGGGGTGGTGCAAGGGCCCGAGTAGCTGCCTCCACCTTGGCTCTACCTAAGTCCATGGGCGGTGCCAAACTTCCTGACCTCAATCTGTACCTATGGTCCACTAGACTGGTCCAGCTTCGTATGTGGTTCTCCAATTCCAACACCCTCCCTTGGATTCAACTCGAAAGCCACCTAGCCCCCACTGGTGACCTCCGTCTGATTCTCCTCAGTGACCTATGGATCCCATGGTCGTTATCTCAGCTGCCCCCCACGTCCCAGTCTTCAGTCTTGGCGTGGCCCAGACTGGCTCTCGCCGGCGGGAGGCAGGCGGATGGACGCTCCCTAAATTCCTTGTCACTCCCGATTCCCATCCTGGCCGCCCATATTCATTCTCTCCAACTGACCCAACTGGCTAAATTGGGTCTGACTTCACTCTCGCACTTCTACGAATGTGGTTCTTTGCGCTCTACGGTTGCATTGATGAAGGATTATGGAGTCCCTCCCACGCTGATCTTCTCGATTCACCATATACATAGCTTCCTAGCTAAGCACCCTCCGACGACTGTTCATCTACCTGCAAAACCCTGGGCGTTCTACCACACTGATTCACGCACAACCAAGGGCATCTCCATTTTTTATGATAGCCTCCTCAACCTAGCGGACGTCCATAAATCTATGCCAATGCTTAGGTGGGAAAAAGATTTGGCGCTCACTTTTACCACAATGCAATGGTCCAGAGCTTTGACGTCCACCTATCGTTTTTCACACTGCACCTCCCACTGGGAACTTATGCTCAAAATTACAAATTGGTGGTACTACACACCCTTCAGGCTCTCAAGGTTGTTCCCCTCCACCCCAGCACACTGTTGGCGTGAATGCGGTGGCATAGGAACCCTATTGCACATTCTCTGGGAGTGCCTCTCACTCACAAGTTACTGGAAGAAAATTTTCAGTTGTATAGCGGATTGTACGGGGATTCTAAACCCTCCGAAGAAAGAACTGGCGCTGTTGAATCTGGGAATTGATGAATACCCAATTCAATTTCGACAGATGATACTACATATCCTATTAGCGGCTAGAACACTTATCCTACGTAGGTGGAAATCACTGGAGATTCCGGGTTTCTCTGAGTTGGTCACGTTAGTGAATGATAATTATCGCTTGGAGAAGGCACTGGCAACCAATGATATTATGCTGTATAGGTTTGCTGAATCTTGGCGACACTGGAAGTATCACAAGCACTGACCGCGGTGCTGGCTGGTGCGGTGGGGTCGGCCTCCTCCCTGACGCTTATGTTCCCACTGGGATATCGGGGAGGGGGCTGTCATCCTCTCCGTGCTTACCTGGCCTTGTGGTCTTTATCCCTCTTTACCGCTACCCTAGGCTCACTCGCCAATCAGCTGGGTCTTGGAGTATGATTGTCGCTCAACAGGTACCTATTGATCGATACATGCACTTTGACCGCATTGGACTTTGTTATTGATGATTGATGTTGAACTTGAACTTGACTTTGTCCTGTCTGGAGTAATGTCCTCCTCCCCCCCCCCCCTTATTGCACTCACGTTTTGCCTTACAAGCCTTGTTACAACTGTTTGTTCTCTGAGAATGTTTGTACTATTTTCTTTTTCCTGTAAGAAAATTCAATAAAAACTATTGTTTAAAAAAAAAACCCTTTTTAAGCTATCTGTTCACCATTAACCATGAAATAGGGCGCTAGAATTTTTGCTTTCACTCAGATGTTTGGAGACCCATGTGTACATTTCTATTCACGTGTATGCCTGAGGAGTTGGATGTTCTTTTACTTTTTTCAATCATTTTTATTTATTTTAATATAATTTATTTTGTTTTTATTTAACTTTATTGCTTTTACAGAGGGGCTAACAAGACCTTATGTGACAGCATAGGCAGGTGACTGGTCCCACTTCCTTGGCTATAGTAGCCTGTAAATGACAGCTCTAAAATGAATGTGATGAAATAATTGCTGCTTCCCAGTTAATTAGCCATAATAATAAGGGAGATAAGGGAACTAATGTCCCTTGATCACCTTCTTTTCACACTGTCTGGTCAGTTTACTGCAGTTCTGGGCCCCCTGGAGAAATGGGAGAGCTTGGGAACCACTGTGGGCAGCAACGGGTTTGTGACTCTTTTTTTTTTTTTTTTAATCTTTTTATTTGATTTTAAGCATAAACAAGAAATGTAAACAAGAACACATACAAGTACAGTATAATAAGAATAAGGTGAAAAAAATGAACAAACAAAGCAACATACTCATTATAATGGTAAGCATGAGGAAATTATCATTATAAAACCAAAACATTTGTAGCTGTCACTCGTTTCCTGCATAGAAGCAAAAGGCTATAGTGACATTAAGACCGGAACAGCGGGCCCCACACACACCCTAGAGCATGTAATGAGGGAAGACCCCCTCCCCCTGGAGGACGCCCCTAAAGGGAGCAAACTGCCCCCCCAAGGAGATCCGGCCTCCAACCCACCTTGACTGGATCCTAAGCATACAAGTCACTATAAACGTGATGTAATAACTGAAAACTCAGGTGCATGCTTGCCCCAGAGTATAAGCGTTCCAAATCGACCATCTGCCCTGAAATTGTTGCGGTCAAAATTCAGTGAAAGCTATTAATTTTTCATATTCATAGGATTCCCTCACCAGTTGTATCACTTCCCCTTTGGAGGGAATGTCGCTACTCTTCCATTTCCGAGCTTTGGTTAATCTCGCTGCAAACAGCATATGTTGGACCACTGTTCTAAATTGGGGCGGGTATCTGTCAATGTCTATACCCAATATTGCCTGCTCTACTGTAACCTTATTAAGGATCCCTGTAACATCAGCAATTAGTCGAGTTATGGAAGCCCAGAAGCTTCTCAAAGATACACATGTCCAGGTTTGTGACCCTTCTAACTATCAAAAAAGTGATTAGTTGGCTGTAGAGTACAATCAAAGGCCAGCACATAGCCCAATTTGTATGGGAAAATAATTTTATTCAAATGATATCAATACGGAAAAGAGAACAACTTCATTTTGTTATGTGAAAAAACTTTCTTTTCCCATTATTTCCTGTCTCAGAGACACTGTGAGAAGTAAGAGGAGATCTCTCTAAAGTGAGGGAATATCTCCTTTTAAGCCAGCCATAGATGAATCGAAATTTGGCCAGTTCAGCAGGGACCAGCCTAATTTCGATCCATGTGTGACCATCCCTGCTCGGCAGAAGTTGATCATCAGGTTGACTTCTGTTGAACAGGTATGTTGGAAAACTTTTGTTAACCAGTGGCTATAGTCAATCTGTGACAAAATATTATGTCCCAGCTGGAAGGATTCCTCTGTTCTGCTGTGGATAGAGGAATCCATTTGTTTTCTTTTGTTCAACCCACTGGCTGAAAAAAAAAAATAATAATTTATATCCATCTTTAGACAGGGACATTTGTCCCATTTGAAGGATTTCCTTTCAACTCAACTGTTTATTTTCCCATCGTTTTTTTTGGACCAGAAGCAATGGTCACCAGGTTTATTAGTGAGGGTGATTATCGGAAGCAATAAAAACCTGAAAGTTTTTTCTTAACAGGTTCATAGATTTTAAAAAATGCTGGCTTTACGTATTTTTTTTTTTTTAAATATGTAAATGATTGTTGTTTTTATAGTCAATCAGGCTGATACTTAATCAAAACTAAATAGTTATTATGTTTTTAAATAGTTAATGTTTGAAAGATAAAAGTATCTTAGTGCTCAGGTGTGCATTAAAACTGGCTTGCCATTTACATTTTAAATAAAAGCAATGATATTGTTGTTGCTTTTTTTTTTCTTTTTTACATTTCTCAGCAGTTTGGGATGCACTGTTATGTCCACTTATGAAACTGAGATAAGCCACAATAGTGACTATCACTGTGCTTTTTTGCAACTGTATAGAGCTTTATGTAGCTGTCATGAGGAAAAGAGATGCTTTTCTCTGCTTCCTATCACAAGACAATAAAAGCTTTAATAAATATGCTCCTCTAAGAGTTCTATACACAGTGAATAGCCTTGAAGTGTAGAGACCGGCCAGATCATGCCTTATTAAGCAGTCACAAAAGCAGCATTGTATTAGGGCTTAAATGCACACATTGGAAATTGGGACTGCATGCTATGCGTTTGCATTAGTTTGTGAATTGCTCAATAGGTTCAGGGATTGTGATTATTATGCACATGTATATCTGCATATTTTTGCAATCCTGAAATGCATGCATAGAATAGGATTTTATGCTTCTTCTTGTTCATTTCTCTTTAGTAAATCAAGAACTTTAATTCACTGGGTTGGTTTGCCAGAGAATTAGGTAGAGCATGTTAACCAAACAAAGTGAATGTTCACTTTATATGTATATCATGTACAAGGGAAATTAAAAAAATGGAATTGTACTTGCACATGATTGAATGAATATAATGAGTATATTCACCTCTTACACCTGTTCACCCACTATGGACCAGAACAATTTGCTATAAACCTGTTTATTCTGCAATAACGTTGTCACTACTTAAGAAAACAAGGTAACATGTACTGTATATTGTTTTCTAGGGACATACAAGGCTTTCTTCTCATTAAATTGTCATATCCGAATTGTGTTGTTTATGAACATTGATTCAGAGTGCTTTTTTGACTGCTTCAATTGTTGACACCTTCTACGAGTATACAGTGATCATGGCTTTGATTAATCAAAGCTGACAACTGCTATATAGTGGAAAAGGGGGGGGGGGGTGTCCTTGAGCAGGGCAGAGAGACTGGACATGCTACACACATCCTGTGTACAATGATTACATTTTTTTTGGGTGTATGTAGCATATCCAATGTCTGGAATTAGTTAACATTATTCACTAAAGGAAATGGCATGTGTGGAATCTTGTACACTGTATGGTTGTTGACTGCCCGTGCACACTAAGGATGAGCAAATCACGGTCGGCTTTGCAGGGGGGGGGGGGTTGTAAAATCCTGTGTGAAGTCTGAAAACTATCGACTTAAAAACAAACCCCACAGAAGTCTATGGGGGGAGGCAGTGATTCTTGAAACTAAATTCTGGCTATTTTTTTTTTTTTTTTGAAAAATGCTTTATTAGATTTTTCCATCATAGAAAATACAATTCTACAAAGTAGAATGAACATGCCGAGGCATACTGAACAAGTAAGTAATCCAATAACAAGTTACCTTTTTTTTTGTTTTGCACACAGGCGAAATACTTGTCAGGTTCAAAAGTATTTATACAGGAAACATATATACATATGAGAAGAGATGACAACTAAACAAACTTAATGGTGCAAATATGGGGTGCGGAGGGAAAATCACTCCATTCCCTTCAGCATCTCCCCTCCTCGGCTCCGAAGAAGGAAGAGAGGAGGAAGGCAGTTGGAAATAGGGGCATTGGTGTCTTACCGCCTGGGAGGAAAGCAGTAGCACCAAGCCTGAGACCCAGAGGTAAACTTATTGTGACACAATAAGGTTTAAAGAGTAAATTATTAAACGTTTGCATGGGGTATCTATCCTAAGACAAAGAGTCTATGGATGGAACAGGAGGCTAGAAAGAAGCACATTTGTAGTATTACAGCATAGTTTCATAGTGTTACATATCAAGTATCCTGTACTAGGTACTGGATGACACCTGTTGCTGTTATTTACCAGTAGAGATAAAGTGGGGGTGATAGTGGGGGTGATCAGGGGTAGAACCATGATAGCTGGCTTGGAGATAGGAGAAGAGCACCCGTATATGTTAAATGCTGGTAGGTAAAAGGAGAGAGGAGATGTGGGTGCTGCTGAGTCCAGATGTAGGTTGGTGCATTGCTGAGCTTTATTTATAAGGAGAACTGCAGGAAGAGGGGGGGCTCCTGTGGATTCAGAGGTGCAGGATAGGGTACCAGTAAGGTCGATGGTTGGTAGTGATATATGGATAAAAGAAGACCAATTGCACTGAAATTGGGGTGTAGGTCCAAGCTTGTAAGCAACACACTTCTTTGTTCAGCAGGGATGTGAGGTTGTTTTTGACGCCCTGGATTGTAGGAGGGCAGGGGAAAGACAATTTTTAAGGAATCCTTCATCTAGCTGGCATGAAGCATGTCGAGAGCCAGGCCTTGTTTTGTTGAATGGTTGCTTTTTGAGTGTTAAGGCCTTTTGAGGTGGGGGATCCAGGTGACAAAAGAGCAAGGGGAAAATATTCTTCGGGGGGGCGCCCCCTTCCCTTTAGGGTGAGATCCTCGTTTTGGTTCCAAAAAAAATAAATAGGAGGACAGAGCCAAAGCCTATGGAGTCAGGGAGAGTTTTTCTAGGCTAAACATAGGACACTGGTATTTGTGGGGTAGATAAGTTGAGGTCACAAAAGGGATGTAGGCACAGTGGATTATTTTGAACTGTTGTTCACGCCAAAATTCATTGGTTACAAATGAGCAGGTAAAGATGTAAGCCTTTATGATGCGACTCACTTCTGCTGGTGAATTGAGATCAGAGATCCAGAATGCAACAGATGTTGCCAGTAGAGGTTTGCAAAGACGTCTATTTAGGGGTTTGTAGATGTCCGAATTGTTGCCATTCTAGAAGGGAGTCCAGAGCCAAATTGTGGAAACGTTGAAATTTGTTTGGGCATAGACTTGTAGCACGTTGAACAGCTTGATGGATGAATAGGAAATGGTGTTGTGGGAACTTGAATTGGGCCTAGATTTGGGAGACTGGTCTAGCATTGCCTGTTTTGGGATCAAAACGTTGAGCAAAATATAGTAGCTTTTGGTTTGCCATGGCTTTGAAACCTGCGTAGGATGTAGTAGGTGAAAAGGATGGATTTCAAAGGATTGGAAGGTGTTGTGATAACCATTGGGGAAAGCTTAAATTTGCGTCTGAACTCACGGCAGGTGTCTCTGAGTAGCAGGTTTGGGAGGAGGGGAGATGGGATAGACCACAGTTGGCAGTGAAGGATAGCCGGCAGGCAGTAGGGGGTGACTAATTGGGTTTCTAGGTTATAGTTGGAGTATCTGGAGGTTTGCAAAATCCAGTCTAGACATATCATCAGAAGACAAGATAAATTCTACACTCTATATTAGGGAGGCTAGCACCCCCCCCCCCCCCTCGCTCCTCGGGAGGACAAGTTTGTTCAGAGAAATACAGGGGTGTAATTTCTGCCACAGAAAATCGGATAAGGCTTTTTGTAGATTTTGAATGTCTCTATGACATAGAAGTAGAGGTATTGTTTGGAAGGGGTATAGGAGTCTGGCAAAACTGACCATTTCAAACAAGTGGCACCTCCCAAAGAGTGAGATGGGGAGATCCATCCATGTATCCAGTTTATTTATAATCACCAGGGTGAAATTAAGATTACATAGAGAAGGAGCTTTGCCAATTTTTACTCCTAAATAAGTGATGTGGTTTTTAGCTACAGAGAAGATAGCGGAGGTAGCCCATGAGGGGGTTCTAATAGTGGGAGGATCTTGCTTTTGGCAAAGTTGAACCGTAGACCTGAGAGACCTTTAAATTTAGTGAAAACATCCTGAATGAGAAGCATGTCAGAGGCAGGGTTGGAAAAATAGGGGACAACAAAAGGTCCCAGCACTGACCACTGTGAGTTGTCCTGAACCACACTGGTGCAGCTGTCAGAATCAAACAATATAACCATCCAACAGGCAACCAGGAGAGACAGTACTATCCGGATGTTGGTGTTATCATTTCAGTTCTCAAAGGATGAACAAGCCAGTGGATACAATGAACAGTTTATTGAAACAACCAGAAGGGTAACAGTGCATGAATTGATAAATTTGCTGATACGATTCCAGGCTGGCCTTAATCCGATGGGGATCGGTGGATGGCAGCTGAGTCCACTAGATGGAACAAACCGGGCCACTGTGGAAGGACATGTATTCAGAGAAGCCGTCAACAAACGGGAGGCGGGCCAGGCCCGCCAGCGCTGCCGTGTGACGTCACCGCGGTTTAAAACCACAGGGAGGAAGTGTCATACCTGGAAGCAGGAAGAACCAGCCTGGAACACATGAAGAGAGCGTTGCTTTGACATCTGCAAATAGGGCAAGACAAAGTTCCTGCTGACCTATTTTCATGTAGGGAGGGGTGGCAGAGGAGGTAATGAGAAAGTGGTTTGAGGGCTGAATTAAAGAGTAATGGGGAGAGAGGGCACCCTTGTCTGGTACCTTTGTTCAGTTTTACAGGTTTAAAGATGTCGCCAACTGCCACTATGTTCACTGTAGGAGTGGCATACATGATGTCAATAAAATGAAGGAAGGGACCCAAGAAGCCAAAATGTTATAGGACCAGACACAACCAGTTAAAGCTGACGTTATCAGAGGCTTTCTCTGTGTCTAGGGATATTATGGCTATGTTGTTGGTTGTATTAGATTTGGCGTGTTCGAGAACCGTGAGGACTTTAAAAATGTTGGAGGAGGCAGATTGGCCTTGGGTAAAGCCTGCCTGGGCCGGATGGATAAGGGAGGGCATAATTTTGGCTAGTCTGTTGGCAATAATCTTTTTTTGTCAGCAATTTTAGATGATTTTAGAGTCTAGCCTGAGCAGTGAGATTGGCCTGTAGGAACTGGGTTCTGAGGGATCTTTACCTTTCTTGGCTATCAGTTTAACGTATGCTTGGTAGCCAGAGGGAGGGTATTCACCACCTTGGAGGATTGTCTGATAAACCCTTGCTAAGGTTGGGACGTGTGAGCTGTAAGCTTGAAGAATTTGGGGCTGAATCCGTCTGGGCCAGGGGCTTTCCCATTGTTTTGTGTATTTCTTGTTCGGTGACTAGGGAGTTGAGTTGGGCAAGGAGAGTGGGGTCAATATGAGGAAGGGGAATCCTTTGTAAAAATTCCTCAGCAGCATTCGGGTCAGAGGGGTCTAGACTGTATAGAGTAGTATAGTATTGTTCAAGGACGGAGCAGATATCAGTGGAGGAGGAGCATGTGTTACCTTGGGCATCTTTCAAAGAGGTTATATGTGTGGGAGCATGTGCCCCTTTGCAGAGTAGGATTTATATATACATTCTTGAACGTCTGCCCACATATCAAAGTTTGTTTTGGCTTCTTGCCATAGCTTTCGGTATGTAGGGATGTTATTAGGTGATAGCTGTGCTTGCGGTGTGTCGCAGTTTGTAGGTGGCTTCTCGGAAGTTGGTGAGGACCTTCCTCTTGTACATGGAGGTGAAGGCGATGATCCTACCTCTTAGGCAGCCTAGAAGGTCAGGAAAGAGAGCGGACAAGTGAGAGCCCTCCCCCCTCCTGAATCATTCTAGGCCACATGCCCTCAACAAGGGGGTGGCAGCCTCCGGACAGGGGGGACTCTGCCCCCCCCCAAGCACCTTCTTTTCATGTTGATTGGGACAAGGACCTCTTCCAAACAACCCTGGCCAGTGGTTGTGGGGGTGTGTGGGTGGGGGCATATTTGAATCAGGAAGCCCCCTATAACAATGGACCCTCAGATCCCAGCCCCCTATGTAAATGAGTATGGGGTACATAGTACCCCTACTCATTCACCCTGCAAAAATGTGTAGTGTATTCATTTATTTAAAAAATAAAAATAAATGTCCCACGGTGTAGATACATCATCAATTATCAAAGCCACCGCCAACCCAAAAAAAAGAAAAAAGGTAAATTTTTTACAATTTTGGTGTAGAGTTTACCACAAAATCCATACCAAACCCATTTTCTTTTATTGCCGGCAATTCTGTTTTTTAGATTCGGCTGTCAGCAAAGAACCTCACTAACAGCTGATGACTCATGGTTGTTAAGGACACGGTGGCCACCCGCTCCTTAAAAACCATGTTGTTTATTGATAAGGACGCGGGATGCCGCCTGATCCTTAACAACACCTATTTATTAATGTTAAAAAATATGCTGGCCAGTGCCAGGGGTTAAATTACCACGTTTTCACTACTAAAATACTGCAAGACTTTAAAAAATTACTCATGTGATATTTGAATGCCAAAAAACTTTTTGAAAAATGCTGAGTAGTATTTTACTGCATTTTGTAAGGGGAACAATACCTGTTTGTGAATGAAGCCTCCCTGTGGCATATGTGTGCAATATTTGTGCAATTTGAATACCCTCACAATTCAGTGTGGTCAGCTTTATTGCTTCAGAGCATTTACAGTATTTAAAGGGGGAGGTGGGTGTAAAAAAAAGGATCAGCCCCAGGTGCCAGATGCATTCCTGGTTGTCTTCTCTCCTGAATGACACAGTCAAACATATTAGAGAGGCAGCCTGAAGAGCCTCTGGGAAGCAGTTTTTTTTCACAGTGGGAAAATCTCGCAGAAGGTAGTGGCTGGCAAAACTTTGCATTTCTTTCACTTATTAGGAGCATAGCAGCTACTTTTTTTTTAGTACTGCTAATGCACCCTTTTCTCTTCTTCCTCAAGTGTGCATTGCAGGCATTTATCTCAAAGTACTACTTATGCACCCTTTTCCTCCTCCTCTGCTAATCTCGTCCCAGCCCTACCAACTGACTATGAGGTATTGGTGGAATTTTTCACACCATGCTAACCCTAGAACAGGCCCACAGAACTCTACAGTGTATTTAATGGACAGTTTTGTAATTTATCTGCTGCTGAAGTTGAAAAAAATGTCCCCCAAAATATACCCTAGCATCCTATTACCAGCTTTACCAAACACCCTTTATGTGAGATTGTGGCCTTTGTTACACAGCAGTCGCAGGAACCCAACCATCATTATTTTGCCCAAAATTATAATTTTTGACAAAATGAGGCAGCAGGAGGCAACAAGAGACAGAGGATGATTACCAGAAGGGGAGGGTTAAAAGTCTGGCACTGAGGAGAAGGGTTAGGGTGCTAGTGGTGAGGAGGAATGTTGGTGTTCTGGTGGTGAGACGGAGAAAGAATCTTGTGGTAATAGTGGTGAAAAAGAGGAGGGTTGGGGTGCTGGTGTTGATGAGGAATTTTGAGTAGGTTTCAAGTGGAAAATTGTAACCCTTTCCTATACAAATGTAGCACACCCCACGTAGGAGCCACTGGTGAATAGGTATCCCCCACCCTGCTCAGCCAAGCACACCGAATCTCCACAGTATCCCAGTGTCCAGAACTAGTCTAGTCCTTGTTTTTTTTTTTATTTTATTGGGGGGCTAAAACTTTGATATGTTAGAGGGGAAATTATGGGATGCCCATCTGACTTTAGCAAAACTCTTCAGTGACAACTTTCTATATACTGTATATAAGCACTCAATTTCTTGCAGAAAATCACAGACCTAGCTGGAACACTGTTTTTAATTCTGACAAAAGGCACTTAGTCAGATTAAGCAAAAGTCCTTTGCAAAAAAAAAAGTCCTCAAAAAAATAGTGGTGCGCCAGATATAAGTGAAAAAAGGAAACCAGTTTATATCCATACTAGTATCCGCAAAATATATAGTGCACAATCCAAAACAATATATATCTCTTATATAAGTGTCCATATAGTAATGAAATCATCTAAAGCGTCCATATATCAATAAAGAATCCAGGTGCAACTATCCATAGTGCTCAAACAAACGATCCAGTGTTCATTAGTTTACACCTCTGTGAGTGATAAAAAATCCCATCACCATGTCAAATGGTCTCTCACCTCCGCCATAGACCAGACCACGGGTCAGTATCAGCTTGTATCCTTAAACAGAGATAAACAAACCAAGGGGGCTATCTCCAGCCTCTCGCCTCCAGATCGAATGTGGCATAGACAGGGGAATAAATAAACACAAATCTAGTGCTCTCTGCTTCAAAATATTCACAGTATATTGTAATAATAATAGCTGTACTCACAATGAGGGCACTCAATAGTGCATAGTAGTTCGCTCGAAGTTTCATTTAAAGAAATCTGCTATTCTAGCATTAGTAGGTTGGGTAGTCTCTGGATCATCTTCCAAATAGTAAAGATATAAATTATATGTTTTAAAGCAGTCAGCAATCTCCTTAGGGTGGAAAACTTTAGACAACAACAGGAGAAGGGCGCACCGACCTTGTGCATTACCACTAAAAAAGTTTATTAAAATCAAAATAGGTAGCATACATTATGATGTATACATGCATGTAGGAAATAGGAACCAATCACCTCCAGAACACTTCTCTATTGCTGGATGGTGTGATGGCGTCCACAATGACCTGGCTTGGCTTACACGTTTCGAGGGAGAACCCTTTTCCTCAGAGCCAAAAGCAAATAGGTGATTGGTTCCTATTTCCTACATGCATGTTTATATCTTATGTTTGTAAATATAATGTATGCTACCTAATTTGATTTTCATAAACTTTTTTAGTGGTAATGCACAAGGTCAGTGAGTCCTTCTCTTGTTGCTGTCTTTCAGTGTTTTTGGATAACCTTGGTCCTGAGGGGGCAGAAAGACCGCCTTATCTGTGCTAAAAAAACCATTCAGACCACTCACCTTCCCGCACACCACTTGAGCGCAGGAGAGATACTGTTTTTGGAAAACTTTAGAGCCTGTGGAAGGATGCAGCAGAGAAGACAGTTTGGTTTTGGCTTGCCTAGAGTGCAGATACTGTAGTTAGCCAACAGGCTACCAGATTTATTGCCCTGGGTGTAATATGTGGCCTTAAACGTTTTTAAGGATTTTTGTCAAATATTCTTTATTGAAAGAATTTTGTAATAAACATACAACAAAAGCATTACATGTGTTGTCAGGTCCGATGTGCCAACTGGAGCTACAATAAGTATCAACATATACAATGTATGTGTAACAAATACATTTAGTGTTTGACAATTTGGTTCTTATGGTATTAGTTATTACTGGAGACGGGTGGCAGGAGCGCTCCAGGTGGGGGGGCAGGAGGGGGGGAGGGGGGGAGATTAGGAAAGGGGTAGGGCGGGGGGGGGCAGGAGGGGGGTAGAAAAACCAGCATACTAACCAAACAAGGTGTTTATAAAAAAAAAAAAACACATTTAGACAGTACATCTAGGGTGAGATAAACATGAGGACCAGTTATAGAGAAACTTACCCATGGAGAAGTTCTTCTTTGCCATTAATCTTTTCATCTCACACTGGAGGTTAAGGTCCGCTAGTGTGGACGTTAGAGAAGGGGGCTCTGTGGTTTTCCAATGTTTGGCAATGTTTAACTTTGCTGTGAGAAGTAGGTGTAGAGTTACTACCGGTGATCTAGGCGAAAACGTTTCTATTCCTAGGTGTGGTAAGGCAATCTCTGGAGAAGGTGTGACAGGGGTGTGTGATAAAGAGGACATCAGGGAGAAGATCTGTTTACAGTAGGAGCTGAGAGATCTGCAGAACCAGAGGGTGTGTGCTAAGGTGCTCGTGCTACCACAGGCTTTCCAGCAGATTGAGGTGGATGTTGGGTAGATTTTTGCTAGTCTGTGTGGTGTTAAGTACCATCTATGTATAGTTGTTTGGTACAATTCCCAGTGGTTAGAGCATTGAGATGCTTTGTGGGTGAGTTGGAAGGCTTTCTGCCACATAGTGGGAGTTGGCTTGATATTTAATTCTGTTTCCCATTTTTGAAGGGTGGTAATTTGGGAGAATTTGTGGAGCAGATCAGAGATTGAGATTACAGAAGAGAGTTTGGAGGACTGGAAGAAGTGGTGCAGTCTCGTGTAGTTGAAATTTTCATGCTGCGGGAGGCCAAATTCATTTTGGAGGGTACCGAAGGGTTTCAGTGATTGTTGGGATGTGATGTCTAGTACGGACCTAATTCCGGAGGTGTGCCTGCATTGGAGTTTAAGATTAGGGATCAGGTTCTCTAGTGCTCTGAGTGGAACAGGATGATTGTGTATGGGGTAGGTTTGGCGGCAATTTGCTTGTATAGTGGGCCCAGGCAAGAAGTGATGCTATAATAGCACGACTTGTAGGTTATGGGTAGCCTACAGAGAGGAGGAAGAGGAAGTCAAGTGGTTTGCATACGCAATGTATGATGCTTCTATATTTGACCATGATTTGTTTGGGGAAGGGGGCCACCAATAGTATAATTGGTCAAGGATAGTTGCATAATAGTAGGCTCGTATATTGGGGGAGCCCGACTCCATCTTGCTTGTGATGCCTCACTATAATGTGTTGGGTTTTCCATCCCAAATGAATTTTGTGATCTGCCTATGGATGAAAGTGAAGAAGGATCGGGGGAACGGCATTGCTATGGTTCGGAAGAGGTATAGTAGTTTGGGTAGGATGAGCATTTTGAAGGATGCTCTTTTTCCCCATTTTATATAGACCGGAGGTTCTTAATTGTTCAAGTACGTGGGTAAGTTGCGTTTGAAAAGCTTTGTAATTTAGGTCATAAAGAAGTTGGAGAGATTAGGAGAGCTTAATCCCTAAATAGGGAATAGATTGGTTAGCCCATGTGAAGGGGAGACTGGCTTTCAGTAGAGCTTCTTGTTTGTCAGGAAGATTCAGAGGGAGGATTACAGACTTACAGGGGTTCAGTTTGTAGAGAGATGCTATTCCAAATTAATGTAGGATTTTTTGAATTGCCGACAAGGAACAGGTGGGGTTGGAAACCAAGAGATTGATGTTGTCTGCAAAGAGACTGATCTTATGATCAGTGTCGTTGCAAGGAATTCCAAAGATACGGGGGTCGTTTCTGATTTTTAAAGGTTAAGGGCTCCATCAAGAGGGCAAATATAATGGGGGACAGTGGGCAACTTTGACGGGATGGCATTAGAGATCCCAAAGGTTTTAGATAGGGAGCCATCTGACAATACTCTTGCTGATGGTTGGGAGTAAAGGGAAAGTATTTCTGATTGAAACCAACCAGTGATGCCAAATTTGGAGAGGACTGCCCTCATAAATCCCCAATGTACCCTATCAAATGCCTTCTCTGCATCTATGGCTATGAGCAGAGAAGGCATGCTTTGTAAACTCATTCTAAGTGTTGGGTTAATCAATTTTTAAATATTTTAAAGTATGCTCCAGTAAAGCCATCCAGTCACGGAGATTTGTTGCTAGGTAGAAATTCTATATCTCGGTCAAAGAGCAGCAAAGAGAGAATTTAGGGATTGCAATTGGACCAGCGTTAAGCAGGGGACGCTTATGTTATGCAAGAAATCACTGATCACGTCTGGTGTAGGGTGGAACATGTCAGGATCAGATTTGAGATTATATAGCGTGTTGTAATAGTTGCTGAATGTGTGAGCTATATCCTGCTGATGGTAAAGTTTGTTCTTAGTGAACGGATGCAATATGAAGGGGAATATTGGTTTTGCGTCTATGTCCTTTTAGACATGGGGCTAGTAGTTTACCCACCCTGTTATCACTCTCATAATAGGTCATTTTTAGTCTGTGTAAGGTCATCTATTTGTTTTTGCCTTTTCCTTTTTGCCCTTGCTCCTAACTTAATGAATATACCCCTCAAAAATGCCTTGCGAGCATTCCACAGTGTAAATGGATCATCTCCAGACCCTAAATTGTCTATAAAAAAGTCTGAAAGGTGCTTTTGTTCTCAGTATGCTGCAAAGGCCTTGGATTGGATCTCCAAAAAAAGGCTTGGGTAGAAGAAATTGAGTCCAGTACAGTTAATGAGACTGATGCGTGGTCGAACCACTTGATGATGATTTTTTTTTATATACTTTTTTATTCGTTTTACTTAGGTCATACAAAGTATACCAACAAGTTAAAAAACCCACGCAAAGGGAAAGAGAGAAAGAAGAAGAAAACACCATTTCCCTCAATCCCTTAAATGACCCAATAACACCGCCCACCCACCCCACATTTCCAAACCCATCCTTTAGAAAGTGAGAACTGATCTAGTTTTCCCGAAGTCACATATAATTCCCAGTTTCTTTAAATTCTTTACATCCTTTCCATTTTACTATGAAGGCCTCTATTCTCTTCTCTGTTACAAAGACTTTCCATATTAAAGATAAATTCTACTCTATCACACCACTCCTCCATTGTGGGGTCTTCTGAGTGCAACCCTCTCTTTGGGATCATGCCTTTTGCAGCATTTAATAAGTTCGGCACAATAGTGTTATTATATTTTTTGAAGGGGCCCTCTACACAGTGAAACAGGCATTCCCACAGGTCGTCTCTCACACTTACTCCTCTAATCTGGACTTTGAGTTGTTGTATACATAGCCAGAATGTTCGTATTTTATGACAACTCCACCATATATGAAACAAGGTGCCAACCTCTTGACACCCCCTCCAACAGAGTTCAGATGTTTCTCCTTAGGCACGGTGCATGATGGCCGGAGGCAAATACCATCTGGCTAAGAGTTTATAATTCATCTCTATAGTATTGACGTCTTTAGCCGTACAGTGGACCGCTCTCAGGACTTTATTTTCTCCTTCTCCATCCAATCTTATTCCAATTTATTTTTCCCATTTTTCCAAAAAAGGTGTCCCCCCCCCCCCCCGCTTATCAGGTCAGGCAGCGCCCCATACATTTGTGATAGACCATGTCTGATCTTCTTAAATGGATCCAGTATTTTTTCCATAGGGGTTAAATCGCTGCCTGACCAGTGTATTTACATA
Organism: Pelophylax lessonae; assembly: GCF_965119305.1. Classification (NCBI taxonomy): domain Eukaryota; kingdom Metazoa; phylum Chordata; class Amphibia; order Anura; family Ranidae; genus Pelophylax; species Pelophylax lessonae. The sequence continues at coordinate 298,371,912 of NC_138772.1, forward strand.
ATGTGTTAGTTGCATGTAATTCCATCCATTTAGTGACAAAGCGCTTTTCCTATTAAGATCCTCTAAAGATGCAAAATTGGAATTATCATGGATAGGCAGGATAGCATCATTCAAGGTGATGGAACTACCAAAAATCCTATATTTGTTCCGCACCATACCACTTCCCATCAAACCAAAGTACTTTAAAGAATTAAATAGCCTGGTCAAACACCTCGTGTGGCTAGGAAAGAGACCTAGATGCTCTATGAAACACCTTACCAAACTTAAGACAGTGGGAGGTACCAGCTGCTCCATCATGGAAGACTACTATACAGCAACACTTTTAGCCCAAACAAAACAGTGGTTTCTCGACACTACTGAAACACTATGGGTCCATGTTGAAAGAGCAACAACCTGTTCTACCTCGCTACACCTATTACTCCTAGCAGATGCTTGGAAACCACTGAACCTATACAACCTACCACCCACAAGACAGACGACACTGGTAGCTTAGAGAAAACATATTGCCTACTCTCGCTTTAGTCCCTCCACCACTACCCTCCGTATACCCCTGACCACATTGGAAGCACTCATTCCATACCTCTCAATGGAAAAATGGGGCGACCATGACTTGTTATGGTTGGACGAGATTGTCACAACACAAGGTCTCAAACCGTTGAACATTCTTTTGAAAGAACATAATCTCCCTCCTTCCATTGCATACTCTTACACTCAAATTAAAACCTTCCTATCTAGGCATCCAGTCCCTACTATTCAGTTTCATAACCAAGCACAGGAATTCTACACAGCCCCAGGAGAGGGGAAAAAAGGAATATCACTCTTCTATAATATTATGCAGATTAAAATGATGTTTGAAAAAACTTCCCCAATGCTAAAATGGGGAACCGATCTGCGTAAACAATTTACTTCCCAACAATGGCTACATGCTTTAAAAGTGATACACAAAGCCTCCCACTGCACTAACCACTGGGACCTCTCACAAATAGTGGTGGCCAGATGGTATTAAACCCCGACCCTACTGGCAAAAATTATTCCCGCCTATTCCCCACTCTGTTGGAGAGACTGTGGACAGCCGGCTAACCTTTACCATGTTTTTTGGTCCTGGCGAAAAATATTTCAAATTATAGCCGACATTACAGGGATCCTGAACCCTCCAGATCCAGCCTTAGCCATCCTTAACATAAATATAAATAACTACCCCCTCCCTACAGGACGTTTGTAACACATATACTGCTTGCAGCCAAATTAGTTATAGCCAGACACTGGAAAGAAAGCGACTCTCCTAACCCTTCCGAAGTCGTTGAGCAGGTAAACTTAAACTACCACAATGAAAAGCTTCTGGCAGCCAGAACCCAACGTTCACTCACTTCATTCGACAAGAAATAGGAAGCTTGGATAGCATGGTATTCCTGACATATGTTCCTAACAGTGTGACTGCCTACAACCTATATTGTCGATAATATTTGGACAATTTTTGTAACTACATTGAAGACTGTATATCAGTCATGTGCCTTATGGATCACTACTTTGTTACCATTACTCTTATACTGTACGACTGTTCACATGTTTACTTGTTTTGAAATTAATTAAAACTACTTTGGAAAATAGATCCTCTAAAAGACAACATCTTTCCATTATGAACAATATGTTTTAAATTTTAAATCTCCTAACCCACTCCCAAATTTCCCCTCTAACCCCGGTGGGAAAAACTTTGTGCCTGCTATATAAATTAACGGGGAGTTATATTGCCATCTGGTCCGCTTGTGAAGGGCGTCCCAGGTCCCGAATAACACCTTCATCAAATCGTGTATCCCCTCGTGTGTTGTGTGGAGACACCGCTTCTGGCAGAAGTTCCTGAAGACGCCACTTCCGGTGAAATGCATTGAGGTTTATCATAGTGGCATCATTTCCGGTTTACGTCACTTCCGCGCAAGGTGAAACACAGGTGGAACGCACTGAACGGGAAGTGGCGTGCCCTAATCACATCTACACAGGCTTTGAAAGTTAGTGCTACTGGAAGCACTTGCAAATGTGAGTGTCCTTTATATTTTATTGTAAAAACGTTTAAAAAATTATTTTTGTACAATGAACCCTTTTAATTTATTTTATGGGAAAACTGAGTAAAACCCACAATAGGGTCAACCATTCTGGATCATACAGCAAGCTCCTTCACCGTATCTAGAGTGAAACATCTCCATATCACAGGAGGCATATCAAAGTTGTATAGGTCCTGGGAGCCTGATTCATTCTGGTAAGTGGCCATTACTTACCAAGGTGGTGGAAACAAAGCATATATCTACTAGCACTTTATTGGTTTGGAGCACTGATCACCTTTGGGGATATGCAGAAGAACCCCATTTTTTTTCCACAAGAGAATAATGAACTATACACTATTTTGTGAAGTTTTTTAATATCGAACTTATCACAGAATATTATAATTTAGATTTATTTATCACATGTACATTTTTAAATATTTTTTACACAGGTATATGAATTTGGCACATGTCACTTTTTTTATGCACTTTTGAAGCACGTTTGCACAATTTTTTTTTAATAAGCACTTAGGCACTTAGTAAAGGAATTAACCCATTCTGTGTTATCATCCTTTGCTTCATTTGCATCTACAAGATCATTAATGGTGTTAGCAAGTTCTCCCATTTTTGTGTCAATGTGGTTTACTCTTGATTCAACAGTCTGTAATTCTGTAGTGAATTTCTGCATACAGGACATCATAAAGGGAGCTCCGTAGGGACACGAGCATGTCCTTTAGGACTGTGTCCATTACTAGCTTGTTGTTAATGGGGAATTCTTCAATAGAGTCAGGTAATTCCCTGGTGTCCTCCCCAGAGTCAGTGTTATGAGTGTTAGAGTTCCAATTTATTGTCCCAGACATTGGAGTAGAGGAGAGAGAGAGGGTTGTGAAATGGGTTAATTTTTTGGCTGGAGAAGGCTGTTGAATTGGCTTGAGGAGGAGAGTGAGATGTTGAGGAAGGAGAGGTGCCGGCCCCATCTTGTCTGCACCCATGCTGCTGCTGTGTGAAGAAAGCAGCCAGCTTCTGGGGTTTACGCTCGTCCTTTCACTTTCTGGAAATTAACCATGGGTGCCTGGGAGCTGGATCATGGCTGTGGGATGAACAAATCGGGCTTTGATGGGCTGTTTTGTGCTGCTGTGTCCCCTGTATATAAAGAGCTAAGTTCTCAGACGTCCATCACAGTCTGCGGCTGGCCACATCCCTAGTATTTACATTTGTTATTTTTTTGTTCTTGTATAGTTTGTTAAAGCAGATGTAAACCCAACTAATAAAATCTGATATAAGCATTAACACCTGGTGATACTGATATAAAGATCCTTGTTTGGACGCTTTGAGTTATGAGGTTACAACATTCTTCCCATTTCACATAATCACAAGCCTGTAAATCACCATGTCACATGCTCTCCCAAAGGAAAAGATACACTTCTGTGCTAATGTACATTGGCCAAGAAGATTACTCTGTTATCAACATTTAAAAAAAAGCTAATTAAAAGAAAATTGCAGCCAGCAACAATTAGGAAATATGCCCTTTGAAAAAAGCACATGCAGCTTGTAATCTGTGTAGTATCCGTGGACAAGAATAGTCTGTCAAAAAAGTATTAAAGACAGCAACATTTAAGGATCTACTGTATGTACCATGAAAAACTCATGCAACTTGTTATGAATGAAGTGCATGTAAAAATCTGGTAAAGAGGAACTAAAGTTCCATGATACAGTGAGCAGGCAGGCATTGTGTTGCAAAAGAAACATGAAATGCCTTTTCTGCAATAAAACACACTTACCTTGCTGTTCACAGTGATCTCCGGCTTTTAAACTGAGCTACACATGTGTAACTTATAGCTGCCGATCCTGTGTCCCAAAATGACAAGCTTCTGCACATGCGTAGGAGATGTCCAAAACAGAAGGAAAGATGCAGGCACTAACAAGAGAGTGTTGGGAAGGTGAGTATCCTCCCTTTGGTTCCATTTTAGGAAGTTATGAAGATGTAAAAATTATTTTCTCCCCTCTCCCCACCTATAAGTTCTCAAAGACACACAATATTTTGCTACCTAGACAACATGCAGTAAGAGTCACATTGATTTCAAAAGACTAGTTCTTACAAGCTCAACAGTAATCTGTCCCTATACACATTATAAACAGCACTTCCTATGTTTTTTCTATCACATCTAATCACATACAGTATGGTTGCTGGAAATCCAAACCTTTATATTGAAGGGTCTGGCTTACCTAATTCTCCACTATTAGCCCTTCTAAGTGATCTAACCTAAATGTAAAGGCCTGGAAGTGAGTTATCGGTAATTGGGTATGGTGATGATATTGCACATTAGTTCACTGGGTCTGCAAACTGAAAATGGGCTGGGTTTGCTTTGAACCCAAGCTCAACCTGAGCCCAAACCCTATCCTTAATACACACAAGAAAGATACATGCATGCTTAGTAAATTACCCCCTTATGGTCCATTAAAGCTCTTCATTTCCTTATTGATACCAGTGCATTTTTAATATAGTTTTATTCCTAAATTGAATGTGCTTTTAAAAAATTGTTAATGACAGTTTAATAGGCCAAAAAACAACACACGAAAAAAAAATTAAAATCACATTTTTATTATAGCCATGCTACATTTCACAGTAAAAAAAAACTTGCTAAATAAATTCAGTATATGTTGGCTGTAGACAGTATGCACATGTGCACAGTGCTAATGGATAGAAAAATTAATAACAATACCATTTGGTTTTCCACACAAGATCAGTGTGTTGGCTTGCATATCTCTTGAAAATAGAACATGAATAGAAAATATAGTAAGCAGAGCTTATTTAAATAATGAATAAATGTGATTTCCGTTACTGTATGTGCATGAATGCATTGACATGCTGTGCAGAAAAACAAAGGCATCAACACATACCAATAATAATAAAGTATTATTTAAGTAATATTTTTACATGCACAAGCACATTTTTTCCTTTACTTTAGTACAAACCAGTTTTCATTTTTACAGATTAATTTTGTATAATAAAACAAATTGTGATACTTTTACATTTACTTACAATATCATACATACTCTCATTTCTTTGGTACGGTTACATTCTCTGATAAATACAATAAATTCATGTAAAATTCATGAATGGCATTCCAGCAGGAACTGGACCACTAAGCAACACATTTCCTAAGAAAGAATTACAAACAGACCTCATTGTAAATAACCTGTCATGAGAGGTCAAAACTGATAAACCTTCTTTTTATAATAAAACAGAAATGATGAAATTGGATTTCCGAGTCATTATTTTCCCAGATGACCATGCTAAACCTGCAGAAGCAAATGTCACATTCTCAAAGAGAATTGACATTTCCTCCATTTTGCATGCTTGCAATGAAAGCCCTCAAGGCATCTGTGAAATAAGTGCAGACCACTTCTATAATCAACCTATTTATAGATATATTATGACTCTCAACTTCATTTTGGCTAGGTTGCAAAAGAAAGCATTTAAATAAATTTACCAGAGGTAGTATGTTAAATAAGTGTAATAAGTAAATAATAAATAATATCTCTTATTAGAATATATTTACATTAGATACTACGGTTCTTTTTTGCACAGGTGCACATCGTCCTGTCTGAAACATGTTTCAACCTATGGGCTTACGCATATGTGCTTAAGCTTGTTAGCTAAATAAAGTTTTGCCTGTGAAAACATTTTTTTTGTGTGCAATTTTTCCTTTGGTTTATACCAAGCTATATGTGTAAGAATACATTTGAAAAAAACTGATGAACTGGATTTTTTTTTCTATTTCTTAAAAAAAATAAAAATAAAATAATAATAACCGCTTGGCAACCAGCTGTGCTGTGATTCATCACAGCACATGCCAATCAGTGGGTCCTGGACAATGATTGACTCTGAGCTTCACAAACACAGCTCTGTGAATGTAAACAACACAGAGCTCTGTTCAGTGACAGGGGATCTCCTTGTTTGTTCATTCCCTGCAAAGCAGGGAATGAAAACAATTAGATCCCCAGTAAAATCAGCACACAATACACACATAAACACTTGTTAGGCAAACATTTAACCGCTTGCTGACCGCCGCAAGTAAATTTACTGCGGCGGTCAGCCCCTGCCAGGCAGAGTGACGTTAATTAACGTCACTAGCCTGGGAGGGTCTGGGGAGCGCCCGCGCGCCCGCGGAGACGCGCTTCCGCGCGGTCACGGACCCCCCCGCGCGTGTGACCGGCGGACCCGATGTCCGCCGGCCACTCTGCGATCGGCGGGGGAGAGGGAGAAAGTCAGGCAGCTTGTTTACACATTCATTCTCCTCGGTGTAAAGACACTGATCACACGGATCTACTATGTAGATCCGTTGATCAGTGTCCTTACAGCTCAAGCCACAGCCAATCACAGTAGAAAGCACGCCCCTAGGGACACACACAGCCCCTCCCTCCCAAATAAAGTTAACTTCTTCACTACCAGTGTATTTTTACAGTAACAGTGCATATGTATAGCACTGATTACTGTAGAAATGTCACTGGTAACCCCAAAAGTGTCAAAAATGTCAGTCAAGGGTCCGATCTGTCCGCCCCAATGTCGCAGTACCGCAAAAAAAATCGCAGATCGCCGCCATTACACGTTAAAAAAAAAACAACAAAAATGACAAAAATCTTTCCCTTTGTTAGTAAACGCGATAACTTTTTACTAATACCCTTTTTGCGATTTTTTTTTACCAAACATAGGTAGCATAAAACAAATTGGCCGAAAATGTTAAAAAATTTTGATTTTTACATTTTTTTTGGGGGGAATTTCATATAAAAAAATGTGAAAAATATTGCTATTTTTGCAAAATTGACGCTCTTTTTTTGTTTATAGCGCGTGATCAAAAAATCACACAGGTGATCAAATACCACCAAAAGAAAGCTCTGTTTGTGGGAAAAAAAGGACGTCAAATTCGTTAAGGTACAGCGTCGCACGACCGCGCAATTGTCCGTTAAAGTCACGCAGTGCCGAATCGCAAAATACCCCCTGGTCTTTTAGCAGGAAAATCCTCCAGGGCTTAAGTGGTTAAACCCTTGATCGCCCTAGATGTCAACCCCTTTCTGCCCAGTGCTAATAGTACAGTGACAGTGCATATTATTAGCACTGATCACTGTAATAATGTCACTGGTGATGTCAGTGGTCAGTTCCCCCCAGCATCAGTTAGTTTCAGATTGGTAGCGACACAATCGAAGTCCCATTATAAGTCGCTGATCGTCCCCATTTCTATTATAAAAACAATTTAAAAAATAAAATTTCCAGTATTTATACTGTAGCACTACTCCTGCAGGAGCCGCTGGTATGTTGCCCAGTTCTTCCTCACTTTTACTCTGTAGCCAGGCACAAATGAGCTTCACACAGCCAGTTACACACACTCACTTCAGCTTGTCAATCCAATGTCAAGTTTAGGGGTTTTGTTTTTGTTGTTTTATTAGAGAACTTGAATAGGGTAAGGGATATAGTGGGATACTTCAAAATTGAACTATTCACACCGAGGACTTTAACTTCCTTTTCTAGTGAATCTTGACTGAAGGCCTTGCAGAAAGCAGATAAAGACTTCTTCACAGCAGCAGCAAACTAATTACAGAACTCAGCAAATTCCCTTAGTAAAGTAATAGACAGTCCTGGACAAAGTTCTAAGAACACTAGCTAGTGTTCTCTTTGTGTAGATCCTCAGCTTACTTGGAGCACAAGAGGGGATTAACCGTCTAAGGCTCCTTAGAGTGCCTGTTTCTACAAGGCTCCGGAAGCTCCACCAACAGCAGCTTTCACTCTCTGTGATACCAGAATAGATGGACTGTAGACTCTCCCTCTGTCAGCTATGGTAGGACCAGGGTCAGCCATAAGGGCTTTAAGCCCTCAGGTTGCCCACCTGAGGCCACATGGCAGCAAGTGTTGGAGGAGGTATTGCCTCTCCTGCCAACTGGTGCAATCCTCTGCTAGGAAAGACCAAGAGCCCATGTGCTCCTAGAATGTAAATACAGGCACCCAACATGCGTTGGAACACCTCTCCTTGTAATTGTCCAGGGCTGTATGAATATTCATGCTCCCATCTGCATGGTTTCCACCTATTAACTGCTGGCTAATGTCATCCTCAGCTGGGGATGTTGGGTGATGTTATTGACCATGAATGGTAATGAACATATTTGGTCAATGACGTAATCTGAGACTCACAGACTCACTCTGTGCCAACCTCTGACACCCAATCTAGGATCCCCTGCTCTATGGAGCCGAAGAAACATTTGAAGCTAGGTGACCCCACATCAATGATCTCCGACACCTCCTCACCCGAGGAACTTGCCAACTCTGGCCTCTGGTTCTGATGGGTCTCATGGGTTTCGTGGGTCTCATCTGCTTCTGTTATAGCTAGCTAATGGATCATGGTGACTGCCCAGTACAATAGAGATGCTGGTTTGAGTGGAGAGCATTGGTCCTGGCCCACAGCAGGGCCCTTGGCTCACAGCTGTCTTCCCAGGAAGCTGTAGACATAGGCATCTCCATAGTGAATCCTGACTTCCACATTGCTAGCAGTATTCTGGGCTGGCAGTCACTTGGCTTTAGCCTCGGCAGCATCTCCCCTCAATTCCCACACCGACCCCAAGCATGCATCTTCACAGTAAAATTCTGGCATTGACTAAATACCAGACAAAAGTATTCTATGTCCTCACTACTGCACAGCATCAGGCTCCCATGAGGTGCTAAATGTAATCCACTATCAGTTAGTGTTCAGTTCTGCAGTTCAGTCAGTCTCTCTGTGCATTCTCCACCTGTCACAGCAGCACTGGTGCCTCGAATTACAGCTGCACCTACCATCTTTACGCTCCTCACACGTGGCTTTCCCTCGGCAACACCCAGAAGTGAAAGTGAAAGTTATGTCACAGCTCCACCCCACTCACTGGATTGGCTGACCCTTGGAGGTGACTCCGCCTACACTCCCAGATTGGCTGACTAACTGCTAACTGCTGCTAGAGTGTAAACTGTTTGAAACATCTTTTCTGCCGGGGGAGCATGCGCGGAGGCGGCTGAGGTGGTAATGTCTGGCTGAAGCTCCGCTCCTGACAGGAAGATAACCACATTAAACAGAGGACTACTGATCGCAAAATTCAACTCAATTTGCCCTAAAAGGTAGCTAAAACAGTCAGGAATATGGCGGTATGGTTTTAGTTGGGAACCGGCACAAAATTAAAACTAAATCACAAAGAGACTCTGCCCCGCTCTCCTGTTAAAATGGCAGTGGCTATAGCTAATACCTCAGCTGCTGCAGGTGTGCCTGTACACCCTGTGAGGCCTGCCCAGTGAGGCCTGCCCAGTGTTCCATTTCTCCTCAGATTTCTGGGTCACTCTCTCATCAGTTTAACCCCAATTTATCCTCACAGGGAAATGTAAATATTGTGACAGAATCTTCAGCACTGTTGCAACAGATGGAAAATATGTTTCAAAAACTATTATCCCAAACGTCCGACCACATCACAAATAGCCTCACTAAGGAAATTAGAGATTTGGACTTTAGGATATCTGACCTTGAAACCAGAATGGGTGATATAGAAAACAATATCCAAACTTATACTGCAGAAATTGAATCTCTTAAGGAGGAAAATCTTTCACTACAATATCGCCTGGAAGATTTTGAAAATAGGGCTCGGCGCTCTAATCTGCACATTAGGGTCATCCCTGAATTTGTCACTGACTTACAAGCCACTATGTTGGCACTTTTTCAAGAATTACTGCCCACTATTCCAGCGGACTGCCTGGAAATGGACAGTGTCCACCGTGCACTTACACCCAAAAAAACCTGATGGTCCGCCTTGTGAAATTATTGCTAAGTTCCACTATTATCGCACTAAGGAACAACTCATGTCTGCAGCAAGGGGAAAAAATGTTCTGAACTTTCAAGGTCATATTTATCAAATCTTCGCAGACATCTTCCCAATCACCATTAACAGGCGAAGAGCCCTGAAACCGCAGCTTCTAATACTGCAGCAACACCACATTCCTTATCAATGGGGTTTCCCCTTTTCCATTCACTTCACTTTCCAAGGTACTAAATATGTATGCCACACAGCTGAAGACCTACAGTCCACGCTTCATGATCTACAGTTAATTGAATCACCGCCTGTAAGTGGTAACTCTCATTGCAGATCATCTTCGAATTCCCCACAGAATCATCCCAGAAAGAATGAGAAGAAAGGCAAACAAACTCCAAACAAGTGCGGCAGCTTCATCTCTCCTACACCTGATCCAGCAGACTCAATGGGCTGAGTTATTTCAATCTATCTTGTGGCTAGGCCCTTTTGATAGTGCTCCTGCTTGTTTCAACATCTTGCATAAATGCTTGTCATTAGACCCCCGTTAACCTGTTAAGCCCTCTTAGGGATCCTGAGGTGATATATCAAGGTCTATGGGCATAGTTTGGGTGTTTTCTTTTGCTTTGCCCTAGCTTATCATTGGTATTGTTTATCACGGTCTGTCTCTGCCAGGGTTGCTCCATGTGCTCCCACCGGGTAACCTCAGGAGTTTGCATTTTAAATGGAACTCCTGACGTTGGCCTCCTTTCCCTTAGTGGGGGACCTTTGTTCTCCCACTAACGGACATCATATTTTCTTCTTATTTTCTTCTTTTTTCTTTGTAAATTTATATATGTCTTTATTTTACTATATGCTTTTATTATCACTTTTTGTTCTTTTCTCCTTTCTGCTCCTTTTTTCACCTCCCTTCTCTTTTGCCCTTATCTTTGAACTCGGGAATAAAACGTTTACCTTTCGGACTTGTTATAAATGTACATTTTAATGTCATAATGTTTACTAATACAAAATGGCTCCGCTGACTATTTTATCCCTGAATGTGCAGGGATTAAATAATCCGCATAAACATACCAAAGCTTTCTGTACCTTTGCCTCCTTGAAATCCCACATTCTGTGCCTTCAGGAAACTCACTTCTCAATCCATTGTACTCCCAAATTTTTCAACTCTAAATTTCCACAGGTTTACACAGCCTCTGCAGTTACTAAACAACATGGGGTTCTTAAAGCCTTTCGCCGCAATACACCTTTTTCAGTACTTAAAGAGAAAAAAGATCCAGAAGGTCGTTACCTGATCTTAACTGGGCACCTTCTAGACACTGCTGTCACCATTGTCACTTTATGCTCCCAATAAGAAACCCTTTACCCTTCCTATCACACCTTTTACAAATAATAGACTCCCATAAAATAGGTACACTTCTGTTGGCTGGTGACTCGAACCAGGTCATTTCACCTTTTCCAGATAAGGCACCACCTGCTCCTTCATCCCCCTTGAGAAGACTGTCTTTGTCCAGTTTACTTTCTCAATAAAGCCTTGCTGACTCTTGGAGAGAATCCAATCCAACTAAAAAGAATTTCACACATTTTTCTCATCCCCACAACTCCTTTTCGCGTATTGATCATATTTTCCTTTCCATTGGTATTCTCCCAGAACTCCTCTCTTCTAACATTATCCCCATTCCTTGGCCTGATCATAGTGCGGATTGCACCAGTCTTGCTTCCGCCATCCCTAAAGCTGATGACCTTACTTGGTATTTGAATGACATATTACTTAAGAATCTGACTCACCGCTCCGAAATAGCTAATGCCTTGTCAGACTATTTAACTCATAATTCCTTACCTGAAACCCCACGCTTAACCCTATCGGAAGCACATAAACCGGTACTAAGAGGTATTTGTATGCGACAGATGTCGCATTTGAAAAAAGAACGTAAAAACCTTAGTGATAAATTGGAATCTACTTTTAACAAATGCTATCTTGTGTTCCAATGTGACCCCACACCTGCCCGGTAACATGATCTGGATAACGCTAGGCTTGAATTTGATTTATTTCTTACTGAAACGGCTGACAAACTAGACACCACTTCTATCTTAAATCGAATAAGCCTGATACCCTTTTGGCACGCATGCTAAATAAAGCTCACAATCCCTCTCTCTAAACATATCAAACTTAAAATTGCAGACAATTCCTATTCTAGCAATCCTGTTAAAATTCTAGCTAACTTTAGATCTCATCTTGCTGCCCTTTATAACTCCAGAGGTTCTATTAACCTTGACCGAGCAAATTCCTTTTTCTCTGACCTAAATCTTTCTACCATCCCTTCTCCACAACTAGATTTTTTAGATTCTCCCATTTCACAAGATGAAATATTAGCAGCTATCAAATCATTAAAAGACCGGGTCCAGATGGGTTTTCTATATTATATTACCAAACGTTTTCCTCTACTTTGATTCCTGTTTTGGCTAATGCTTTCAATCCCCTTCTATATGGTGCATCCGTTAGAGGGGAATTTCTCACAGCCTCCATATGCATGATACCTAAACCTCATATTGATGACACTACCTGGTCTAACTACCGTCCTATATCCCTCTTAAATTTGGATATTGAAATCTTGGCAAAAATTCTAGCCTTACGATTAAATAGTATTATCAGAAAACTTATTCACAGAGACCAAGTAGGTTTTATTTCGGGCCGTCAAGCAGGTGATAATATTTTTCGGGCGTTACTACTTTCCCACATTGCTAGAAAGAGACACATCCCCACTTGTTTCCTATCTTTAGATATTAAAAAAGCTTTTGACTTGGTCTCCTGGTCTTACATGGATTTTGCCCTACGTAAATGGGGTTTTGGCCCTCATTTTTTAACATGGGTGGCCGCCTTATACAATGAACCTAGAGCATACATAAAATACGCTGGATACAAACTGAACTTTTTCCTGTGAAAAGGGGTACACGACAAGGTTGTCCCTTGTCGCCCCTGCTTTTTGCCTTATTAATTGAACCACTCGCCCAACACATCAGACTAAACCCTTCTATCAAAGGGATCAAATTGGGGGGCCATCACCACAAACTATGTTTGTTTGCAGATGATGTTCTTCTATTTCTCTCTTCCCCTCATATCTCTGCACCCAACCTGATTCATACTTTGCACAAATTTAGTAATATTTCAGGCCTACATGTGAACCTTCATAAGACTACAGCATTGAATATTTCCTTATCCACAGAACTCCACTTGACCCAGTCCACATTACCTTTTTCCTGGTCCTCACACCACCTTCTTTATCTTGGAATCAAACTTACAGCTGACATATCTAGTTTGTTCTCAGCCAACTACCCCCCCTTGCTAAAAAAGATTAATGATCTCTTTAAATATTGGATATCTCTTCCCCTCTCCTGGTTTGGAAGGATTGCAGTTATTAAAATGTTGATAGTTCCTACATTTCTGTATCTATTTTCAGAGTCCTTCCGATACCAATACCAGCTCATTTTCGACGTATTTTACAACGGAAAACTTTGAATTTCACTTGGGGTGGTACTAGACCGAGAAATGCTACTAAGACTTTATTCCTTCTGAAAATGTTAATACCTACTATATAGCTGCTCAGATTGCACCGGTCACCAAATACCACGCAGCACAGGAAATACCATTGTGGGTTGCTATTGAATCTACTTAAATTGATCCTCTCTCGATCTCCAATCTTATATGGCTAAAACCCAAATCTCGTTCACCTATTCACAACCCTATTATCAAACACACACTTTCAATCTGGGACAGAATGAAAACACCATACGGCCTCCAATCAACACATAACCCTTTCTCTCCTTTCTTAGAAATTCTTCCTTCTACCCAGCCTGGGTATCCCCATCATCTTTCCGCAACTGAGTCACATCGGGACTAACTAGACTTTGCAATTTGGTCTCTGCATCCGATTTCATATCTTTTCCGTATTTAAGTGCTTCCACTTTTCTCCCTTCCTCTGAACTTTTTTGATTTTTTCAAATTAAAAACTTTTTTTCCCCGCTTCCATCTGGAACTGGCCCTCTGAATCAGCTTTCGCCATTTGAACGAGTTTGCTATAAAGAACCCCATGTTGAGGGCCTTATTTCACAACTATACTTGCAACTTATTGTTAAACCTGAAGAAGGACCCCCTGATTATGTAGTAAAATGGGAATCTGATCTGGGTCACCCTTTGAATAACACAGAATGGTCGGATATATGGTCTAATACAAAATCCTCTTCCACCAACATTATTGCGTTAGAGGCTTCTTATAAAGTATTCATGAATTGGTATTTGGTGCCCTCCAGAATAGCTAAATTTGCACCACAACTCTCAGCACTCTGTTTTTGCGGCTGTTCAGAGGTTGGTACCCACTTTCACACCAGGTGGATATGCCTGATTATTTCCTCTTTTTGGGGAGAAGTCTTTCAACTGGCCTCTAAGCTGGTTGATTTGCCACCACTGCCAGACCTAACAATTGCACTTTTAAATGCAAAACCAGACATTCTTACACGCACTCAGTTTAAACTCCTTATACAACTCTTAACAGCCGCTAAACAGACTATTGCCAAAGCATGGAAATCATCTTTCTTAAACTTTTGTGAAACTAAACGAGTGAACATTTCAATGATACGTGCCAAGATGTCGGCCTTGGATAATGGCACTTTGAATACATTTGACATTCTTTGGAAACCTTGGATTTCCAAGATGCTTCCCTCAGACTTGCATGAAGCTGTTTTACTTTCTTGGTAACATTCCTACACATCCACACATCCTATTATATTGTTTCCTTCTGCCTTGCCTTATTCCCGATAATTGTTCCCACTTCTTTTCTCTATCTTCCACTCTTTTTCCTTTCTGGCATTCTTGCCTTCTGTTATCTTCTCCTTCCCTCTATTTATTTTTATTTTTTTATTATTATTTGGTTTCTTGTAATCATTCAATACAGCAATTTACTTTCTCTACTAGATTTGAGTCCTCGTTTATTTTGAAGAATTGGATGACTATGTGCCATGCTATATTAGGCTGTTCTTCATATGTTCTATGAGATACTTTTATTAGTCAAGATATGTAACTTTTTAAAAGATCCTTTATTTGTGTAAGGTTCCCATTACCTGTTCTCCTTCTGGGTCACAGCTTGAACCTATTAGCGGTGACCCATAGGGAGGACACGGACACGCTATTCCTATTATTGCAACCCCATTGACTTCCACTTCTACATTATTTATTATACTTATTCAATTTTCATTATCGCTCATTGACTCTCTCTATATCTTGTATACCATTTGCCCACTGTAAATTTGGACTCTATCTTCTTTACATTTTTGTTGTATCCTTTTTACACTTCTGTTGTATCTATTGTATGTACATAACTCTAATAAAATAGTATGAACGAGAAACATCTTTTCTGCCACTTGCTGTAGTGCAAATAGCAACACACATCCCCGCGGCACTCTCTCCGGTCTCATAACAAGCTTCGATAGCGCTCACACTCCAGCGCCTGCTGTTAACTCCTTCACTGCCACTTGTCACCTCAGTCATAACAGTCTCTGCTGTAGTACTTTTCCTGCTGTTAATAAGCCATACTGTAACGCAGATGACAACAGTTGCTCCTGCAGTGAACACACAATGTCCCACATGAGAAAGTCCCACTACTAGTGACTGTGTAGCAGATATACTCCTCCATAGCATACATTTTGACAAAACCCTGGGTGCCCCAGTTCCTGCCACATAGATTAAATCTTTCCCCGCCATCTGTTACTTCACCTTTTGCAGACCACGCTGAAACACCTTTTCTGACCCTATCAGGCCATGCTGTAATGCAAATAGTAACCTGTGCTCTGGTGGCATCTCTGCCTCTTTCTAGGTAGCTTTCAACTCTCTCCATGTCATTACTTGGAAATGCACTTGCACTGCCAACTGTAGAACAGACATTCCCCTCCATGGCCTAACACTGTTTCACTCTGATTGCGGTTGCACGTTTAATTCAGTATATTTCTGTACGTTACTGCACGTTTAATGCAGTGTGTTATTGCACATTTAACACTGTATATTTCAGTGCGTTACATACCATTTAACGCAGTTACAAAGGGACAATCCAGCGCCTGGTGGGAAACGAGCCATTGCCTGTGCACATCCAAAGAGATGTGCATACACACACTCTTTGTAAGTAGATGGTGTGTGAAGTTACCATTATGATACACTGCGGACCGTTAGGGGTTGCTGTGGTAAGCTGAAACTATCAAATGTAAGTCTATAATCAAGGAAGAATTTCATACTGGGCATATTACCTGGTGGTCTAATGGTGTTCACTGTAGGCTTGGATATCAGGATATTCTAGATAGTACACTATATCGGCAGGGCGGCGGTGTAACGCACGCCGCTCATCCCGGAACTAGCGTGCGCACCACCGCATAACGTCACTTCCGCCCATCCAAGCCGTGACGACTTCCGACTTCCGTATACCATAGCGGCGGGACAGCGGTGGAACGCACGCCGCTCATCCCGGAACTGGCATGCGCACCACCGCATAACGTCACTTCCGCCCGTCCAGGCAATGACAACTTCCGCCCCCGGCAAGCCGTTCCTATAGTAACCGCAAAGGGAGGACGCATGTGTGCCCCGCTGATGCAGCATGTACACTGTGCCATACAGACCATATCCATGAGAACTATATTTAAATGCACCATACAGAATCCACTCTGGTGGAAATTAATTAGAGAACTCACCAAAATTGGAAGCAATGGTGGTCACACATATTTGTAATAGCAATGGAGATATTATAACATCGGATAAAATAACCTGAACCAGTAAAGTTAAAATTAACATTAGCATTAATAATATCAAAGTTGATGGGTACTTATGCACCAATAGTGTGACTTGCTGAGCCAAAATAAGAATCACATATATAAGAATAAATAAATGGATAGAAAATAGCTCAATATCCAATTACAATATATACAACGATATATAAAATATATATATATATATATATATATATATATATATATATATATATATATATACATATAGATACTGAACTAAAATGATTCATTATATAAAATCTATATTAAAACCATATAAATATATGTGTGCATATAATGTGACTCGTTGATTATGGCGTGTAGAACTTTAAACACGAATTTACGCGTGCCATACCTCCTCTACGAACAAACCTTGGAGAACTTGAAAAACTTAGCTCAGTAAGCCAATATAAAACTTTAGATGTGGGACCTATACTGAAAACTATACCCTGCGAATAAACTGAGGGGGAAAAAGAAAAAGAAAAAGAAAAAGGAGGATGGTATGACTGACAGTGTGTGTATGTGCGCGCATTGCCTGCGCACACACACACTCACACAATTGAGGAGACGGAGAGGGGGGAGGGGCACACACATGCACATACGTCAGCCTGAACATATACACACCAACATATGCGTGTGGACCCCAAAGAGAAATAGAGAGTGGTGTGGTACTAGGATGGAACCATAAAAGGAGCAGTGGTAACTGGAACAGATGCCGGGGGGACAGGAACACATACAGAAGGGGGGGGGGGAAACAGGAATGCACTGCAAGAAACTACAGTACACCCTGGATTTCGAGATCTTCATTCAAACCCCCAGGGGACATGGACCCTAGGGTGAAGATCCAGTAAGACTCCCTTCTGCACAGCTTCTGAAATCTAGCCCCCTCATCAGGGTCCTTAGCTATTAGCTCAATGCCGAAAACCCGTAGGCCCGTTGGATCCCCATCATGATGCTGCTCGAAGTGGCGAGGTATAGAATAACTGTTGCGGTCCTTCCTTCCTGCCTTCGTTTTCCTGTTCAGTATGCTGCACTTGTGTTCACCAAACCTTACTCTAAGGGGCCGTATAGTACGGCCTACATAGAGTAGGTTACACGGGCAGACTATACCGTAGACTACATAGTTGGTGCCGCAATTAATAAACTGTTTAATACTCCTACTACGGCCATCCAGCCCGAGGACCTCACTCTTTCTATGCCACATATATGAACAGGTTCCACAATTCCTCACTCCACACCTAAAGCTGCCCTTTTGATCGAACACAGTAAACCACGGGTTACTCGGGGTAATACCACCGCACTCCTTGATTTTCCTAACTTTACTGGGGGCAATCTGACTCCTAAGGTCGCTAGGTTTTCTAAAGACCACCTCTGGTGCCGGGGGGAGGAGGGAACCTAGGACTGGATCTTGTTTCAAGATGTTCCAATTATGTTTCAAAGTACGCTGTATGCTAAAGGCTTTGTTGTTATACATAGTGCTAAACCTGGTAATCCTTGTTCCTGATGACTTAGCATACAACTTCTTGGGCCTGGCCCCCCGACATGTATTCATGGCTTGAATACCACCAACATTGGTATCCTCTCCCCCATAGTGTTGTAGGTATTTGTTGTAGGCCTCGTCAATAAGACTAGCCTGATAACCCTTTTCCAGGAATCTATTTTTCAGTACCTGGCCCTGCTCTTCATAATCTGTGACCAAAGTACAAGTTCTTTGTAGTCTACAGAATTGACCGAAAGGGACATTTCTAATCCACCTCGGGTGATGATTACTCTCCGCGTGGAGGTAGGAGTTACCTCCACTCGGTTTGAAGTGTGTTTTAGAAATTATGCCCCCTTCCTGAGTAGCTCGCAGTTCAAGGTCCAGGAACACCAGATGGTTATCACTTACAACGTGGGTGAAGGATATCTCGAAAGGATTGCTGCTGCAATGTGAGATAAACCGTCCAACTCCTCACTAGTACCGTCCCAGATAATCAATATATCATCAATATATCTGGAATATAAGGCCAGATGGACTCTGTAGGGATTATTATTCCAGATATACTGGTCCTCCCAGTACCCCATGAACAGATTGGCATAGCTTGGGGCAAATCGAGCTCCCATGGCTGTGCCTCTGGTTTGCCTATAGTATTCATCCAAGTATACGAAGTAATTGTGATTCAACATGTATTCTATACAGTCAACCACAAACTTCGCTTGGAAGGGGTGAAGATTGCTGGTTTTTAAATAATGCTCAACTGCTGCGAGGCCAAAATTATGTCTAATAGACATGTACAAAGATGATACATCTAATGATACCCATTTATAGTGTCTCAGCCATTGTATAGGTGCCAGGATATCAAGCATGTGTCCTGAATCTCTAACGTATGACGGTAATGCCATCACTAGATCTTGCAGGAAGGAATCGATGTAACTACCCAAGTTGCTTGTCAAGCTGTCAATGCCAGCTATGATCGGTCTACCGGGGGGATTGGTCTCATTTTTATGTATCTTGGGGATATGGTAAAAGTGTGGGGTTCTGGGATGCGGGACATACAGGAAGTGATATTCGCTCTTCGTGATGATGCTTTTGGACAATGCATCGTCGAGAAGGACCTTGAGAGACCTTTTATAGTCGCACAAAGGGTCCTTCCGGAGCTTTTCATACGTTGCTTCATCGCCCAATAGCCTGAAGGCTTCTGCTAAGTATGCAGACCTATCCTGTATTACCAGGCTCCCCCCCTTATCAGCCTGTCTAATAATGACATCATCCCTGCCCTTCAGTTCCTTGATCACATCCCCCACAGTGAGACCTTCCTGGGTCAGGATATTGCGCCTGGAATTGGACCTAGTGTAATCCCTTCTGGTACATAGTTGTCTAAGTTCCCCAAGGACTACCTCATAAAAGACGGGAAAGGAAATTGCCCTTAGCCCAGTGGGGAAAAAACGTTGACTTAGGCCTAAAATTAGTATGGATGATGTCCTTACCACTCTCAGATACGGGAAGGTCCATCATAAAATCCTCGCACCCCCCCTTCCTGAAATAGGTCCTCTAGAATAATGAGAGCTTCATCATCTGTCATGCAATTTTTAGGGGACTGGGTTGGTGCTCTAGCCATTTCATTGCTACAGGGTTCCACCGTGTCCTTTTTTATAGCGTAATATCTTTGGACTGTTAGTCCACGGATATACCTATTCAGGTCTACAAAGAGGTTGAAGAGGTTAGGCTGGCTGTCTGGCGCAAAATTTAGCCCCTTTCGTAACAGGTCTAGTTCAGTCTCAGAAAAGACCGAAGCAGACAGGTTATAGATCTTTATGGTTGACCTGCCAGCCATCACCTTCTTCCTCCCCTGGGCCTTCTTTCCTCCCCTCGTACCTCTCTTTCCCTTTGTTCCATCTTTCTCAGTGACTGTCTTAAAGGAAGCGAGTTTTGATATTTTGCTGCCGTGGGCGTAAATCCCCCCACAGCTCCTCTCCCTAAAAAACGGGAATCTGGCTGCTGATCCCCAACTGGTAAGTGGCCAGACTGGCATACAGGACCGGGTCTATCACTGGTGTCTACCCAATTGACCTCCAAACCTCCAAGGGGAGGCTCTGTGATCGTACGATCAGAGACATCTCTATTCTCACAAGGGGCTGGGTCTAATGTATTCTCCATATTGCTCCTTTGGGGGGGCCTGATTACTGGACCTGACACTGCCAACTTCTCCAATATCATTAGGGTTGCCGTATCCCCTGTTATAGACATTATTATGCTGTTGGTAGTGGCGTTTGTTCTTTTTCTTTTTCCTCTGGGATCTATTGGGGCTAAAGTGATTCACATTCTCACCTTCTCTGAGATCGTTAATAGGGGCCCTACTAGTAAATGAATCCCTTTTCCAGTTCAACTCTCTCCCCTCCTGATAATCAAGTCTGTCCCTCTCGAATTTTCCTGATTTGCGACTAATTAAATCTGTTTCGAAATTCACAATCTGGTCATTTACCTTGCCATCCCAACTACTAAAGGATGGCAAATCTACAAAGGGGGCCAGTTCTTCTTGTATGTTTTTCAGATCCTCACGGACGTTGTCCAAATTCCTTTTCCTTTGTATCACAATAGATTCAAGGAGGATTTTATTGCACTCCCTTAACTTATTGAGCCAATTGGTTTGTAGGTCCTCATCTAACCAGAAGCAAGTCTTAGTAAGTCTGAGGCCTCTAGGAATCCTATTAACCTCAAGATACTTTTCTAATAGTAGGATGTCCCACCACTGCGTCATTTCCTTCTCCAAGGAATGTTTGAGTTTGTAAAATAAGGACACCATAGTGTCTTCTCTGTCCACAACCGCTGGAGCTTCTTTATTCACCGTACTAGGTGCATGCTGCTTTTCGTAGGAATCGATGCTACTACTGAAACCTCTAGCTAGGGATTGCCTCCTGAGTTCCCTTTCTTCCATAGAGAGGACCATCTTGTAGAGTCCTTTTACAACACAGCCAATCCAATGAATCACTAGAGGGCCTAATCCTCAGCTGCAGGAATCCCACTTGTATATATTCCAAAAAAGATAAGTGCTATACAGCACCCCATTTCCTGCACTCGGAACCTGGTCCTCAGGCTGCCTCAATCCCGGAACTCGTGCTGATATTAGGCATCCATGATGGCTAGGCTTTGCTGCCCCTTTACGACCAGGGCGGTCGACCAGACACTGAAAATACAAAGCAAAAAAAAGGGCGCACCAGCCTAGCGCATTATCCTCAGCGAGTTTATTTGGATAAAATTATTAAAATCAAATACTCACAAACAAACATGAAGTTCAGGCACATCAATTCCATGCACCTGCCTCCTGCCAGAGGATCAACGTCTTTACCGGAAGCAGAGGGCTGACGCGTTTCGAGGCCGTGCCTCTTCCTCAGAGCCTGGAGGCCATGGTCAAGTCCATAGTTTAAATATAATATGAAAGGCCAGGCCTCCACATGACCCTTGGGGATGTGGGAGGAGATATCGCCCAAATGGGCGTGACTACACAGCTAATTGCCCAAAAACTGTTGCAGGTCACAATTATAATTACATTTCGGTTGGCTAGCCCCACGCGACCATTTATTCCACTGGTGAGCTGTCCAATCAATCAAACAAAACTTCCCAGCCCATCGTGGACTCTATTTCACATATCATACATGCCAAAATGTTAGATTAAAACTGGTGTGGTAAACTGACCTGTGCAAGTCTTGGTCCAAACCAAATAGAGCATCACATCCTCCAAGCAGTTACAAAGGGACAATCCAGCGCCTGGTGGGAAACGAGCCATTGCCTGTGCACATCCAAAGAGATGTGCATACACACACTCTTTGTAAGTAGATGGTGTGTGAAGTTACCATTATGATACACTGCGGACCGTTAGGGGTTGCTGTGGTAAGCTGAAACTATCAAATGTAAGTCTATAATCAAGGAAGAATTTCATACTGGGCATATTACCTGGTGGTCTAATGGTGTTCACTGTAGGCTTGGATATCAGGATATTCTAGATAGTACACTATATCGGCAGGGCGGCGGTGGAACGCATGCCGCTCATCCCGGAACTAGCGTGCGCACCACCGCATAACGTCACTTCCGCCCATCCAAGCCGTGACGACTTCCGACTTCCGTATACCATAGCGGCGGGACAGCGGTGGAACGCACGCCGCTCATCCCGGAACTGGCGTGCGCACCACCGCATAACGTCACTTCCGCCCGTCCAGGCAATGACAACTTCCGCCCCCAGCAAGCCGTTCCTATAGTAACCGCAAAGGGAGGACGCATGTGTGCCCCGCTGATGCAGCATGTACACTGTACCATACGGACCATATCCATGAGAACTATATTTAAATGCACCATACAGAATCCACTCTGGTGGAAATTAATTAGAGAACTCACCAAAATTGGAAGCAATGGTGGTCACACATATTTGTAATAGCAATGGAGATATTATAACATCGGATAAAATAACCTGAACCAGTAAAGTTAAAATTAACATTAGCATTAATAATATCAAAGTTGATGGGTACTTATGCACCAATAGTGTGACTTGCTGAGCCAAAATAAGAATCACATATATAAGAATAAATAAATGGATAGAAAATAGCTCAATATCCAATTACAATATATACAACGATGAATAAAAAAAAAAAAAAAATATATATATATATATATATATATATATATATATATATATATATATATATATATACATATAGATACTGAACTAAAATGATTCATTATATCCTGATATCCAAGCCTACAGTGAACACCATTAGACCGCCAGGTAATATGCCCAGTATGAAATTCTTCCTTGATTATAGACTTACATTTGATAGTTTCAGCTTACCACAGCAACCCCTAACGGTCCGCAGTGTATCATAATGGTAACTTCACACACCATCTACTTACAAAGAGTGTGTGTATGCACATCTCTTTGGATGTGCACAGGCAATGGCTCGTTTCCCACCAGGCGCTGGATTGTCCCTTTGTAACTGCTTGGAGGATGTGATGCTCTATTTGGTTTGGACCAAGACTTGCACAGGTCAGTTTACCACACCAGTTTTAATCTAACATTTTGGCATGTATGATATGTGAAATAGAGTCCACGATGGGCTGGGAAGTTTTGTTTGATTGATTGGACAGCTCACCAGTGGAATAAATGGTCGCGTGGGGCTAGCCAACCGAAATGTAATTATAATTGTGACCTGCAACAGTTTTTGGGCAATTAGCTGTGTAGTCACGCCCATTTGGGCGATATCTCCTCCCACATCCCCAAGGGTCATGTGGAGGCCTGGCCTTTCATATTATATTTAAACTATGGACTTGACCATGGCCTCCAGGCTCTGAGGAAGAGGCATGGCCTCGAAATGCGTCAGCCCTCTGCTTCCGGTAAAGACGTTGATCCTCTGGCAGGAGGCAGGTGTATGGAATTGATGTGCCTGAACTTCATGTTTGTTTGTGAGTATTTGATTTTAATAATTTTATCCAAATAAACTCGCTGAGGATAATGCGCTAGGCTGGTGCGCCCTTTTTTTGCTTTGTATTTTCAATGCAGAGGAGGTGGTGGACTGGCTTACTAAACCAACCTCATCCTCCTCATCCTCCATAACCCTGGCAGAGACTAGTGTGCAGTCCACTGCAGCTGCCAAACTGGCTAAATCTGCCTCCTTGTCCACAGCTATTCCTGCCATAGCCACAGCATCAGGCATGAAGGAGTCAGCTGAGTTATTTAAACACAGCATTAGCCACTTGCACCTCGATGATGCACAGCCATTACTTGATTCAGATGTTGGTTCTGAGGTTGGGGAAGGTAGGAACATGAGCCTACAGAGAGGGGAGAACACTGGTACACACTGCTACACAAATTGGCAGTCATGTTCCCCTAGCCGTATTGCCAAGTTGTCTCAAGTGGTAATGAGGATGGAAGAGATGATCATGATGAGGTCACTTATGCAACTTGGGTGCTGGATAGAGCAGAGGAGGAAAGTGAGGGTGAGACAATGTGGCAGCCATCATGGAAGAGTAGAGAGCAGCCACCCTGTTCCATCATGTTATGGACCTGTTATCTCCTTGCACCCTTCCCACAGCTCAGCTGTCTGGGCCTTTTATAGCACATGTGCAGCCAATCGCACTGTTGCAATTTGCAAACTTTGTCTCAAGCACAAAACCTTGTCACAAGCATGGAAAAAACACCAGAAGATTGGGTACCACATGCTTGGCAAGGCATTTAACCTCCCACCACTCAGCCCATTGGCTAGAGTAGCTGAAAGCCACACAAAAGGGTTGCAATTCTGTTCCTCTCCCTTACTCACCTCAGTCTACTCCCGATATACCTCATGATCTCTCAGCAGCCTCCACTGACAGGGATTATGGTATAGCACAAGGTGTACCAGGTCCTTGCAGCACATCTGTCAGTAGCACACCTCCAGCTGTAGACTATAGCCAGCTAATTTCTCTGCCCCATCTGCTGCAGCAAAAAAAAAAAAAAAAAAAATACAGTCACTGCCACCCACATGCCTAGCATCTAAATGCAAGCTTGTTAAAGCTGCTGGCTTTACAACTTCTGCCTTTCCATCTGGTGGATTCTTCCCCCTTATGTGCTGTACCACAATGGCATGTTCCCAGTCAATATTTCTTTTCATGTAAGGCCTTTCCAGCTCTGTGCCATCACATGGAAGGCAATGTTGTGGCATTGCTGGGCAAGGCAGTCAGCCGCAAACTCCACATAACTGCTGACATGTGGTCTAGCAAGCATGATCAGGGATGCTATATTTCATTCAAAAGCACACTGGTTAACTCTGCTTGCCATTCAGAATGATGCAGGATAGGGCTAATCGCTGCAGCTTCTTGCGCCACCATGTCTCCATACAGCTAGCGCCGATGATGCCAGATTTTTCAGCTCTAACCCCTCCTCCTCCATGCCCTCTGCTTAATTGTCTTATGAACCACAAGTGACCCTGAGGAGTCTGCTTATCATGCCTCCGCAAACTTGTGGTTCATGGGCTCTCTCATACTTCAAAGCCTGGGAAAGGACCCTAGAATATGTGGCATCAGGGAGAAGGATCATTATTGATTGGCAATCCTCCTTGACCACTGTTACAAAGGGAAAGTCTCAGAACTCATCCCGTCCCCACAAAGGGTGCAGAAGAATCTTGAGGACACTTTAAAGAGAAGATTATCTAATGTTTTCCCGACTCTGATAGGTTACAGTGTTGTGGAAAACGTAGTTTTAAGGCTTCTGTTGGTCAAGCGAGTAGCAGGGGAGAAGGGGGTGCCTAAATAATGCATTTCACAATTTTTTTAGTCCTCTCCACCCAAGGCTCTAAGCTTCCAAATCCCATCGGCAGCGTCTGCATCATATGGTGGACGATTACCTAGGGGCAAAAACAGACATGGAGAGCTTTCCAGTTGACCATCCACTGGGTTACTGGGTTATGAGAATAGTCCACTGACCAGAACTTGCCCAGTATGCAGTTGAGCTGCTGGGCTGCCCTGCACCCAGCATGCTTTTTGAATGGGCATTTAGTGCTGCTGGAGGTTTTGTTTCCGATAATAGAACATGTCTGTCCACAGACTCCGTGGACCATCTGATATTTATCAAAATGAATCAGTCCTGGATTACCAGCAAATATGAAGCCCCTGATGCAGATGTCACTGATTAAGTGTTTTTGGGATGTGTAATCTCTGCAAGACTTCTAGGCTGCCTAGTGTTGTGGGTGTTTATTTCATCTGGTTTCATTTTTTGGTGTAGGTTTTATGGGCATAAATTAACACCCAGGGGCCAATTTTTCCCCACCTGTTAGACAGGTGCATATCATTTCAGTTTTTGACAGCAAGGCAAATTCTTCTTTCATCAAGAGTACCTCTATAGGGTTATGACGTGAAGGTGCCACAGACACCAAAAGACCCAATTTTTCCACACCTGTTTGACAGATGCATAAAATTTTAATTTTTGACAGCAAGGCCAATTCTTGCTTTCATCAAGAGTACCTTTAAAGGATTACGGTGTAAAGGCCCCACAGATGACGTGAAGGTGCCACAGACACCAAAAGACCCAATTTTTCCACACCTGTTTGACAGGTGCATATAATTTAAATTTTTGACAGCAAGGCAATTCTTGCTTTCATCAAGAGTGTCTCTATAGGGTTACGGTGTGAAGGCACCTTCGACACACAAAGACCAATTTTTCCACACCTCTAATCCTGTTCCTGGTGCACTATATTGTGGGCTCATTATACAGACTGGCTCCCCAAGCCATTGTTTACAAAATAAAGAAAGCTTGCAATGAAAATGTAATTTTTTGGACTTTATAAATGCAATTATTTCTGCAGCAGCTGTACACAGTACAGATGTGCCACTTTACATGTAGACTAAGGCACTATATTGAAAGGAGTTATTCATTAACTGTTCTTGCATGGCAAGACCACTTACTGTTATCTCACATATATATTCTTATTATTATAGCCAAATTTACCACCCTAACTTCTCCCACAGTTTTTACACTACATAGACAGTAATATACCAAAACGTGCAGATTGTTCCCAATTTGTGTGCTGTTGCCTTTTGGAACATTTTGCCAAATGGTTCACAAAATATCAGCATTTTTGTGGCGAAATTGGTCCCATAGGAATGAATGGCGGAATGTTCAAAACTAGAGTGGGAGCTTAAAAATCAGGACATGAGGGGGCATGGCTTGCCAGCGCTAGAGATGGCTGCTTAAGCCTAGAGCTCTGAGGGACAGGGAGGACACACAGCGACGCCGGACCACACAGACTTGCCCATCGAGCCACAAATCATCACCGGAACACCCCGCCATCACCCTGAACATGTCATCTCGCAAGAGGAAGGAGGAACACCGCCCGAAGAAGTTTACAGCGTTCTTCTCACAGCCGCTACATCGCAGGACAGGGAGGCAAGATGGCGCCAGCGCCTCTGTGGCCTGTGAAGGAGCGCGGCACACAGAGCAGGAAGAAGGCCTCACTGAGGTAATATTATCAGCTGCCTCACCACCTTCCCCTGCCAAAGATGGGGCATATTGTTCAGATACCCCTAGTCCAGCCAAAGCCTGCATGAGGATAGATCTGCAGGCGCCACAGACACTCACTCTCAGCCAGGGCAGTAACCCCTTCACTGCCCCTAACATACAGGCCTCAATAGCAGACTTTCCTTCCACAGGACAGCCTTTATTAGACACTACTATGAAGGAGATGCTGCTTTCATTTCAAACCTGCCTATTCACTAACCTCTCATCCCTATTTGGTAAAGTTACATCTGGCCTGCAGGGAATCGAGACTAGAGTACAGTCAGTGGAGTAAAAAATGGGAGAATGTACTGACACTATAAACGACATTATTGATGCCCATGATGATATCAGAGATGAGCAAGGATGGATTAAGGCCAAGTTAGCAGACTTGGAAGACTGTTCTAGACGTAATAATGTTAAGCTCCGCGGCATTCCCGAATCGGTCACTCCGAATGAGCTTCACAACTATGCCAGGTCCCTAATGGCAGCCATGTTGCCTGACTGCACAGAAATGGAACTCTCCATTGACTGTATCCACAGACTACCTAAAGCGGCTCACCTGGCAGATTCAGTACCAAGAGACACTCTCATGAGAGTACACTTCTACCAGACTAAAGATCACCTGCTGGCAGCCTCACGTCTGCGGCGTACACTTCCCGCACCTTATGAGGGCATTCAACTTTTTGCAGACCTATCCAAATACACCTTACAACTGAGGAGACAACTCAATATGATTACGAAGGCCCTAATGAATCATAATATACCGTACAAATGCCGCCACCCGGCCACTATCATGGTTACCAAAAATGGGGTCCCGCATGCCATCTCCACCCTGCCTTATGGAATGCGACTGCTCCATACATGGGGTATAATCCCAGGTCCTTCCCAAGAAGAAGCTATGCAAACGACTCCTTCTTCACAACGTCAATCCGCCAACTACTTCTTCGGGAGTCCCTGGCGTCAAACCTGATGGCCGATGAGCTATAGTCCTTAAGCTCACACATACTCCTCTCTGTCTCAAAAGATCGGAGCACCTACAGAGAACTTTTCCCCTACTTTACTTGTACCCTGCCTACTTTGGGGCGGTTTTGGTACTACAGTTCTGTACGACAGACCCACTTGCTCTGACGTGCTTCTGAATCTCGAGTTATTCCCAGAAAGAACACGTATCTACGCTACCTGTTAGAAACCACTGTTTGTTATTACTGCTTTTGACTGTTCATATTTCTTGCAGCCTCAGGTTTTCCTCCACAGTACTCAACTCCTGCATTTTCCACACCTTGCCAGCCCATCCCTTCTTTGGACGAAGTACCGCAGTACAACACATCTAACTGTGAGTAAACAGACTTACCCGACAGCTTCGACTACAAGACACGAACATGCCTTTCACTATACTGTCTATCAATGCCAGGGGCCTGAACCCCCCTGCTAAGCGAAATTCCCTTTGGAAAACTGCGAAGACCCATAATAGTGACGTGCTATGCATACAGGAGACGCACTATGCACATTCCCCTCCGGCTTTCAGCCACAATCGTCACTACCCCCATGTGTTCCATTCCTGTTTCACTTCCAAAAAGAGAGGAGTGATGATAGCCATAAGAGACACAGTAGCTTTCCAACACCACCGCACAAAAGTGGACGACAATGGGCGATACAGTATGTCATCCTGATATGTACCATTAACGACGTTCTGTATACAATTTTGAACGTGTATGCTCCAAATAAGAGACAGATCCACTTTCTCAACAAAGCCCTACGCGACATGCACGAGATTCAACAGGGCCAACTTATAGTCTGCGGAGACTTCAACACAGTACCGGATCCCTCCATGGACTCTACAGCTCTAGCCAAGCAACATGAATCTAAATTGCTGACACTTTTTCACTCACATGATTTACATGATGCGTGGAGGTGTTATCATGCGAGTGAACAAGATTATTCCTACTTTTCTCCAATTCATAACACGTATTCCAGAATTGATCTTTTTCTACTAGACAAATGGTTATTGCAAGATGTTATTGCTTCAGAAATTCACACTATAGCCTGGTCGGATCACGCCCCGATAACTCTGACCTTGTCAGACAAATCATCTCAACAATCTCACTTTATTTGGCGTACAAATAATTTCCTGATACAGCAACCCCAAGTTGCTAAACAAATTGCTGACCGTCTTGAACAATTCTTTGCTCAGAACCAAAACTCAGTCTCTGATTCGGCTGTGGTGTGGAATGCACACAAGGCATTCATAGGAGGGTAGTTAATACAACAAGGCTCACGGGACAAAAAGAGGAGGCCGAGGCATTTAGATTCGCTTCTCTCATCCATTGCAGAACTAGATTCCAAAAATCAATCGCATCCGGACTTGTCCCTGAAAACCCAACTAGAATCCCTTAGACGGGAACTGAGATCTCTATTACTAGTAAACTTTGAAAAGTTTCAATGTAGATGTAAAGCTACCTCATATTCTACCTCCAACAAAGCGGGGAAGATTATGGCACAAAAAATTAAAGGTCATAGGATCAAATCCAGGATAGCATATCTTCATCACCCAAATTCCTCAGAAAAGGTATACAACCCTCAAGATATTGCTAATGCATTAAGTTCTTATTATGAGACACTATACAACATAAAAAATGATGCACATACTCATCAACCTTCGGCTAATTAAATTAATGCCTTTTTGTGGAAAATTAATATACCTACCCTTTGTGAGGAACACTTGAAATCTCTAAACGCCCCTTACACAGTTCAGGAAATTGCTTTGGTGATTAAGAACCTCCCCTCGAACAAATCCCCGGGACCGGATGGTTTGACAGGAGACTATTACAAGCAATTCCACTCTATCTTAGTTCCCCACTTACTCCCTGTCTTTGTTAATGCCTCGTCCTCCTCTACACTCCCCCCTGAGATGCTTCAGGCGCTCATCATTACATTGCCGAAACCAGGTAAAGATCCCACTTCACCCCAGAACTTTAGACCAATCTCACTACTGAATCTGGATACAAAAATTGACGCCAAATTACTGGCACTGAGATTGCAAAACATCCTACCGTCCATTATTCACCTTGACCAGTCAGGCTTCACACCGTTTAGACAGGCTTCAGACGCAACTAGACGCCTGCTAGACATTATACACTCCGCTGAGGTTTCTCGAACGCCTTCTCTGCTCCTGTCCCTGGATGCAGAGAAGGCGTTCGACAGAATCCATTGGGAATACCTTAGGGCAGTACTGTGTAAATTTGGATTTCAGGGTAATATCCTCCATGCCATTTTAGCTCTTTACTCCTTGCCTTCAGCTAGGGTTTATTCGTCCAACATGCTCTCCCAACCATTCAACATTACCAACAGCACTAGGCAGGGGTGCCCTCTGTCCCCCCTAATTTTTAATCTACTCATGGAACCCTTGGCCACACATATACGTTCTAACCCCAGGATATCAGGTTTTCACATAGCAGACTGCAACCACAAAATAAGCCTCTTTGCTGACGACGTAGTTATGATGCTCACCAACCCCATGTCATCACTGACAGAAGTACATTTAATACTACAATGGTTTAGCAATGTCTCGTACTACAAAGTAAATGTGACGAAATCTACTATTCTTGACCTCAATCTCGACCTGACGACCAAAACTCTACTACAACATCAATTCCCATTCTCGTGGGCGGATCACGATATCCCATATTTAGGCATCAGGCTGACTAAGTCCACTAGATCCTTATTCCGGACCAACTATATCCCGTTTCTTTCTAAAATGAGACAAGACCTTATCTCTTTACAACGGCAAGAATTTTCATGGTCGGGCAGATTGGCTGCGTTCAAAATGATGATACTTCCCCAACTGTTGTATATGTTCAGGACTCTACCCATTCCCATTCCCAAATCCTACTTCACCTCATTACATTCCATTCTGGGGGGTTATATATGGCAACAGCAAAAACCAAGATGCGCTTACCATATTTTGATCAAACATAGAACTTCAGGGGGTACAGGATACGTTGATTTCCATGATTACTATATCGCCACAATTGTCACGCAATTGAAAGAATGGTTTCGCTCCACTCCCACGACCAACTGGGGGCAAATTGAATCTGCCCACACAAGTAGACAGCCCCTGCTAATATGATTGAGGAGTTCCCCTTTCAACCCACCACTACCCACATCCTTCTCACCCCCAATGACGGCATCTATTCAGGTCTGGCGTACAGTCTTATCAACACAATCTGTTCACACCCCAACAGTCACCCCTCCTATCCCTGTGGATGTTCTAGCTATGTTAATTAGAGATGTATAGAACTGTTCGCCGGCGGACAGTTCCCGGCGAACTTAGCATGTTCGCGTTCGCCGCTGCGGGCGAACATATGCGATGTTCGGTGTTCCCCCCATAATACATCATTGAGGCAAACTTTGACCCTGAACTTTACAGTCAGCAGGCACATTTCCAGCCAATCAGCATACCTCCCTCCCACACCCTCCCACCTCCTATAAATAAGCAAGGGCAGCATCCATCTTAGATCATTCTGAAGCAGTGTGTGTAGTGAGAGTAGGGAGAGCTGCTGCTGCTGTTGTTAAGCTAGGGACAGTTAGTCAGTGTTCCTGGTCTTGCAGTGTTCTTGGTCCACTACTGCTGTAAGGACAGCACCCCAAAAAGCCCTTCTAAGGGCTGGTATTTGTGTAATTTTTTTATATATATATATATATATATATATATATATATATATATATATATATATATATATAGCGTCCCCAAAAGCCCTTTTAAGGGCTGGTAATTGAGTTTTTTCTTCATATATATATATATATTGTAAGGGATTAGCTCGGTGGTAGGCGTATGGGTGACCCCTTTGGGGGTGCGTTTTCACAGAGATAGCCGATTAGAGGTTGAAAAACAAGACTGATTTATTCATGCAATTTACTTAACACAATTGCAAGCATCAAAACAGCCAAAATAAAATAAAAGACAAAATAAATCCTTGCCTCTGTGGGCGGCTACCTTCTCACAGCTGGAACCTACCTAAGAAGTCTTTCCAACCTACTGTTGGGCCGACACTGCTGATCCTACAGCAGACACTCAAATGTCCATTTGTTTGCTTTTCACACAGCACAAACATTGTCCATTGAACATGTCCCTTTGTTTTCTTTCACACAGCACATGTTCATTTATAACAGGATCCTTTACTCTTCAGATTCTTCACATTGAACACAGTTCATTTAACAGGTCCCTTTACTCTTCACACTCTTCACATGGAACACTTCTCTTCACACTCTTCACATGGAACACTTTGTCTTCTCACCTTTGAGACGTCTTCACTCGTGGTTACCCTCCTTAGCTTCACATCGCTGTAGGGGGTCTTCTCCCATGCTCACCAGCTTATCGGGAGGCACACATCCGACTGTCCCCCTCTCCCAGCCCACACGGCGACAGGCGGCAGCAGTCCTTCTCCCATGCCCACACGGCGTCGGGAGGTACACGTATGTCTGTCCTCCTCTTCCCAGCTCACACAGCGACAGGAGGCAGCACTCAATAGATTTTCTCTGGACAAATTATAGAGTCCTTGATCTCCTCATTCTGAACAGCTGAATGGTTTTCAACTTCCTGCTGGCTCTCTCTGCAGCCAACACCCTATAGTATCAGTGAACTTTCAAAGCAGGTGGGAATGTGTCTCCTCTCAGTGACTACATTCCCAGATTTACCTGACTTCCTGTCACATACCCCCCCCTCTTGTTTCAACCCTAGGGTTGGGACACATATTTCCAGGCACGCATGTGTCAGGCACTGCTGACTCACTGATAAGCCTCCTATTATCCTCAAGCTTCCGGATGAAACTGTTTTGTCATCTTCATTGACAGATTTCTCATAAATGCCACACAGTTTGTCTCTCATCTCATATACACATTCTTCAACTGCATTTTTGGCATCATTTTGCTCCTTCTCGTTTCTGTCATCTTCATTGACAGCTTTCTCATAAATGTCAGACAGCTTGTCCCTCATAACCGTCTGTCCAATCCACCATGGAGGACCGTGATCCATAGGCAACTCAATTGGGCTAGTCTTAATGTCTTCAACATTCTTAAGACGCCTCTCTCTGCAATCCATAAATGTTTTCCACAAAACTTTGAGAACCTTTGCTTCACTAAGCTTTGTTCCAAGTAGGGACTCTTGACATCCCTCTGTGACTTGAGTTGCCTCTCCATACAGCTGTACACAATCATTGACTTTTTGTTGTAAAAGGGAATGATCTTCCTTCTTAAACTTTGCTTGCTCTAAGATGCTGTGCAGAGGATTTTCCAATTGAGACAACAGGCTGTCACACATTTCTTCAAAGTGACCCCTGTTCCTTTTCCCAGAGATATCAATATCATTCACCAAACATTTCATATTCATAGGCAGATCGGAAGCATTTGCACTCATCAACTTCTTAAACTTTTCGCCCTCCTGAGCGAGTCGCAGTAAAGGCCTACTATTTGATTTGATATTCAGTTTATATTTCTTGCCAAACTCTTCACAGAAGTAGTCAACCAGAACATCATCAACTTTCCTTACACCAACATAGGGGTTAAAGGCAACAACACAGTTGAACCCAGCGATCTGGGTGGTATCCATTATAGACCTCCTCTCTGCATCAGTGAAGAAGCATGGAACTGCAACACATTCTTTTACAGGTTTCTTCAATGCACTTTCTGCTGAACTATTTGACCGCTCAAGGTCACCTAGTTCTTTTTCTCTATCTGAATTCCACATGGAATGCATCTCAAGATCACGATCAAACTTCTGCCACCCGTCTTTCACCAGTTCCATTTTGGAAACACTCCCTGAAAGGCACTTATTCATTTGCTTCACGTTTTCACCAACAGCCTTAGTTTTCTCCACTAGGTTTTCAGCCTGAACTCTTTTCACAACATCATCCTTGGAGCTGACCAATTCTTCCATTTCTGTACGCAGCTGTTTGTTAACACTTTCTAGTTCAGCCTTACACTCTAGAGCTTCCTCCAAAGAGCGAGCCAAGAACAGGGCTTTGCTCTCGTTATCACGCGCCTCCGTTTCTGCACGGGCGCGTTCTTCTGCATATTTTGCAGACACAGTCTTCTCTTCACCAAGCATCTGATCAAACTTCTTTTTCACATCTTCAACACACTGTAATGAACCAACGCTTTCTTCCATGCGTTTTTTCATATCCGCTATCTGAGCTTGCAATGTTGCGACTTGCTCTGATAGGTTTTTCTTTGCTTCCGCCTCCTCTTTTAATTGTTCCAGGAAGCCATTTTTCTCATCTTCCATTTGTTTGAGCTTTGTGCTAAAACTCAGCCTTTGACACCTCTCTTCCTGTAAGAGTTCCTGCGTGTCTTGCAGCTGCGATTCCAAGATAGAAAAATCTTCCGCAATTTCTCTAGATTTGCTGTCTGCTTGAGAAAGCTGATTTGTAACATTGTCCAACTCAACCTGCAGTCGGTTTGCCTTCTCTGACAGCTTAGCACACAATCGGTCACCTTCTGACACCTTGACTTGCGATTCCAGAAGCTGTGCCTCTACTTTTTCCCTCTTATGTTCACAATCTTCTTTTCCCTGCATAAGAGCCTTCACCTCATTGGCTAGCATCTGGGAATAAGAATGTAATTCTGCCACACAGGCTTCTTTCTCCTTTAACTGCTGCTGGACACGTTGGGTTTCCCCTTTCCAACTTTCACAGTCCGCACGCCATTCATTTACCACATTGCTTAAAGTAGTGAGCTCATACACAGTACTCAGTAATTTAGCCTCTCTTTCACTTTTCTCTTTGTCGCTGAGAGACAATGTCGCTTTCAGAGCAACATTCTGTTCCTGCGACTCCTGCAGGTCTATTTTTGTAACTTCCAAACACTGAAGACTTTTTTCCAGCTGATTACGCAACTCCAACATATCAGCCATACTTTGCTTCTGCAAAGTCTGAATTTCACTTTCCTTTTCCATGAGGATGGTATCTTTCTCCATTATAGTCTCTCTGCGTTTTTGCAACTCGACCAAAAGAAGAGCAGTGGATTCTTCCCACTGTAACACATGAGACTTGAGTAGTTCATTCATTTCCTGCAAGTTTCTATGCTCCATTTTAAGCAATTCCAAGGCTTGTTCCTTTTCTTCCATTTTCCGTTGCAAGGCATCCAACTCAGCCCTGCACACATACTCGGTTTCTTCCAAACCGATGGCCTCCATTGGCTGCTGGCGTCTCTGTTTCCAGCCTGCCATGCTCTCTTGGTGAGCCTTTTGTTGAGCTGCAAAGCTCCGCTGAAAATCCGCATTTGCCTGCTGTTGAGCTGCATTTGCCTGCTGTTGAGCTGTATTTGATATAATCAGTTGTTTCAACATCTCCTCCATTTTGAGCTTACTTTTCATCTGAGCACACTGCGTCTCCATAGCAGTTTCATCAGTGTTGCTAGGGACAACAACCTTCCTCTTTAGTAGACTCTCTTTAGGCATGGATGGGGCTGGTTCAGACGGCAACATCCCCTCCATCCATAGAATCCGGTCTCTCATTTCATCTATCTTTGCATTCTTCAGGCGTTTTGAACGCCCCATCTTCAATAACTCCACAAACAAATTTTTCACAGTCCAGCAAAAAATTTTCAGACCACTGTCTCTTTAACACATGTAGTTGTTCTCTCTCTTGCAAGATCTCTTTTCCTGCGCACACAGTTTGTGCAGTCACTTGCACCAGACACAACAAAGTTCATCAAATAATTTTGAGACCGCTGTCTCTTTAAAACACTTTTTATTTTTTTCTGTCAGGATCTTCTCTCCTGCACACATAGATTGTGCAATCTCATGCACCAGATAAAGTTCATCAAACATTTGCACTTCCTTGCAGGGATCTCTGTTTATGCCCACTGCATACCTCCACCATATGTAAGGGATTAGCTCGGTGGTAGGCGTATGGGTGACCCCTTTGGGGGTGCGTTTTCACAGAGATAGCCGATTAGAGGTTGAAAAACAAGACTGATTTATTCATGCAATTTACTTAACACAATTGCAAGCATCAAAACAGCCAAAATAAAATAAAAGACAAAATAAATCCTTGCCTCTGTGGGCGGCTACCTTCTCACAGCTGGAACCTACCTAAGAAGTCTTTCCAACCTACTGTTGGGCCGACACTGCTGATCCTACAGCAGACACTCAAATGTCCATTTGTTTGCTTTTCACACAGCACAAACATTGTCCATTGAACATGTCCCTTTGTTTTCTTTCACACAGCACATGTTCATTTATAACAGGATCCTTTACTCTTCAGATTCTTCACATTGAACACAGTTCATTTAACAGGTCCCTTTACTCTTCACACTCTTCACATGGAACACTTCTCTTCACACTCTTCACATGGAACACTTTGTCTTCTCACCTTTGAGACGTCTTCACTCGTGGTTACCCTCCTTAGCTTCACATCGCTGTAGGGGGTCTTCTCCCATGCTCACCAGCTTATCGGGAGGCACACATCCGACTGTCCCCCTCTCCCAGCCCACACGGCGACAGGCGGCAGCAGTCCTTCTCCCATGCCCACACGGCGTCGGGAGGTACACGTATGTCTGTCCTCCTCTTCCCAGCTCACACAGCGACAGGAGGCAGCACTCAATAGATTTTCTCTGGACAAATTATAGAGTCCTTGATCTCCTCATTCTGAACAGCTGAATGGTTTTCAACTTCCTGCTGGCTCTCTCTGCAGCCAACACCCTATAGTATCAGTGAACTTTCAAAGCAGGTGGGAATGTGTCTCCTCTCAGTGACTACATTCCCAGATTTACCTGACTTCCTGTCACAATATATATATCTAGTGTCCCCAAAAGCCCTTTTAAGGGCTGGTAAGGTAATAGAGTTTTTTCTTTATATATATATATATATATATATATATCTATTGTACACTGCAGTTGCCTGCCCACTGTGTGTGAGAGGCCACAGACCTACCACAGACTGTACTGTGTGCACACCACACTCATTTCGGGTGGCACAGGCACAGTACCTTGCATTTTAAAAAATATTTTTTTTTCCTCTGTCATAATTGCAGTGACTGCTGTGTCAGGTCCACAGAGTGCACTGTACCCACTGCAGTGCACTGCCCACCACTGATATATATACGGTGGCACAGCATCTTGTTGCAAATTGAAAAAAAAATATTTTTTATTATTGCAGTTGCCTGGGCTGCCAGTGACTGTCAGGTCCACAGAGTGTACTGTGCCCACTGCAGTGCCACTGTGTGCCCACCCACCACTGATATATAAGGTGGCACAGCAGCTTGCAAAGTAAAAATATATATATATATATATTTTTTAATTGCAGTTGCCTGGGTGCCAGTGACTGTCAGGTCCACAGAGTGTACTGTACCCACTGCCCAACACTCCTATAGGGTGGCACAGCACCTTGCACTGATTTCCTTAGGCCCTAGAATAATGCCCAGTGTTCAGAGGCCACCACAGACCCTGAACTCAAAAAATTCTGAGGCCATAGTTGACTGGCTTACACAGGACACCCAATCGTCTACAGCTTCCGCTCGGAACCTTAATGCACCATCCTCCTCCAGCTCAGCTTCGGGCACCTCTCAATTTACCACTCGCCAGCCTGCCGTCACCACCACCAACACTAGCACCACAGCCGCTTCACTTGATCCGTCAGAGGAGTTATTTTCACATCAGTTGGAAGAAATAAGTGATGCGCAACTATTAGTGCCAGAGGATGTAGATAACGGGGATATGTCTAAGTCAGGCAGCATTATACACATGGACGTACATTGTGATGATGATGATGATGATGTTGTACCTGCTGCTGCTGCCTTTGCTGAGTTGTCAAGTGAAGCGGCTGATGATGACGATGTGTCTGTAGATGTCACCTGGGTGCCTGCTCGAAGAGCAGAAGAAGAGGGGGAAAGTTCAGATGGGGAGACAGAGAGGAGGAGGAGACGAGTTGGAAGCAGGGGGAGGAGGTCATCACAAGGAGCTAGTGGCGCAGTCAGACAGCATGTAGATTCGGCACCCGGGGTCAGCCAGACAGCACGCCAATCAACGCAAGCTGTTGCCACCACCAGAATGCCGTCCTTGCAAAGCTCAGCAGTGTGGCTTTTTTTTTGTGTGTCTGCCTCTGATATCAGCGATGCCATTTGTAACCTGTGCCAAAAGAAACTGAGTCGTGGGAAGTCCAACACCTACCTAGGTACAACTGCTTTGCGAAGGCACATGATCTCACATCACAAACGCCTATGGGATCAACACATGAGTAAAAGCAGCACACAAACTGAAAGCCACCATCCTCCTCCTGGTCCAGCATCTTCAGCCACGTCAACCACTGCTGTCCTCCATGCCCCCTATCAACAACCCGCCCCTCCGCCTCTCACCTTCAGCAGTTCCTGCTCGTCACCTGCCCACAGTCAGGTGTCTGTCAAGGAAATGTTTGAGCGTAAGAAGCCAATCTCACAGAGTCACCCCCTTGCCCGGCGTCTGACAGCTGGCTTGTCGGAACTCTTAGCCCGCCAGCTTTTACCATACAAGCTGGTGGAGTCTGAGGCCTTCAAAAAATTTGTCGCTATTGGGACACCGCAGTGGAAGGTACCCGGCCGAAATTATTTTTCACAAAAGGCAATCCCCAACCTGTACTCTATTGTGGAAAAGGAAATCATGTCACGTCTGGCACACAGTGTTGGGGCAAGGGTCCATCTGACCACTGATAGCTGGTCTGCAAAGCACGGTCAGGGCAGGTATATAACTTACACTGCGCATTGGGTAAACCTGCTGGCGGCTGCCAAGCATGGAATGCGTGGCTCTGCTGCAGAGGAGTTGGTGACACCGCCACGACTTGCAGGCATGCCTGCTGCCACCTCCTCTACTCCTCCTACTCCATCCTCTTTGCTAACCTCCTTGGCTGAGTCCTCTTCTGCTGTTGCGTCTTGCTCCACACCAACTGCACCCCCCCAGCTCCCCAGGGGCTATTCCACATGCCGGATACGACAGTGTCACGCTGTCTTGGGGTTGACTTGCCTGAAAGCAGAGAGTCACACCGGACCAGCACTACTGTCCGCCCTGAACGCACAGGTGGATCAGTGGCTGACCCCGCACCAACTGGAGATCGGCAAAGTGGTGTGTGACAACGGCAGCAATTTGTTGGCGGCATTGAATTTGGGCAAGTTGACACATGTGCCGTGCATGGCACATGTGTTGAATCTGATTGTGCAACGTTTTGTGCAGAAGTACCCAGGCTTACAGGACGTCCTCAAGCAGGCCAGGAAGGTGTGTGGCCATTTCAGGCGTTCCTACACGGCCATGGCGCACTTTGCAGATATTCAGCGGCGAAACAACATGCCAGTTAGGCGCTTGATTTGCGACAGCCCGACACGTTGGAATTCAACACTGCTAATGTTCGACCGCCTGCTCCAACAAGAAAAAGCAGTCAACGAGTATTTGTATGACCGGGGTGCTAGGACAGCCTCTGCGGAGCTGGGTATTTTTTTGCCACGTTACTGGACGCTCATGCGCAATGCCTGTAGGCTCATGCGTCCTTTTGAGGAGGTGACAAACCTAGTGAGTCGCACCGAAGGCACCATCAGCGACATCATCCCATATGTTTTTTTCCTGGAGCGTGCCCTGCGAAGAGTGCTGGATCAGGCCGTAGATGAGCGTGAAGAGGAAGAGGAAGAGTTGTGGTCACCATCACCACCACCAGAAACAGCCTTACCATCACTTGCTGGACCTGCGGCAACACTGGAAGAGGAGTGTGAGGAAGAGGAGTCAGAGGAGGAATGTGGCTTTGAGGAGGAGGAACACCAACCACAGCAGGCATCCCAGGGTGCTCGTTGTCACCTATCTGGTACCCGTGGTGTTGTACGTGGCTGGGGGGAAGAACACACCTTCAATGACATCAGTGAGGACGAGGAATTGGACATGAGTAGCTCGGCATCCAACCTTGTGCAAATGGGGTCTTTCATGCTGTCATGCCTGTTGAGGGACCCTCGTATAAAAAGGCTGAAGGAGAACGACCTGTACTGGGTGGCCACGCTACTAGACCCCCGGTATAAGCAGAAAGTCTCTGAAATGTTACCCAATTACCAGCAGTCGCAAAGGATGCAGCAGCTACAAAATAAGTTGAAAAGTATGCTTTACACAGCATATAAGGGTGATGTCACAGCACAACGGGAATCCAACAGGGGAAGAGGTGAAAGTAATCCTCCTCCTACCACCACAACCACGACGGCAAGGACAGGACGCTTTACAGACGTCTTGTTGATGGAGGACATGCGGAGCTTTTTTAGTCCTATGCATCGCCACAGCCCTTCGGGGTCCACCCTCAGAGAACGACTCGAACGACAGGTAGCAGACTACCTTGCCTTAACTGCAGATATCGACACTCTGAGGAGCGATGAACCCCTTGACTACTGGGTGTGCAGGCTTGACCCGTGGCCTGAGCTATCCCAATTTGCCATTGAACTTCTGGCCTGCCCCGCTTCAAGTGTTTCATTCAGAAAGGACCTTCAGCGCAGCAGGAGGTATTGTCACTGAGAAGAGAAGTCGCCTAGGTCAAAAAAGTCTTGATTACCTCACGTTTATTAAGATGAATGAGGCATGGATCCCGAAGGGACTGACAGTGGGGGATGCATTTGACTAAAAAAAGGCCTGGTGATGACTGAGATGCCTTGGCCTAAAAATGGTCCACACGCTGCTGTCTTTAATCATTCTCTGCATGCCGGATGACTTACGTGACGTCTCCGCCACCAACTACGGTTCAAGCCGCAATGTTTTAGTGCACTTTCTGCCTTGAAAACCTCAATTTTTCAGGCCGCTGCTACAGCAGCGGCTGCAACAATACCTGCTTTTTCATGCATGTGTACATGCCTAATTTTTCTGGCCTCTGTGGCTGCAAAAAAACAAAAAAAAAGGCACATACATGTGTCAATTCCCCTTCGTGATCGTTACCTTGCCGTGGTGAAGGGGCTTGCATATCACAATGAAGCGATCACCTCTAGGAGTGTGTTGGCACACCCCAGATGATAAGGTCGTTGCTTCATTGTGAACAGACCAAAAGCAATCCGCAGGATAATTTTTCATAGAAAAAACATTCATTTTCTTTCATTCTTTCTGCGGAGCTGGGTATTTTTTGGCCGCGTTACTGAATGCTCATGAACAATGGATGTAGGCTCATGCGTTCTTTTGCGGAGGTGACAACCCTGGTGGTCAGTCGAACCCAAGGCGACATCATCGACCTCATCCCATATGCGTTTTTTCTGGAGCGTGCCCTGCGAAGAGTACTGGATCAGGCTGTAGATGAGCATGAAGAGGAAGAGTTGTGGTCCACTCCCCATCACCACCAGAAGCAGCCTTGTCGTTGTCAATTGCTGGACCTGTGGCAACGCAGAGAGAGGAGTCTGAAGAAGAGAAGTCAGAGGAGGAAGGTGGCTTTGAGGAGGTGGAATACCAGCCACAGCAGGCGTCCCAGGGGGCTTGTTCTCACCTTTCAGGGACCCTTGGTGTTGTACGTGGCTGGGTGGAGGAAGAGACCTTCAATGATGTCAGTGAGGACAAGGAACGGGACATGGCTAGCTTGGTATCCAACCTTGTGCAAATGGGGAGTTTGCGGTTGTGCAAATGGACTGACTGACTGTTGTCAAACGGGGAGTTTGGTCTGTCAGAGTTTGGTCTGTCACTGTGAAGCGGGCGTAACCCTTACACTACTTGACCGATAAAACATTATGCCTGATCGTATTCACACACTGGATGTTTTAAAGCACGTTATTCCAAACAATTTAGGAATGTTAGGTGATTTATGCCCTTTATGGATCAAAACCCGACTCTGCGTCAACTACGTAATTTTCCATGGGAGTTTTGCCATGGATCCCCCTCCGGCATGCCACAGTCCAGGTGTTAGTCCCCTTGAAACAACTTTTCCATCACTATTGTGGCCAGAAAGAGTCCCTGTGTGTTTTAAAATTCGCCTGCCTATTGAACTCTATGGCGGTTCGCCCGGTTCGCCGGTTCGCAAACATTTGCCGTTCGCGACATCACTAATGTTAATTCCTGACATTTCCTTCTCTGCCTGGAAGTCCTGTGGTATCTCTACTCTATAACAATTGTTCCAGAGCAACACCCTAAAGCCCTTCACAACACTACAACAGGAATATCTTCTCCCATCATCGACTCTATTCACCTATTTGAGAATAAGCCATTGTCTTTCTACGATCCTACACTTGCTATACCGTGTCCCTAGCCGCATTTGGACATTTCTTACAGACACTGCCCCTTCCCCCAAAGGCATCTCGAACATATATTTGACCCTACAAGACAAGAAGACCCTGAATAAGTCAAAACCCCTTCAGCAATGGGAAGAGGACTTGCATCAATCATACACGACGGACCAATGGTCCATGGTACTTAAACACGCATACAAATCCACTAACTGCTCTGCACTATGGGAACAGACAATAAAAATCACCCTTAGATGGCACCTGACACCTGCAAAGCTTGCTTTGTTCTACCGCCACTCCTCCCCTCTGTGCTGGAGGAACTGTGGCCATGTGGTGGATATACACCATATTCTATGGAAATGTTCAAAGCTCAGATCCTACTGGCATGAGATATTTCACATTTTATCAGAAATCACACACCTACACATTTGTCCTTCTCCGGCCCTTGCCCTCTTGATCTTGACGATTGATGACTATCCCTTTGAATCGAGACACCTTATAGTTCATGTCCTTTTGGCGGCGAGACTAACTCTCCCTAGAAATTGGAAGAAAGAACTACCTCCTACTGTCAGAGATGTTATAAACTTGACCCAAGATCATTGTTCCTATGAACTCATGTTTGCCTCAAGCAAAGGGAACTACCAGAAATCCCTTTCCGTGTGGCAACCTTGGACAACGTTGTTTAGTCGACATGATAAATCTACATCTGTATTGGTCACTAAACATTCTGTCTGAATTGGCTGGTGGTGTACCCTTATGTTTATTTACTTGATGTCCTTGCTGTTATGTTCATTGGCTGTGAAAGCAAGTTTATTAATTGACTACTGTTTTGATGGAAGTTGTAATATGTTCAGTCATTATTTTAGCATTTTCTTTGTATTGTGAAATTTCTTTCAATAAAAATATATTAAAACTAAAAATCAGGACATGATATCTGAACTGCCACCACTTCCTCATTTTCAAGCCCACCTACACAAATCATATATCAAAACGTTCAGCTGTCCCGGCTGCCACTCAAAATGTCCACAGCTAAGCCATAGTCCTGATAGTTTTCACAATATGACTGGTAGCGGCAAGAACACTTCACACAATTTCCCCAGAAATTGTAGCTTTTCTAGTTTTTATTGTTATTTCTCATTTTTATGTTTTCACTTTAAGCATCAGTAAATCACTGCTCATTTAAAAATTACATTTTTTACAAACTTTTTTTCATTAATACATGTCCCTCAGGGCAGTACCAAGATCCCGATAACCATTGTATGCCCAATTACTTGTATATAAGCCTTCAAAATGGGCACTTTTGATTTTTCCAGTTTGGGTCCTATACACTTTAATAGGGTTTGTTATTTGGCTCCGAACTTTCGCAATGTTCGAAAGTTATGGTGCAAACTGAACACG
Organism: Pelophylax lessonae; assembly: GCF_965119305.1. NCBI lineage: Eukaryota > Metazoa > Chordata > Amphibia > Anura > Ranidae > Pelophylax > Pelophylax lessonae. The sequence continues at coordinate 298,415,637 of NC_138772.1, forward strand.
GGGTCATTCAGCCCATCTCTAGTTGGCAGCAACAGGGAGATTTACTCACACTATGCTTTAGCAGCCAGGCATGTGTGTAAATGTCAGCTGTTGGCTTTCAGAGAACTGGTGGCTATAAAGCTGCCAGACCACTTCAACAGACCCCTGGAACCTGTGCCTCATGCATATTTCTCGGTCTTCACTTTCCTATTTGTGGGTAGAAAAAAAGTACATTTTTTGTGTACATGTATCATTATCCATTAGCTAGTGCTGTGCTTGTAGCAAATGCATGTCATTCAACACTAATAGGAAAACATGATGCACTTTATACCCATGTAGAAAAGTAATTTATTCTGGCCATTGAAATCAATTAAAACCCAAGTACTAAGTGCATGTTTAGATGCTTTTTTACACATTTAGGCATGTCAAGTGTTTTTTCCGCCAAAACTCTGCAGCTCCTGCATGCACTTTTTCATGCCTATAAATGCTCCTGCCTATAAACTCCTCTAAACACCTATGTGTGCATGGGCACATAGGCTAACAGGCAGGGGCATTAACAGGCAGGTAAAAAAAAATGGCCAAACATCCCTAGGAGCCACAGAAGAAACATCCAGTGTGCATGAGGCCCTACACATATTTTTGCATGGGCATACAAATGCACATTACATTTATGTCTGAAGATCAACTTTAAAGGTAGGTTAACTATGGAGACTCTGATTAGGTCCTAAGTCTATAAAAATATACAAACAGTGGTCTATATTACCCCAATTCCCCAAATAGTACTTTTGAGGGCTTTGACCCATGGTTTCTTGCTTTGTATCAAAGATAAGACTTTGAATTCAAATGGAAAAGGGTGGCACAAAACTTTGGGACAGCCTTCTTGGGTCTATGCCCCCTCCCCTTTCTTTCCCCTAAAGCTTATTCAGAAGTTTTGCAGTTATGAAGGAGTTGGTATATTAGGGGTACTGTCTCTTTAAATAATTCAAAGGAGTTGCTACTGGAGATTCTATGCCAATAGAGATTTAGGGAATGTTCTGGAACTTAATGATGGTATATAAGAAGCAGGAAAAGCTTATTTTTTACACAATTGCAGAGATCTCTCCTGAAGCTGTCATGAAGATGCCTCTGAGGCAGGTGCTCAAGAGGGCAGCTGTGGTAAAGCCTGGCTTAGGAAGTGTTTGGCACTAGCTGAGTTACAGGAAGATGTACCTGTAGGAAGGGGCTGTGCAAGATGTATCTACATTAAGTGTCTCTCAGAAAAGAAGAGGGAAGAGGCTCTCTCTTCTGTCTCCGGATAGAGAAGCCACCAGAGACAGAAGAGAATGGTCTGGGGGAGCTGAGAGGGAGCCGCATGTGAGGCCTCTTAACACACCTTCTTCACCTACCATACCCTTGGAGCGAAGAGTTCCTGTCAATAAGCTGCTCATTAGGACTGTGAGTGACATTTCCAGGAGGATAGTCTTGCTGGAGAGTGCAGTGCTATAGACTCCCATACCACAGAATTCAGTTTCTCAGGGTAAGTCTCTGTAATTGTCCATCTTTTCTGAACTGACAAAAGTATTATAGTGTATGCAAGACTATAACCTCAATGCATCACCTAATGTGCATATCAGTGTTTCTTATGACGGTATGGTTACACAAAACTATTTGCCACAAAGAAAACAAATTACTTTTTGCTGCCAGGCTCTGTGCTCCACTTTTAAACCGTAAACTCCACATTCTCCTCTGGGTGATCTCTGTACCTTGAAGGGATTTTAACAAACTTTGTTGAAGATTCCTACCTTTTGTTATTCTGAAGAAATCATTGTTTGTTCCTCTGTGTCTCTGTGCTGAGTGGGTCTAATTGGAGTGGTTTCATACTTATCTATCAGCTGTGGCAGCTGCAGGGCTCTAATGAGGAAAGCTTTTGGGTCTGCATTAGATGTGTTCCTAATGGGAGTATCTCAGCAAAAATGACATTTTTGTTGCAGAGGATGCCAGGTATCTTAGGTAGACTTCTGGGAAAATTGGTGAGCCAATCACACAAGCTGGAAATTATGTTTCTGGGGCGTGCTCATTCTGTGTACAGAACAGCTCCAGGTAACCATATTGCATTGCATTTTCAGAAAATTACAACAGCTGCAGATTAAAAAGGAAAGGTAATTTTTAATAACATTCAATGATAATATGATTTGCGTCGCAATGGTATATGCTGTATTCTTTTTTCTTATATATTGTATTTGCTGATATTGTATTTGCTGATTTTTTCTGCCATGAAAGTGGAGTTACCTTTTAAACTCAGCTGGCCAGACCATTGCTTGTTTATTTTTCCTTTACAGATTTCAGAGTTTGTAAAAGATCCCCCAAACTATGTTTTCTAAATGTACATGACCAGTAGAATAGACATAAGTTGCTACTGATTTTTTGAGCACAATGATATCTGCGCAAATGTTCATCAAACAATATTTTAGCTAAAAATACACTAAAATCATTATTAGAAGATAAAAACACAGCAATTTTTTACAAAATTCCTACTAAATATGAAAGCTAACCTGTATAGGAGTTAACAAATATTTGTAAATGTTGAATTGCCGTTTGCAAAATGGTGAAAATCAAACAAACATACGCAAAAATGTAAATATCCAAATTTCTCTAAAAATCTGGAGGATTTAATTTTTCACTTACAGCTTTAAGAGTTTGTAAAAGATCCCCCAAACTATACATATTCCCCAAACATATACATATACATCATAGGACCAGTAGAATAAAAATAAGGTGCTACTGATTTTTAAGGCCCCGCCGATATTTACACATAAGTTTACTCAATCCATTTTTTCCCAATAAATGCACTGAAATCATTAGCATATACAAGCACAGCACATTTTACAAAATTCCTGCTAAGTTCCTTCTAAATATAAAAGCTAAATCTGTATTGAGTTAATAAAAACCAAATAGACTACCTCCCAGTTCTGTAAATCAGAGCAAGTTACAGCAGCAAGTGAAACGCTGCAGAAAATGGCATTGATATCATTATGACAACACCATTTTAAACATCACTGAGGACTGCCTAGCAGGGAAGAGGCTAAGAGGTAAAGGACCCTGCTTGTTACAAGACCAGCTTGAAGGCATCTGAAAAATTAATGAAAGATTGTCATCAGGACACCAAGTTGCAGACTGTATTGTGCCAGCATGACAGAGGTTTTACCTCATATAAGTAGAGAGTTGGAGTGGAATATTTCTAAGCTAAACTGACTACTTTTGACCGCGTAGTCCATGGGGTAAGGGTCAGTGTGAACCTTATTTTTGTGACGCATCCTTCCCAACACCCTTCCTGTGTGGATTTGCACTTTTTGGACTGTTTTCTTATTGATGCTTTTCAATATAGTTTGGACTTTATCAGTGTCTTTAGTGCTGCATGTATGTGTTATTATTTTCTATGTCCTTGACCAGAAGAAATGTAATAGCAGCTTTCAACATTTTACTTGTGAGATAGTATTTTTTATTTAATTTTTAGCAAGCACAGGGGATCTTTTGAATAATGTAAGTTGCAGCGCTTAAACATAAAAATAGTGAACATTTATGTGCATAAAATGCAAAATATATATAATGAACTCAGTCCATAGAAAACTTCAAAAAAGTCCATAAAATAATCAGTGCTAGTGTGAAAATGATCAATCCTCCACCAGTGGTTCTTCACTCAAAAACAGAAATGCGCACTCACCAGACCATGTTGCTGTCTTATTAGGACAGCTAATGCGTTTTTATAGTGTAACATCAGGTCTTGAACCAAAAGCAAATCAGAAGAGAGGATATACACCGGAGGTAATTCCTTCAAATGCTCCAACCAGCAGGAAATTATATCAATAGGTATAAAAGAGAGAAAATACTTTCCATAGTGTAGTATTTATTAGCAAGCAACTTAAAATCAAGAAAAAAGCCAAAACATTGGTCCAAGCTTCAGAACATCACTTACATGAAAAGCCACCAAAACCGGGGGGGGGGGCGGAGCGACCGCGGACGTGTATGGCCGCATGAGTTAGGAGCTCCTGCACAGGACCAGGGAATCTATCTCAACGGAGCTGATCTCATCTACCCACATATACCCCCTGAACGGCGGTGACCCCGAGCACACAGCGGAGATGTCTAGGCGACAGCAGGACCCTCCAAAACCACGGAAGCTTACCCTTTACTTCCCTCCGGCAGCGGGCCGCTCGAGCCAAAATGGCGCCCGGACCTCTCTCAATAGAGACGCAGCAAGCGCTCTAGTAGCGGCAACCCTCCTACGAGACGCACTGCTCTCGGCGGACGCCGATCCGGACCCAGCCTCAGGTCAGTCGACCCCTTCTACCCACAGCCCCGCTATGAGCAAACAGAGGCGATCCTCACTTTCTGAAACGAACGGCCTCTCACATGGCGGGAGCATGGCGGGGGACACACTCGATATGGAGACTACCACTCCAGACCCCATTGCAGCTTTCCCAACCACAGGTCAGCCCATATCCGACACAGCACTTAAAGACATTGTGATGCTGCTGGGTTCATCTCTGCAGGCTGATCTGTTCTCTGGCTTGAAGGACTGTAAGAGAAGCGTACAGATTGTGGAATCCAGGGTTGATCATATGGAAGACCAAATGACAGATTTTGCTACCTCCTTCAATACCATGGTAGATGCTCACTCATCTCAGGCAGACGATATCTCATGGATCAAATCTAAATTGGCGGACTTGGAGGACCGGTCGAGACAGAGTAATCTCAAAATACGTGGCATCCCTGAAACAGTTTCCTCTAACCAACTCCCGCACTTCGCAAGAAACCTATTCCTAGCTGCGGTTCCAGGCTTCTCCCCCGCTGATGTGACAATTGATCGTATCCACCGCATTCCAAAACCTCTGCATCTTCCTGCAGAAGTGCCAAGGGATGTGCTGCTCAAAATGCACTATTACCAAGCTAAAGAAGGTATCCTCCTGGCATTTAAACAAAAGGACCAACTGCCTGAGCAAGCAAGGAACTTACAAGTACACGATGCAATGTCGCAATAATCTGCTAACCGTTACCAAGGCCCTGCGTAACCATGACATTCCTTATAAATGGAAATACCCAGCGAGCCTGACAATTACCAAAGAGGGGTCCACTAAAACAATACACTCACTGGAAGCCGGATTGGAACTTCTCCGCACCTGGAATATCATTCCCCCTCAGTTCCCGACGACCACGCCGCCTCAGAGAGCGAACTCCTCACTGGGGTGGTCCAAACCCGCTCACAATCACCGCAACAAGTTCTAACGGCACTCCTCAGACTCCTTCCTGCTCTATGGACTTCCCTGGCCCAGTGCCTTGGTACACACTACCGTACCCCGCTAAATGTTGCAGGCTTGCCTGCCCTAATCCCTTCCGAGGAATTCCCTTTTTTATGCCTGGCAACAGGCCCCTTTGTTACTCCCGTTGGAGTTAATTGATATAACTCAACAGCATTCAATTTCCTGCTTTATTGAATACTTGAGCAACACCCGAAAACCTTGCTCACATGGTCCAGTGTCTCCTACCAAATCCGAGCTTTTTCACATCTTCCTTCCCGCCTGCCATCCCGAGATATCTTTAATATTCACTCTGGCACATCGCAGATCCAGCAATCCACTCTCCGAGCTCAAGACATACCGACTGCTAAGCCCATCTCTTCTACTCCCTTTCCCATGGGTCTGAAGATCATATCCATCAACTCCAATGGACTTAACCACCCAGCCAAATGGAGGACCCTGTGGAAAGACGCCATCCTGCAAAAAGCTGATATCTTGGTAGTCCAAGAAACGCACTTCCAGGTGGACGCATCCCCCTACTGCCAACACAGGAACTTTCCTCATACTTTCTTTGCCTCGGCTCCTGTTAAGAAGAACGGTATCCTGGTTGCCATCAGGGACTCAGTGGTGTTCACCCTTAAATCGTCCCATCTCGACCCGGAGGGTAGATATGTCATATTGATATGTGTAATTGATAACGTACCCTTAACGTTAGTGTCTGTGTATGCTCCTAATGTTAAAGCGGAGTTCCGGGCACAAAAACGATATTTTTTTTTGTGCCCGTCCGCTAGTTCAGCCTAACCTGAAAAGGAATTGGATAGTTAGATTTTTTTTTTTTTTAAAACTCACCTTGTAATTGACGATCGTAAATACTCACCTATGACAGCTTCCTCCTCCAGCGCCGAGGCTCTCCCCGTCACTTCCTGCCTCGCAATGATTCCTGGGAGCTAAACGTCATAGCTCCCAGGAATCAATGCGCCGCACCGGCCCCGCTCGTCATTTCCGGGCGACGCCGCATTCCCCTGCTAAACAGCTTCTGGGCATGCCCAGAAGCTGTTTAGGAATGCGGCGCCGCACCGGAAGTGACGAGAGGGGCCGGTGCAGTGCATTCTGGGTCACGAAGACGCGGAAGAAGACAGAGAAGAGGACCGCGCCGGCTTCAGCTGCCCACAACCGAGATGGAAACGCTGTGGAAGAAAATTTCTAAGTAAGTATTTCTTCTAAAAGGTAAGTGCGAACCGGGACAGATCAGAGGCTAGCCATTGTGGAATGTGCTAGCCCTGACTGTCCCGGGGGTATGTTAAAAAAAAAAAACGTTTCTTGCCCGGAATTCCGCTTTAAACAAATGTGTTTTCTTCGCAAGATCCTCAAAAAGGCTCGGGCGCTGAGAGAGGGTCATCTCATCATATGTGGTGACTTTAGCTTGCCTCCCGACCCTCGGATCGATACTTCCTCTGGGTGCAGCAGGCGCCCGCCTGCTATGGGGAGCCTGCTCCACCGTGAGGAACTATCTGACGCCTGGCGTTGTTTTCATGCGGAGGAGAGGGATTTCACCTTCTTTTCAGCCCGCCACAAATCATATTCACGAATCAACCTTTTTATTCTTAATTCCTGGTTATTGCATCGTACCTCTGAGGTTAAGATACATGACATTACATGGTCGGATTATGCAGCTATCTCCATCGTAATCCATCTGGAGAAGCCTGGCCCTGGCTTCACCACCTGGAGATGTGACAATAGGCTGATCCAACTCCAGCAACACTCTACTACGCTTCAAAACCATCTAAAGTCCTTCTTCCAGATTAACGATGACCCAAATATTGTGGAATACCCATAAAGCCGTTATGAGGGGCATATTGATTCAGCTTAAGTCTAGAGAAAGGAAATCCCACAAAACAGCTGTGGACTCCTTGCTGGCGGACATTCATAAATTGGTGACCGCCAACAAGACCTCTACTACTGACGCACAATCGACTGCTTTAACTCGACTTAGACATGAACTAAGTTTACTCCTGATTCACGACCATGACAAGGCTATGCGTTCCCTCAAGCTATTGTTTTACTCGCAACACAACAAAGCTGGGAGGTTCCTCGCTAACCGCCTGAGAGCACGCAAAGCTAAAAGCAAAATACCTCATATTTTCCACCCCTTTACCAAACAAAAACTGCTGAAACCCCAAGATATTGCTGACGCATTCTCCGACTACTACGGGGCGCTGTATAATTTAAAAGATGACCCCTCCTGCCCTATCCCATCTGACCCGAGTATCATGTCAGTTCTCGATGACATCTGCCTACCCACCCTGACGAATACCCAACTCCTGACTTTGAACTCACCCTTCTCCCCTGAGGAAATTACCCAAGCTATCAACAAACTACCTAATGATAAATCTCCAGGCCCTAACGGTTTTACTGATGAATATTTTAAACAATTCCAGGATATATTGTCCCTGTTTCTACTACGACTTTATCGGACCTTCTCCCAATCTGGCTCCTTTCTGCCTGAGATGCTTAAAGCGCACATAGTGGCTCTCCCAAAACCGGGCAAATCTCCAGACACCCCAGCAAATTTTTGCCCAATTTCCCTGTTGAATTCGGACATAAAAATATACGCTAAAATCATTGCTAACCGCCTTTCCACTATCCTGCCCACCTTAATAAACCCTGACCAGCTGGGATTCATGACAAATAGACAAGCGGCGGATGCCACGCATCAAGTCGTTAATTTAATCCATTATGCGGAGCTGACAAAAACCCCTTCCCTTCTTTTATCTATTGACGCTGAAAAAGCCTTCGATAGAGTCTACTGGAAATACATGCTGTTGGTTTTGGAGAAATTTGGATTCCAGGGGCTAATTCTATCGGCCATTCTGGCGTTATATTCTACTCCCTCCGCCCAGGTGTTTATCTCGGGCATCTTGTCCAAACCCTTCTCCATTACCAACGGCACTCGCCAACTGTTAGCTCAAATCTTGTCAGGAGGCAATTTCACAATGATATACAGTGGGTACGGAAAGTATTCAGACCCCCTTAATTTTTTCACTCTTTGTTATATTGCAGCCATTTGCTAAAATCATTTAAGTTCATTCTTCTTCCTCATGAATGTACACATAGCACCCCATACTGACAGAAAAACACAGAATTGTTGACATTGTTGCAGATTTATTAAAAAAGAAAAACTGAAATATCACATGGTCCTAAGTATTCAGACCCTTTGCTGTGACACTCCTATATTTAACTCAGGTGCTTTCCATTTCTTCTGATCATCCTTGAGATGGTTCTACACCTTCATTTGAGTCCAGCTGTGTTTGATTATACTGATTGGACTTGATTAGGAAAGCCACACACCTGTCTATACAAGACCTTCCAGATCACAATGCATGTCAGAGCAAATGAGAATCATGAGGTCAAAGGAACTGCCTGAAGAGCTCAGAGACAGAATTGTGGCAAGGCACAGATCTGGCCAAGGTTACAAAAAGATTTCTGCTGCACTTAAGGTTCCTAAGTGCACAGTGGCCTCCATAATCCTCAAATGGAAGACGTTTGGGACGACCAGAACCCTTCCTAGAGCTGGCCGTCCGGCCAAACTGAGCTATCGGGGGAGAAGAGCCTTGGTGAGAGAGGTAAAGAAGAACCCAAAGATCACTGTGGCTGAGCTCCAGAGATGCAGTCAGGAGATGGGAGAAAGTTGTAGAAAGTCAACCATCACTGCAGCCCTCCACCAGTCGGGGCTTTATGGCAGAGTGGCCCGACGGAAGCCTCTCCTCAGTGTAGGACACATGAAAGCCCGCATGGAGTTTGCTAAAAAAACACCTGAAGGACTCCAAGATGGTGAGAAATAAGATTCTCTGGTCTGATGAGACCAAAATTGAACTTTTTGGCCTTAATTCTAAGCGGTATGTGTGGAGAAAACCAGGCACTGCTCATCACCTGTCCAATACAGTCCCAACAGTGAAGCATGGTGGTGGCAGCATCATGCTGTGGGGGTGTTTTTCAGCTGCAGGGACAGGACGACTGGTTGCAATCGAGGGAAAGATGAATGCGGCCAAGTACAGGGATATCCTGGACAAAAACCTTCTCCAGAGTGCTCTGGACCTCAGACTGGGCCGAAGGTTTACCTTCCAACAAGACAATGACCCTAAGCACACAGCTAAAATAACGAAGGAATGGCTTCACAACAACTCCATGACTGTTCTTGAATGGCCCAGCCAGAGCCCTGACTTAAACCCAATTGAGCATCTCTGGAGAGACATAAAAATGGCTGTCCACCAACGTTTACCATCCAACCTGACAGAACTGGAGAGGATCTGCAAGGAGGAATGGCAGAGGATCCCCAAATCCAGGTGTGAAAGACTTGTTGCATCTTTCCCAAAAAGACTCCTGGCTGTATTAGATCAAAAGGGGGCTTCTACTAAATACTGAGCAAAGGGTCTGAATACTTAGGACCATGTGATATTTCAGTTTTTCTTTTTTAATAAATCTGCAACAATGTCAACAATTCTGTGTTTTTCTGTCAGTATGGGGTGCTATGTGTACATTCATGAGGAAGAAGAATGAACTTAAATGATTTTAGCAAATGGCTGCAATATAACAAAGAGTGAAAAATTTAAGGGGGTCTGAATACTTTCCGTACCCACTGTATGGCCCTTCAGTTGCTAACCCCCCCAGATAGTGAATTTTCCCTCTTCCAGCTGGGAGATGCGAGGACACAGCGCACCGAAGCAAGGTGTAGACACATCTGATTTTATTGCAAGTTTAGCTCATAATTAAAGGCAAGTTTTGAGCGGGAAAGACTGCTCCAAACTGGTTACAATCCATCAGTCAAATTAACAATAGCACATATCTTACAGAACAGTACATGAAAAGGCTTTTGTTTTTGCTATGCATCTGTGTCAATATGAGGTGTTCTTGTATCTGAATCTGTGTTTTGTGGGAGAGTCGCTCCGTCTGTCTCAGCTTGTCTGATGTGTTAACATGTAAGTAAGTGTCAATGAGTTCAGGTGTTGTCTGTCATCTATATGCAAAATATCCAACTGTCAAGTGTTCAAATGAATGAATGGAAAGCTGTTTAACATGTCATCTAAATGCAAAATACAGCTGTCTGATGTCCAGGGTTGTATGAATGAGTGTTAGTCTGGCTCGTTACTATGTAAATGCAAGGGACCACATTCCATTGACAAATGGGCATAAGCTGAAATATATATGAAATATAATAAGGCATGTTAATACAATCTTTCAACCCAACCTTTGATCCCAACTTTATTCATAATGGTGGGATCACTTAGAGTCTGTGAATAGCACTATGTGCCCTCCTGGGATATATGTCCAATTATGAATGAGCTGGACATTCTTGACATACCTGGGTTGCGTTTGTGTATGAGTGCATACTATTGGTAAAAACAGGTGACATTATATTCTAAAGTGTATGTAGGCTGGTGACTTGGTTGTGTGCACATAGGGATGTAACTTCTTAGAATTCTATCAAATCAAAAACAGACATGTTCAATGGGGAGGGTCATAGCTTGCAAGAATCCATGGCCTGAAAAATCCAACTCCATATTATGGTAATAAAGTCACGACAAATAGACCATGGCAGCACATACCACCTGTTGACTATGGCATGTGATTTTTCAACATGTCCTAAAGCCTTTGCCAGGAAAGGGCAAAAATAAACCCCCACATTCAATGAGAGGAAAAAATTCTCTTTCGACCCTCGTCGTCAGAGCGGTCAGACTAAGTCCCTGGCGGCTACCACGTAAACCAATGTCCTTTGTGTCCAATAGGCTTAACTTCGACTGTAAAGTGGAGACATGAATGTCTCATGTCTCTCTCTTTTCCTGGGGTGAGCAAGGGCAAAATGAGGAGAGGTTCTCGGGGTGGTGAGCACATGTTGCAAGTAACCAAACAGTGGCTACTAGTGCTAAGCTTGCTACAAAGAGTACCACTGTTGCAGGAATGCGAAGTCTTCCAGGAGTAGGGGTGTCTGTTGGCATTGTACCAATGCGTCTGTCTGGTGCTCGTCACAATCTTCGGTCTGCAGTCGTGGGGTCCAGAGGTGGGGCTTCCTTCAGTCGCAATGCGTGGATCCAAACCGGGGAGTCGTCTGTCAATACCGCTGTTCTGGTCACTGCTTGAACTGTCGCAGGAGGTCCATAGGGTGGGTCTAGCGACGTCAGCTTACAGAGGGGGGCCTTCACCAGGACTCTGTCTCCAGGCTTAAATGAGTGGGTTGGTGCACCTGTTGGCAAAGGAAACGAGAGCGAAATATCACCATAATCACTGTTTAATTTTTTTTCAATTTATTCTGCCACATATTCTTCTTGCAAAATTTCTAGATATGAGAAGAAATTGTCTCATGGGGTTGATAAGGGTCTCCCCATCAAAATTTCAAAGGGAGATAGCTTGATACTGGGGTCACTCCGACCCCAGCAAGAACAGCAGGCAAGCACAGAGACAAGAATGCAAGTTTTACAAGAATGGCAGGAGTATATTGTGGCACTGGGCTTCTGGCCTACAGGCAGGCAGCAAAAATAAATGCTAGTAAAAACTACTCGCAGCACTGGGGTTTAGGGCCTACAGGAAGGCAGGTAATTTTAAGACAGGAAGGATACCTAATGGCACTGTTTTGGGAGAACACAGCATGTCTACGCATGCAACAATGGTGAGGGCCCTTGGAGGGGTTGAACTGCCTTGTATTCCTCCAAAGGTGGAGATGGGTTAACTTGCAGTCCTCTGACTCACCCAAGCAGGCAGCTACCTAGAACTGAGAATCCCTTGCATGGCTAAGATGCTGTGATCACTGAACAGCAGGGAGTGAAATTCAAGCTTTCTTGTGTACATGGACACATAGACACACAAAACAGCTAGAAGTCAGTACTCATGCAAACATAAATTTATACGGGTTTGCACAATTGCTTGGTGACACTGAACAGGAAATTGAAACCAAATAGCCTTGGAGACACAGGATCTGACTTCAAGGACCATTTATATGCAAAACCTGGGCAATGAGTCACCTTAGAATGAAAAGAGATGGTTTGGCAACTAATTGAATTCACCGCAGGAGGTTTCCTTGCCTTTAAAGTTTAAATCTTTAACAATATCAAAGTAGTAACGCTGGCATAAATGCATTATAATTCTTAGCACACTATCAACAAGTCATCCAATTCCATCCTATTTTTTTTTTTTCTTTTTCCAATAAAAGAAAACTTTATAAGAGATGCTTAATTATCTAAGGCATAGCACCTCTTTAATGCCAGAGCTTATATATGTCAAATTAGAACACATCAAATATCTAACACCCATAAAAACTGTCTAATCAGTCAGAAAAAAAACTATTTGTAAACAATACTTCCATAAGGTTGGGTTGTCGTTGAAGTCTGCAATCGTCCTCCGTTCTGAAAGTCTCAAATTAAATTTGTCTGAGAAATAAGCATCAAGAAAAATTCAGTAACAAAACATTTTACTTTTACTCCTAAAAAATAAACCAACGGTTAGAGGAATTTAGCATACAGTAAGCATGTCAAACATTTTCCTTCCTAACAGTGCACTTCTCTAATACCAAAAATTGATGACGTCAAATTAATTATTACCACGTGGATTTCTATATATTTTTTATGTTATGGTATACCATAAACTTAAAGAAAAAAAATTATTATTGTTCACCATGGTTAAAAAATGAGCAGCTCAAAAATAAACATTAGCAATTTCCCATTTGGATACAAGAACCCATACGTCACCATCACCATTCTTCTCACCCATTTGGAACATCCTTCAAAGCTGTTTTTTTTTCTACAAAAGCAACACTGATAGTTAATATACATTTGCATATACAATTAACAGATTCTTTTGTACTTTCCTCTTCAAGTTCACCCAGCTCAGTCAATCTGTATGACAATGCAACTCTTTACAATCCCTTTTGCAGTTACCTATGTCACAGACAGGAGAGGGGGGAGGGGGGGTTTTTTTGCTAAAAAGGCACCAGAAAATATATATTTTTTTTTAAAAAGTCAGTGATAAAAAAAGGTCGGTGACACAAAACCTCAATGATAAAAGTTCAAAATTGCTCACGATTTTTTTGGATAGAAATACAATTTTAGTCCTTAAGGTCACACTTTACACACCAAATATATATTTCCTTGCTTCTAAAAGCTGCCATGACCATCATAGTACGGATTTGTTACCTTTTTCGTGGCAAAATCACATCACTTTAAAACATAAGTAATAAACACAAAACAAATTATTATGCAACCAGTATTCATTCAGTGTTATGAAATGCTTTGCTGATACAGCACCTTTAGGAACAGTGTTAAAACAAACACAACATAACGATTCATGGATCTAAGGATCTAAGGTTGCCCATACACGATACAATTTTCATACAATTTTCCTAAACGTAAATTTCATCATTTTTTTTTTTTTTGAGATTCCCCTTACCTTGAGAACTGCCCATTATCTAAGCTCAGAATACAAAGTGAGATCAGCTGAGTTTTAAGGTTTATATATATATATATATATATATATATATATATATATATATATATATATATATATATATATATATATATATAGGGATGGTGAGGTCAGTATTTAGACTTTATTGGAAAACCTAGTTTCCCAACTTATGTGGTTTCCTGCGACTTTCTAATCAGATTTATATACATCCAACTTATGGTTTTCTGTTAACTATCCTTGGTGGGCAAGTGTATACCTTCAAGCTCAGCTTAATATCACATACAATCTCCACATACATCTATACAATGGCATGCAATCTTATATAACGACTAAAAATACACTTAAATGTCTATACAGCAATATATACAAGTTTTAGAGGGAGAATTCACTATCACACACAGTACTGCTTTGTAAACGGGTTTCAGACCCTGGGATATCAGACCCCATCTTATCTTCGGGGCTTCAGGCCCTGGAGTATCAGACCCCATCTTATCTTTGGGAATATCAGATTCCCGGGAGGCGCTAAAAATAGTGGTTAACTGGGTACTGTTTATCTGCTCTGACAGTATAGGGTAGTAATAAATAAAAAATAGAATTACTTACCCCATGCTGTGTTATGGCAGATTCCACTTTTCTGACACCAAACTGTTAGCTCAAATCTCGTCAGGAGGCAATTTCACGATGATATACGGCCCTTCAGTTGCTAACCCCCCCTAGATAGTGAATTTTCCCTCTTCCAGCTGGGAGATGCGAGGACACAGCGCACCGAAGCAAGGTGTAGACACATCTGATTTTATTGCAAGTTTAGCTCATATTTAAAGGCAAGTTTTGAGCGGGAAAGACTGCTCCAAACTGGTTACAATTCATCAGTCAAATTAACAATAGCACATATCTCACAGAACAGTACATGAAAAGGCTTTTGTTTTTGCTATGCATCTGTGTCAATATGAGGTGTTCTTGTATTTGAATCTGTGTTTTGTGGGAGAGTCGCTCCGTCTGTCTCAGCTTGTCTGATGTGTTAACATGTAAGTAAGTGTCAATGAGTTCAGGTGTTGCCTGTCATCTATATGCAAAATATCCAACTGTCAAGTGTTCAAATGAATGAATGGAAAGCTGTTTAACATGTCGTCTAAATGCAAAATACAGCTGTCTGATGTCCAGGGTTGTATGAATGAGTGTTAGTCTGGCTCGTTACTATGTAAATGCAAGGGACTACATTCCATTGACAAATGGGCATAAGCTGAAATATATATGAAATATAATAAGGCATGTTAATACAATCTTTCACCAAGGCTGCCCACTATCCCCGAGTATATTTAATTTGATGATGGAGCCATTAGCCGAACGTATACGTTCACATCCCCATATTTCCGGTTTCCGCATAAGAGGCATCCCCCACAAAATAACGTTATTCGCTGACGATGTCATGCTGTCCATTACCAATCCTATAGTGTTCATGCCCTTCTTACACCAACTTCTAACGTCCTTCTCATCCATATCATACTACAAGGTGAATTTTACCAAGTCGCTCATCCTCAATCTGGGGGTACAAAAACATACCAGACAACACCTGGAATCACAATTTCCGTACATATGGACTGACCATGAAATCTCGTATTTGGGGCTAAAACTAACACCACTGGTTTCCTCTCTGGTGGGGGCCAATTACAAGCCACTAATAGCAGATATACAATCGGATCTTACAAAAAAATCGTACCAGGAACTATCTTGGCTAGGTAGGCTAGCAGCCTTCAAAATGATGGCCCTCCCCAAAATCATGTACGTCTTTCGTACTCTCCCAGTAACTCTCCCGTCCGCAGTGATCAACTCTCTCAGCCGTGTACTTAAACAATATATCTGGCAGGGGAAACACCCCAGGTGCTCATGGGCTCACCTTATTAAACATAAAAAGGTAGGAGGTACAGGTATGGTACAGCTAAATGACTACTTCCTAGCGTCCCAACTGACCCATCTACGTACGTGGTTCCCGGAACACACTGGCATTCATTGGTCCCAAATAGAAGCTGCACACAGTAAAGTTAAACATTTACACATACTATTCCTAGCAGACATGTGAAAGCCCCAAAACATGCCAGACCTGTTGATCACAACCAAAACATCCATTTTGGCCTGGAGAGAATTGCAAAAACACACTAACGTGGGAGATGCACACTGCAAGCAAAGACTACCCATTAGCCTCCTTGACGTCTTGATCCCGTGTCTCTACACCCTGAAATGGAGGGATAGGGGCATACATTGGCTCGACGACCTCTTTCTCAAAGAGCGACTGAAACCGTTCGCAACTCTCACACATCAATACGAAATCCCGAATTCGGAACTATATACCTATACACGGATCTCCACGTTTCTAGCTAAACATCCCCCTCCAAATATCACTATTCCACATCCGGTACTCCGATTCCTCACAAATCTTCCTGGGTCGACAAAAGGCATCACTTTCTTCTATAACATGTTCCATACCAAGACTAATTTTCACAAGTCCAGTCCCCTGATTAAATGGGAGGGTGACCTCAAACGATCTTTCTCGCAACAACAGTGGATGTGTGCATTCCGGCACTCATATGGGGTGTCGAGATGCACCAACCACTGGGAATTGTCCCCAAAAATCTTGTCCCGGTGGTACCTAACGCCCTATAGGTTGTCCCAGTTCTACCCGACACACTCACCACTCTGTTGGCGGGAGTGTGGCCAAGTAGGCAATTTATATCACATTCTCTGGACATGTAAAAACCTTGCTAGCTTCTGGAACCAGGTCTTCGGCTTCATCTCGTCCGTGATACAATCACCTATCAAGCCGAACCCTGCCTTAGCTCTCCTCACTCTAAATATTGATCTGATTCCTAACACAGCTAGGTGGGTTACAGCACATATACTGTTGGCTGCTAGGGCCACCATCACTAGGAGGTGGAAAAACACAGATGCTCCAAACCTATCAGAAGTGGTGGCCTCAGTGAAACTTACATTTGAACATGAGAAATCACTGGCGTTGTGCTCTCACTCTCTTTCAATACATAATAAACACTGGGAACCATGGATCGCTTGGAATGACAAATGATAGTTGATTGTACCTGTTATATCTTGTGACTTACTATGCCATATATTACATGTTGCAATTGTGAACTGTTCTTTTATGTTATATCTCGACATGTTGAATGCATTTCATGTAACTGCTGTTTTAAAACTAATAAAAATTTATTTGGAAAAAAAGCCACCAGAACCGACAATAGAGCTGGTGGCTAGGACCTCTGGCAGGCAATACTGCTCTACTGCCGTTTTGCGTGAAGACACTTCGTCAGGAGGATCTTTTGTTTTTTAATAAATAACAAATATTTGTAAATTTTAAATTATGCCTTTTTGAGAAATGGTAAAAATCGGACGTACGCAAACATTTCTCTAAAGATCTGGAGGTTTTATCTTTTCATTCACAGCTTTCAGAGTTTGTAAAAGACCCCAAACCATATATTTTCTGAAAGCACATGGCCAGTAGAATAAAAAGAAGTTACTACTGATTTTTAAATCCCTGCAATATTTGCGCAAATGTTTATCAAAATAATATTTTCACTAAAAATACACGAAAATCATTGGTGGACTCATACAGGGCAAACAGGGCAAAATTTACAAGATTCCTGCTAAATTCCTACTAAATATAAAGTGTAAAGCTGAATTGAGCTGGAGGTTACCATGTTTCCCTTACAGCTTTCACAATTTGTAAAAAACCCCTCAAATCATAGATTTTCTCAAAACACATGACCTATAGCAGTCATGGCGAACCTTGGCACCCCAGATGTTTTGGAACTACATTTCCCATGATGCTCAATTACACTGTAGCATGCATGAGCATCATGGGAAATGTAGTTCAAAAACATCTGGGGTGCCAAGGTTCGCCATCACTGACCTATAGAATAAAAAATATGTGCTACAGATTTACGGATTACTTTTTTAGCCATAGTTGCACAAATGTTCGTCAAATTGCAATCTTATTAAAGATACACTAAAATAAATATAGGTGGATACATACATAGCAAAATTGTAAAAATTCCTCTTAATTGCTACCATATCATTGTTTATGTGTGGCATACTAAAGTGTAAGCCCTTGGAGGGCCATGTTTACCTGCACGGGGATGTACAGGTGTTCCATGCATCCCCATGCAGGCAGTCCCATTTTATGTCAATTGTGATGCAAAGGCTGCACATGCATAGCCGCTGCTCCCAATCTGACATCCATACACCCCGACCTACATGGATGTCAAATATGGACCAATGGTTGTGTTTGCACGGTTGCTACATCCCAAATTACATCAATAGGACTGCCTGCACAGGGATGCACGAAACACGTGTATTCCGGTACAGGTAAGCACAGCCTTGCAAGGGTATACACTGTGTATGCACTGTGTGAACAAGGCCCTAGGCCCCTTTCACATGAGCAGACCGATCGGGCCTGCCTGTTTTGCAGGCGGGCCTGATCGATCCACCCATTGTTCTCTTTAGAGAGGTGGATGTAAATGGACATGTGTCGGTTTACGTACTATCTGCATTTGATCCGATTCGGTCTGCCAAAAACAAACAGATGGGGATCCGTTCCCCATCCATCTAGCAGATAGGGTTGGATGACAGTCAAATGGAAACCGACAGGCGGTCCATTTCTATCCGACCACCCCATAGAGAACAGTGGGCTGTGTCCGTGTCTGCACTGTATCAGGCTCTGCATCAGGTGGATCTGCTTGACGGTGTCCATTCCATGTGAAAGTGGCTTCACTACGTTTTTTTTTTTAAATTTAAATTTTTTATTTTTTTACAGTTATATATAGTTTGAACTTTTTGTACTTTTTTTTTTCTTTGGTGTGATATCAGAGGTCTAAACAGACCCCTGATTTTTCTTTTTTTGAGACAGAGAAAGGGACTGAAGATAGTCCCTTTCTCTGCAGCACATTACATTAAGGAAAAAGGAGTCTGTATATACATAGTATACTCGGTTTACCATGCTCAGTCATCAATGGACGTAGAAGCGATCTGTAGTGATCTCTGCCCCCCAGCCCCAACCTCACCTGCTGCCACAAAGCCCCCCCCCCCACTCCAGCCTGTCAGTGTGCCAGAGCTGAGTGAGTACCGGGCAGCAGATGCAAGCGGCGGGAGAGGAAGGAGGGAATGTAGAGAATGCCACCCAGCAGAGAGGGATGCAAGGTGCGGTGGCCATTGCAAGGGGATAATCAGACTGGTGTGGAGAACATAGTATGATCACCTCTAAGCCCCTGCAGCACCTGAAGCTGGTGGGGTTGGCAGAGGAGGTAAGCCAGCTTCTCGTGGGTAGCTGCAGGGGACCTTGTTTGCAGGGGGGTTGGATCAGTGTGGAGGGGGGTATGGGTGCAAGGACGGGAGGTAGAATATAGAAAAGAAGAGTGGGGGAACCTTTTTACAGGAATAGGAACGGTGGGAGGTAGAGAGGCTGCATACAGGGAAGTGGTGGCATTGGGTGGTCACATTTGAGCTGAATAATTCTGATAAGCGGATTATAATCCACCGATTAAAGCTATAGGATTGTTCAGCAGAGTCTGCTGAACAATTCTGCGATAAGTTTATGGTCATTGAAGTGACCATGAGCTTATAGCAGAAGGAGGGATTAGGCCCATATGGGGTACGGACCTGGCCAGCTGGAAGCAGTGCTGTAGGTTCGTATGCCGCATGGACCCGGCAGTAAAAGGGTTAAAGAAGTCCTCCTATGCAAAGTTTCCCCTCTAGGTTTTAATTCATTAGTTCTGATGAAAGAAAAAACTTGGAGAGGAGAATTTGTGGACTTATTGTCTCTTTCTCCCTTCAGCCAAAGACTTTGCATCCATTAAACAATTAGAGGACAAATCTAAAAATGAAATACATAGACCTATTACTAGGTCCTTATTCAACTGGTTGCAAGCCTTTTGCATGTTTTCCAGTGTAATGACAGAGAAACATTTTAATTTATGTGCTGGCCTTTTTTCTGGACATTGACCATGTATTAGAAGCACACACGAATTTTGGAGGATTTTGATGGTTAAATTATGACAAATCATTTTGTCAAAAATCGGCTGTCTGTCCATCCATCACTTAAATGGGGATGGAAGACATTGGGTTGTAGCTAAATTTAATCGTGCCACAAAAACAGCCTGTGAGCAATTACCTGCTACTTTTTTCAACAGCAGTATCTGCATATTGAAAAGGTGTCTGCTTTGCTTATAATGAATCGCAGTGTAAGTGGAACACTGCTTGTAGGTATAGACATCAGTGTTCGTTCTGCACAGGCACTCATCCAGTGGCTAAATGTTATAAGAAAATCAACAACATAGCTCAAAATTCACATGACAACATTTTTCAGAAAAGCCTGCACGGCAGTGAGGCTTCAAAGAATGTGTCCATTGTTGGACATATACCCAGACAGGGAGAATGCCCTAGTCCTAATGATTTTTTTATGGATTCCCATTCCCTGAATTTACCGGGAAAGGTTTTGATGTGCTTCCTAATTTGAAGTGGGTGGCACATTTTACTCAAACAGGGAAAAAGTATTTAACCTCTTAAGCCCCGGAGGATTTGGCTGCTCAAAGACCAGGGCCTATTTTGCGATTCGGCACTGCATGATTTTAACGGACGATTGCGCGGTCGTGCAACACTGTACCCAAATGAAATTGACGTCCTTTTTTTTCCACAAACAGAGCTTTCTTTTGGTGGTATTTGATCACCTGTGTGATTTTTACTTTTTGCGCTATAAACAAAAAAATAGTGACAGTTTTGAAAAAATGACAATATTTTTCACATTTTTTTTATATGAAATTCTCAAAAAAAATGTAAAAATCAAAATTTTTTAACATTTTAGGCCAATTTGTTTTCTGCTACATAGTTTTGGTAAAAAAAAAAAAATCGCAATAAGCGGATTTTGATTGGTTTGCGCAAAAGTTATTGCATTTACTAACTACGGGAAACATTTATGTCATTTTTATTGTTTTTTTTTTTAACTAGTAATGGCGGCGATCTGCGATTTTTTTTGCGAGACTGCGACATATTGCGGCGGACAGATCGGACCCCTGACTGACATTTTTTACACTTTTGGGGGTAACAGTGACATTACTACAGTAATCATTGCTATAAATATGCACTGTTACTGTAAAAATGACACTGGTAGGGAAGGGGTTAACTTTATTAGTGATCAAGGGGTTAAGTGTGTCCCTAGGGGCGTGATTATAACTGTCAAGGGGTGTGGCTTGTGATGTAACCACAGAGACATACGATCCTACATAGCAGGATCGTATAGTCTCTGCAGTAACATCAGGGAGAATGACAGGCGGCTTTGTTTACATTAGCCGCCTGACTTTCTCCCTCTCCAGTGGGAGATCGCGAGTGACCGGCGGACATCGGAGCCGCCGGTCACTTGCGCGGGGATGTCAGGGAACGAGCGGGGGTGAGAGCTCGCCCCCTAGAGGCTCATGGGCAAGTGACGTACCCCTACGTCACTTTGCCCAGGAGGGGCTGACCGCCGCAGTATATGTACTTGCGGCGGTCTGTAAGTGGTTAAAGAAATTTCAGTAGCAGGCCCTTTTCTTTTTTCCCCCTTTTAAACATTTCAGTATTTTCTCACTAGATGTTGTTCCCAAAAAAGAATCAAACTCCTTACGATTAATACATCACCTTTCTTATCCCAAAGAAACCTGAATGATGACATTGATACATCAAGTGTTCTGTTTCATACTCTACATTTGAGGAAGCCATCTCATTAATTGTGCTTAATGGCAAAGGTGCCTTGTTGGAAAAAGCCAACATTAGTCAGATTTTGCCTACATCCAATTGATCCTTCAGCTTTTATTCATTAGGCTTTTACTTCAAAGGTTTTTATTTCTTTGCCAAATGGCTGCTTGGTCTCATATGCATATTTTGAATCTTTTTCATCTTTTATTAACTGGGTTGTTAAGAGTAAGGTTCTGCTGGAATATTTAGGCCCTTCGGATTCTAATAGTTATTCAGAGCTACTGAAAATATTTTTTGATATTTAAAAATGTTTCAGTTTCCCATTAGCAGAGGAGAAAACTGTTTTTCCTTTGGTCTTTTTGGAATTCTTGGGAATTCTGATTGACACATCATTAATGGCATTACAATTACCTCTGCATAAGCTTGAGAGAATAAACATTTTGATAGCTGTCTTTTTGAATAGAAAAGTCGAGAGTAGAGAGTGATGCAATCTCTTCTAGGCCTTTTAGCATTCACATGTAGAATTTTGCCATTTGGCAGAGTTTTTTTGGGACGTTTGTACATTTCCACTTCTGGCTTAAAATCTGAGAATTCTCATATTCATCTCTTAAATCCTCTTGAAGAGGACTTGTTAGTATGGGCTAAATTTCTAGAAAACTTCAATGGCAAGTCTTTCTTTCAGGAATCTTGCATTGATTCGGATGCCCTACATCTATTTACAGATGCAGCTGGTTCCAAAGGTTTTCGCAGCCATATAGGAGAACAATTGGTGCTGCGGGAGTTGGCCTCATTCTTTAGTTGTGAAGAAAGTCACAAAAAGTATAGTTCTGCTCGAACTCTTCCCGGTAATAGTGGCATTGGAGTTATGGGGCTCTAATTTTGCTAACAGGTGAATTTTGATTCACACTGATAACAAAGAGGTATTGTTTGAAAAAAAAGTCTGTCATCTAAGTCCTTATTTGTCATACTCTTTAAAAGACATTTGTTTTTCCTTTGCTTAAAATTGAATGTCTGGCTAAAAGCAAAATTCACTCTTGGTAAATGTATTCTTTTTTGCCACTCACTTTCTTGTTTCCAGATGACTCAATTTCTGCAACTTCTCCCTTCAGCAGATGAAGAAGGTCATATATGCCCAGCTCATTTATGGGACTTGATTTGAAAGTGGCTTTGCTGGCTATTGAGAATTCTGTATCTCCACATACCTGTGCTGAATATTATGCTTCCTGGGGAAAAATGAATAATTTTTGCTAAATCCCAGCTGAACAACCTTTAGAATATAATGTTTTATCATTTCTATCTTTATGGATGAAAATGGATCTTTCTTATACCCACATAGTTAAGATATTGGTGGGAATTTCTTCTTTCTTTCATTTAAGGATACTCCCGGGAGTCCCGGCCTGCACACATTTTTTTACTGTAAAACAGGTGTTGAAGGGTTATAAGAAAGCTCATTTTGTTCAGGATAATAGAAAACCCATATCTAAAAAGATTTTGCTTCAATTATGCTTTGCTACCTCACAGGTTTGTTCCTCCACTTTTGAGGCATTGTTGTTCAAACTAGCTTATGCGTTGCCCTTTTTTGGAGACTTAAGAAACTCTGAGTTGATTCCACCCAACAAGAAATATTCATGCGGTATAACATATGAATACATTTTTATGAGACAATGAAGTGGTTTATTCAAAACTGATCGTGGTTTATTCAAAACTGATCAGATGGGTAGGGGTAGGTGGATTTTTATCCAAAGGGAAGAAGATAGTAATGTTTGTCCAGTTAGGATGGTGCATTCATTTTTGCTAGTTCGGCTGTCCTGCCTGGGACAATTTTTTATGCATAGGGTTAGATTGCTGGTTACTAAATACAAATTAGATTTTTTTTTTTAAAGAAATGTTTATCTTATTTGAGTTCGCAGCAATGTAAGTTTACATCTCATTCCTTGTAGATTGGAGCTGCCTCTGCAGCCACCAGGTCCAGTATGTCAGAGTACAACATAAAAAACCTGGGTAGGTGGGAGTCTAATAGTTTCAAAGTGTATATCTGCCCTGACTTGTTTCTTTGATTTTCTTTAGGTAATACATACACTGTGTGGATCATCAGACGGCCATACATATTTTGGGTGAGAAAGAGAGCGACTCAAGGACCTATTTGAAGAATCTAACTTTGCCTTCAGAGTACTTCAAAGTTCTATGGAAGGGTATAAGAGGGTTAAAGTGGTGTCAACTTTATGATCCATTAACCAGATTGTATCAATATTGGCCCCTTCTATTGGTGCTAATCATTAATTAAGGGGGAAACTATATAGGTGGAATGAGAACATTAGATTCATTGTTTATGATAAGACGTGATTTGCATAGATTTAGGTTGTCATTTTTCTGAGATTGTTCCCTAGGTTACCCTGGTTGTGTTCCCCACAATACAGCAATTAAAAAATACTTACCCTCTTTGGATGGTTCCTCCTACAGACACATACATTTAGGAGGAGAACTTCCAGGTCTATATCGCCAAAATAGAGTTCATCTTTCTGTCATAGGCTTAGACATTTTTCATTTGGGCCTACAAAATTGCATTGAAATGGCTTCGGGTATGGCTTAGGCCGAATGTTTTCTTCAAAAAAGCCCGGCTGTTGGGGACGGTTTGGTGAAATTCAGTGAAATATGCTCGAGTTCTAATAACTGAGCAATATGTTTTTTTTTTCTTGGTCAAAAATGGTATTGAAGTTTTCAGAGGGAACAATAAAGGAAGGTGAACAATCTGTAACATACCTTGTTGCACAGAATTTAGGCTCACATGGATGAGTACAAATGACAGAGCAATGATAATAGATAGGTGTGAAAAATGTAATTGATTTTGGGGGCTAAGTATATGTTAGAAAGTATTGTCTATCATCCCCAGGCACCCCATGGGGGGGCAAGCTGTGCCGTTGGGGGAAGGGAAGACAATACGTCCAGCCTTTAACTTCAACTGTTCCCTCTGCTAGAAAAATATATTTGAAGTTATAAGGGGACGTATAGACAAACAATAGTAGAAGTATGAACTAAAGGTGAATTAGGAGCTGTAGGACAGCCAGTGTCAGAAAACTGTAAGGGGGGATGTCCTTAGGGGGGTTACAGAGCGTTCATTCATCCTAAGGGCAATGCCCCATAGATCTGGTAAACTATTGCGTATATCATATTTGAAAACTGTAACGGATCATTGTGTGAGTAAACAAGTACGTAAAGTTTAACAATATTGTGAGTCTGACCTGGCAGTAAGTTTAAATATAGGGATGGTTGGTAAAACATTAACTACCTAGAAAAGGAAAGGTAGGGTGTACAGAAAGGAAAGTAGAATGAGTAGAAGGGGAGAGAGAGAGTGGATGGGGTGGAGAGCGGGAGAGAGGGGAAGGATGAGGAGGTGCCTGGATCCCCAGGTTTCTAGGTTGTATCAGTTAGGCTGTATGAGGGATATGTTAAAGAGGATGCCTCTTTTGGGAGCAAGAGGGATTCATCAAAATTGGGTGGGAGGAAGTGTGACACTCAAGAGGACCAAAGGGCTTCATATTTGGGAACTCTATCTGAAATAACCGCCTCGATTTTTGCATGGATCATCGCTTGTGTGACCTTGCTTTTGACACAGAGACCAAGAGTCTTCCATGATTTAGTGAGGATTTGCTTGACCACCGTTGTGACCAACAGGAGCAGTTTAAACTGACCCTGAGATAAGTTTGGCAGCTTGAGATTTAAAAGTGCTATTAATGGGTTGGGTGATATAGCTGTATCGAAGAGGGTGGAGAGCATGTTGAACAGGTTGGACCAAAAGGTTTGTACGATTGGGCATTACCACCAAATATGGTGGAAGTTCCCTTGTGGGGGGGCAGACTCTAAAGCAAGTGGACAAAACATGGATCACAGGCACACAGGTTAAGCCATGAAACCACATGTAAAACAAATGAAATTCTTAGTGGATATGGTACAGTACATGAGGATAAAAGTCACTATAAGAACCACTATATAGTCACTGAAATAATTGGCAGGAGACACTTAGGGCAATAAGTAGCTATTCTCAGGGGTGAGTTATCTACAACAAGTGGAGGGGTATTTAGGAACATATTTGTTGTTTTATTATTTAACAAAATTGAGAAATGTTCATGGTATATATAAGATGTTTTGTTATGTATGATAAACCAATAAAGTGCCACAGCTATTTAATGCCAGTTTTGTGTTATGGTCTTTATTATTGTTTATTAATACTATTCAAGTATAGAGATGGCAAATTTTGCTTGTTCGCTACCCGCCAAATTTTTGGACACATGGCGTAGTTTGCGGCGGCCATATTTGTTTACATTGGGGAGAACTTTGACCCGTGACACAGCCGTCAGGTGGAACGGGACAGCCCATTGAAACATTCCAGCACATGGACATTCCCCTACCCTATAAATAGACCTGATTTGGCGGCAATTTCACATTCCGCTTTCTGCCAGTGTAGGGAGAGGTCTGCTGTGCTCATCAGGGAGAGTTTGCTAGACACATATAGCGCTGTGAAGATCCACAAAAGTCCTTTTGAGGGCTGGTATTTCGGTATAGGTCTAGTATCTTTTGAGCTTAGGGAGAGGTATCCTGTGGTTGCTGTAGAGGCAGTTAGAGATCGGCTGCAGTCACACAGAAATCGCTCTGTCAATGTCCACAAAAGTCATTTAAAGTGCTCCAATGTCGTTCTAGGGTCTATTACAGTCTCTTTACTATAGGGAGAGGTATCCAGTGGTTGCTTTAGGGGCAGTTAGAGATCTACTACAGTCACACACAAATCGCTCAGTCAATGTCCACAAAAGTCATTTAAAGTGCTCCAATGTCGTTCTAGGGTCTATTACAGTCTCTATACTATAGGGAGAGGTATCCAGTGGTTGCTTTAGGGGCAGTTAGAGATCGGCTGCAGTCACACACAAATCGCTCTATCAATGTCCATAAAATTCATTTAAAGTGCTCCAATGTCGTTCTAGGGTCTATTGCAGTCTCTTTACTATAGGGAGAGGTATCCAGTGGTTGCTTTAGGGACAGTTAGAGATTGGCTGCAGTCACACACAAATCGCTCTGTCAATGTCCACAAAAGTAATTTAAAGTGCTCCAATGTCGTTCTAGGGTCTATTACAGTCTCTTTACTATAGGGGAGAGGTATCCAGTGGTTGCTTTAGGGTCAGTTAGAGATCAGCTGCAGTCACACACAAATTGCTCTGTCAATGTCCACAAAAGTCATTTAAAGGGCTTCAAATTTTTTGGTATTGCTGTGCAGTGCACTAAAAAGGGGGGATGGGGGAGGGGGGTTAATCCACAGTATAATATACTTTGTAGAAAGCATATTATAGTGGATTAGTAGTATTATTGTGCACTGTGCAGCATTGTGACAGGTGTGGTGGTGAGACTGAGCGTTTCTGCAGCAACCCTACACACAGTGGCAAACTCCCTGGCCAATTATTTGTAGAACTGGTGTGATAGACCAGTGGCCCCCCAATACCACAGATGGAAGCGGGGTGTTATCTACCTTTTTCCAGATATACTGTGATTCTCTAGAGACTGTTGTCACAGGGCAATTAAAAAATATGATAGGCAGAAGAGGCAGAGACGTACGCAGGGGTGGTAGGGGTAGGGCAGGAGCGGTAGGCCGGAGCCTACCTGTGAAGTTTCAAAAGCCGCATGCAATTACGACAAAGGACGCACCAGACATGGTTGAGTGGGTCACTCAGCCTTCCTCTTCTGCACCCTCCTCATCCTCTCTATCTGCACCCTCTTCACGCTCTGCTGTGTGCACCCCCAAAGACACCGCCACCACATACCCTTCACTGGAATTATTTTCTGATCCATCACAAGACGTTTGCGAAGCGCAGCCATTGTTGGAATCGGATCAGGAAGAGGAGGTAGCAACAGCCGCCACTCAGCAGTCTGACGACAGTACCCAGATCAGCCCAAGGAGGTTGGTCCCCGCTTTTGCTGCCTACTCCGAGATCTCGAATGTTAGTGGTGGGGAAGATGACGTCGATGATGACGAGTCTATGGACGTCACGTGGGTGTCCACGAGAGAGGAAGAGGAAGGGAGTTAAGAGGGAGAGATGGACCTGCAGATAGGGAGGAGAGGCAGGCAGAACTTGCATTGCACAAGAGGTAGAAAGCAAACTACAAATGTATCAGGAGCGAGCCATCAACCATGTACAGTCACATCTGGCACTCCCAGGACGCCGGCACATGGCTCTGCAGTGTGGGCTTTTTTAAATGTGTCCATTGCTGACAAGAGTGTTGTCATCTGCAGCCTTTGCAGTCAACGCATAGGTCGCGGTAAGCCCAACACTCACCTAGGGACAACCGCTTTAAGAAGGCACCTAAACTCCCATCACTGAGTCCAGTGGGAGCAACACCGTCAAAACCCACAAAGCCACACTCCAGGCTCTCACCGTTCAGCTCCTTCTCCTTCTGCTTCTCCTTCTCCTCTCTCCTCACATTTGCCCTCCACTCCACCTTCCATGATGCCGTCGTCACATTGTTCTGGAAAAAGGCAGGCTTCTGTGGTCCAAATGTTGGAGCAGAAAAAAAATTATGACGCCGGATAACCCTCTTGCCCAACGTTTGACTTCTGGCTTGTCGGAACTGATAGCCCACCAACTACTGCCATATCAACGGGTGGACTCGGAGGCCTTTCGTAAATTTGTGGCCATTGCAACACCACAATGGAAGGTCCCAGGCAGGAAATATTTCTCGCAAAAGGGCATTCCAGAGCTGTATGACCATGTTAAGCGGCAAGTGAATATATCTCTGGCACACAGTGCTGGTGCCAAGATACATCTGACCACAGACACATGGTCTAGCAAACACGGGCAGGGAAGGTATATCACTTTTACTGCCCACTGGGTGAACCTTCTGACGGCCATTAAGCATGTAAGTTGTGGCACCCGCGTAGATTTCGTTGTACCGCCATGGATTGCAAGCAGGCCTGCCTCTTCTTCTCCTCCTCCTCCATCCTCCATCTCCTCCTTGGCTGACTCCTCCTCTTCCGCTGCTACCGTCTCTTCTCCTGCGCCGCCCAAGATCCCCAGAACCTATTTCACATGCCAGGTGAGACGTTGCCATGCTGTGCTGTGTCTGTTGTGCCTGGAAGCCAAGAGCCACACTGGTCCTGCACTCCTTTCAGCTTTGCGTTCACAGGCAGATCAGTGGCTGAGACCGCTGAATTTTTCAGTTGGTAAAGTGGTGTGCGACAACGGTGCCAATCTGCTGAATGCTCTGAAACAGGGCCAAATAACACACGTGCCATGCATGGCACACGTCCTGAACTTGGTGGTGCATCGATTCATTGGCAAATACCCTGGGGTCCAGGATGTCTTGCAGCAGGCCAAGAAAATCTCAGGCCATTTCCGAAGATCTTACACAGCCATGGCTTGCCTTGCTGAGATTCAGCGGCGACACAACCTGCCCCTCAGGCGTCTTATTTGTGACTGCCCGACACAATGGAACTCAACGTTGCATATGCTCGATAGGCTGCTCCAGCAGAAGCGTGCAGTTAATGACTACCTGTTTGAACTCGGCAGCAGGACAGGTTCTGGGGAGCTTGGGTTTTTTTCACCTCGCCAGTGGCTGCTCATGCGGGACGCATGCAGACTTCTGCGGCCATTTGATGAGATCACCAAACTGGTCAGTCATGGCCAGGGTGCCATAAGTGACATCATACCTTACGCCTTCTTTCTGGAGCGTGCATTGCGTTGTGTCATTTATCAAGCCGTCGAGAAGCAGGAAGATCAGGAAGTCACAATGTTGGATGAATTCCCAGGGGGTGCTACTCCATCTGAGACAAATCAACAGCAGGAGTCTGAAGAGGAGTCAGAGGAGGAGGATGGTGCTGGGGGGGGGGGATGAGAAGGAGCAAGAAGAGCATGCTTTAAACCTTTCTGGGATCCCTGGTGTTATCCGTGGATGGGAGGAGGAGAACAAGGACGACATTATCCTGTATAATGAGCTGGAAGCAGGCCACTATACCGCTTGCAGTTTAGTGGGAATGGGGGCCTACATGCTGCAGTGTTTTAAGGGGGACCCCCATATAAAACACATAAAGGCCAAGGACCAATACTGGGTGGCAACGTAATTAACCCCCTGTACAAACACAAAATGGCGGAAATGTTACTACAATCACAGAGGGTGGTCAGAATGCAGCACTTCCAGGCCTTGCTGCAGGAAATGCTGCATTCTGCTTTTCCGTGCAGATTAATTTCCAGTCACAGAGAGACAGTTGCGGGTAGCAATCCAACAGTGCCTGCAAGAAGAGGGCGGTTTAAAGATGTCTTGGTGCTTTCAGATATGAGATCCTTCTTTCAGGCGAACCAATCGACAGCTGTACTCCGGATCCAGCATGAGGGAACGCCTAGACCTACAGGTGTCCGACTACATCGGGTTAACGGCCGATGTGGACGCTCTGAGGAGTGATGAACCCCTGGACTACTGGGTGGGCAGGCTTGACCTCTGGCCAGAACTTCCCCATTTTGCAATGGAACTGATGGCTTGCCCCCGTCCAGTGTCCTGTCTGAAAGGACGTTCAGCGCAGCAGGGGGGGATCGTGACCGATAAGCGCACTCGCCTAGCTCATGACAGTGTAGACTACCTCACATTTATAAAAATGAATGAGGCATGGATCTCTGAGGAATTCAACACATGTGACCAGATTTTATCGAAATTCCTCATGCCAGGCCACAAATCAAAGTCAGGCCAGACCGCCATCCACCCACAACAATTCCTGGTCCTTGGCTTTGCTACATACAGCGGCATAAAAGGCATTGAGCTAATTTTGGAGCCTATACAGGCCGACACGTATGGATCTGTGTACTGTGAACGCCTACCGTACCTCTAGCCATCAAAAACGAAGTTCTTTGCTGTCAGTTCAAACCATGTGAGCTAATTTTTGGAGCATATACAGGCCGACACTTACGGTTCTGTGTACTGTGAACGCCTACCGTACCTCTAGCCATCAAAAACAAAGTTCTTTGCTGTCAATTCAAACCATGTGAGATAATTTTTGGAGCCTATACAGGCCGACACTTACGGTTCTGTGTACTGTGAACGCCTACCGTACCTCTAGCCATCAAAAACAAAGTTCTTTGCTGTCAGTTCAAACCCTGTGAGCTAATTTTTGGAGCCTATACAGACCGACACTTACGGTTCTGTGTACTGTGAAGCCTATCGTACCTCTAGCCATCAAAAACAAAGTTCTTTGCTGTCAGTTCAAACCATGTGAGCTAATTTTTGGAGCCTATACAGGCCGACACTTACGGTTCTGTGTACTGTGAACGCCTACCATACCTCTAGCCATCTGTAAGATCCTGGCACTCTCAGTGCCTTCCTATCACATCATTTCCGGGTGCGTTACATCTACCTAGGTAGATGAGGCACATATAGGTGTGTTTCCCTTTAAGAGTGCTGACATCATCATGAGGCGCCGGACTGAACAGCTATTTAAACCACCAGCTTTCACTCACATGTGTTCGTTCAATGTGCCTTGAGGCTTACCTGCCTTGTGAAACCGCATGTTCACCTTACCTTACCTTGTCTTGTGCTGCCGGAGCTTCCAGCTATACCCTTTACCTGAACTGAACCGGAACCTCGCTACAGATCCCGTATCTCGCTACCGGATCACTCCTTACTACTGGACTTTGCTACTGCTAACTATCTAGTGATAAGTACCCCACAGGGTATCCCTTACTAACTTTACTTCACTATCATCTACTGCATATATCAAGACTATCTCTATCTAAGCTACTCCTATCATCTGCATAGATTGTGAGCTCTTGGGACTACCATCAACTATCTTTGCACTGGGTTACTCTATCTTCTATACATGATTGTTAGAACCTATCTGCATACTACCATCACCTACCACTCTCTTGAATTCTATTACTGAGTGCTCACCATACTATCGCCTGTCTCTCACCTCTATACTATCACATATTCTATCACTCCAGGAACATCATATAGTGTGTATGTATATTGCATAACCAGGCTGTGCACGGTGATGAAATCCTGAGAGTTGGATATGTTGTTCAACAGAATCTCTACACGACTACTGAGTGTAACAATTCTGCAGCTGCAAATCCATTCACTAACAAAAAACGCATGAGCGTTACAGATTGAACGAACCTTTAAAAAAAATATGGATTCAGCAGAATTGCCCACTCAAGTGACACAGTTAAAACAACAAGTAAATGAATTAATACTTGCTCTTACTGAGGTAAAAGAGGAAAATCAGACATTGAGACAGCAGATAGCCTGTATTCCACAGCCTACTGCCGCTCAACCCCCAGAACCTCTTGTCTTTCTACCAGACAGGTTTGATGGTTCCCGTTCCTCTTTTCTTTTTTTTCGGATGGATTGTGAGCTCCTATTTATCCTTAAGCCCAGGACCTATCATAATGACTTTATTAAAGTTCGTGCTGCCATTAATTTGCTTTCTGGCAAAATGAAAACATGGGCATACCAGAAACTGCAAGAAAAAAGTCAGATCCTAGACAATTGGGAGTCATTTGCAATTGCGATGCACTCCCAGTGTCTCCCCTCCCAAAAATCTACTCCTAAACCTGCTCCAGGTAACTGCAGACCCCGGGTACCTAGGGAAAAAAGAAAACCAAATGAATATAGTGATCCTGCCTGGTCATGGTACAAGCCTGCCTTAAACAGTCAGCCTTGTCACTCTGACACATCTCATTTGAACCCTGATCCTACAGAAATTGATGAGGAGCCTATGGAGATTGGTGCCGTACATACTAAGTTGTCCTTACAAAAAAAAGATCACAGGAGAATCTGTGGCCTTTGTTTTTATTGTGGAGAAGGGGGACATTTCATTACATCTTGCCCAACCCGACCCCATAGGCCTAAGGCTCTCCCAATGGAGGCCAGGCTAATCCGAACTGTCTTCCCTGAAAAACAGCCTGGAAATTACCAAGGCTGTTGCCAGCCCTGTCCCCGTTCTATATCAGAAAAGGACACCCAGAAATTGGCAGATGTTGGTATAGATACTCCTATTTTGGCAAGCACACTTATAGCTTCCAATGAAAACATTGAGATTCTTGCACCTGACTGCGTACGCGCTTCTAATGGCACAGTGGTACGTAGAAAGGATCTAAGGTTATTTGAAGAAGCATTGGTTGCTATGACTACTTCAGATGTTTATGCGTCCGATTAGTGAGGGGTTCATATAGCAGCCTACCTGATCCGATTCTCAGATCGGTTACCAACCTGATCCGATTCTCGTATCGGCAACAAGTCCTATCCGATTCCCACATTGGTTACCAACCTGATCCGATTCTCGTATCGGCAGCAAGTCCTATCCGATTCTCACATCGGTTACCAACCTGATCCGATTCTCGTATCGGCAACAAGTCCTATCCGATTCTCACATCGGTTACCAACCTGATCCGATTCTCGTATCGGCAACAAGTGATCTGATTCTCACATCGGTTACCAACCTGATCCGATTCTCGTATCGGCAACAAGTCCTATCCGATTCTCACATCGGCAACCAGTTTTTTTTTTCGATTCTCACATCGGCAACCAGTTTTTTATCCGATTCTCGCATCGGCAACCAGTTTTTTGTTTTTTTTTCGATTCTCACATCGGCAATCAGTATTTTTCCGATTCTCACATCGGCAACTAGTCTTATCCGATTCTCATATCGGCAACCAGTCTTATCCGATTCTCACATCGGCAACCAGTTTTTTTCCGATTTTCACATCGGCAACTAGTCTTATCCGATTCTCATATCGGCAACCAGTCTTATCCGATTCTCACATCGGCAACCAGTTTTTTTCCGATTTTCACATCGGCAACCAGTTTTATCCGATTCTCACATCGGCAACCAGTTTTTTTCCGATTCTCATATCGGCAACCAGTCTTATCCGATTCTCACATCGGCAATCAGTCTTATCCGATTCTCGCATCGGCAACCAGTCTTATCCGATTCTCATATCGGCAACCAGTCTTATCTGATTCTCATATCGGCAACCAGTCTTATCCGATTCTCACATCGGCAATCAGTCTTATCCGATTCTCACATCGGCAACCAGTTTTTTTCCGATTCTCATATCGGCAACCAGTCTTATCTGATTCTCGCATCGGCAACCAGTCTTATCCGATTCTCATATCGGCAACCAGTCTTATCCGATTCTCATATCGGCAACCAGCTTATCCGATTCCCACATCGGCAACCAGCCTTAGAGGCCTTCCGGAGCCGGCCTTACGGGGGGGGGTACTGTAAGATCCTGGCACTCTCAGTGCCTTCCTATCACATCATTTCCGGGTGCGTTCCATCTACCTAGGTAGATGAGGCACATATAGGTGTGTTTCCCTTTAAGAGTGCTGACATCATCATGAGGCGCCGGACTGAACAGCTATTTAAACCACCAGCTTTCACTCACATGTGTTCGTTCAATGTGCCTTGAGGCTTACCTGCCTTGTGAAACCGCATGTTCACCTTACCTTACCTTGTCTTGTGCTGCCGGAGCTTCCAGCTATACCCTTTACCTGAACTGAACCGGAACCTCGCTACGGATCCCGTATCTCGCTACCGGATCACTCCTTACTACTGGACTTTGCTACTGCTAACTATCTAGTGATAAGTACCCCACAGGGGATCCCTTACTAACTTTACTTCACTATCATCTACTGCATATATCAAGACTATCTCTATCTAAGCTACTCCTATCATCTGCATAGATTGTGAGCTCTTGGGACTACCATCAACTATCTTTGCACTGGGTTACTCTATCTTCTATACATGATTGTTAGAACCTATCTGCATACTACCATCACCTACCACTCTCTTGAATACTATTACTGAGTGCTCACCATACTATAGCCTGTCTCTCACCTCTATACTATCACATATTCTATCACTCCAGGAACATCATATAGAGTGTATGTATATTGCATAACCAGGCTGTGCACGGTGATGAAGTCCTGAGAGTTGGATATGTTGTTCAACAGAATCTCTACACGACTACTGAGTGTAACAATTCTGCAGCTGCAAATCCATTCACTAACAAAAAACGCATGAGCGTTACACCATCAAAAACAAAGTTCTTTGCTGTAAGTTCAACCCATGTGAGCTAATTTTTGGAGCCTATACAGGCTGACACTTACGGTTCTGTGTACTGTGAACGCCTATCGTACCTCTAGCCATCAAAAACGAAGCTCTTTGCTGTCAGTTCAACCCATGTGAGCTAATTTTTGGAGCCTATACAGGCCGACACTTACGGTTCTGTATCCTGTGAACGCCTACTGTACCTGTAGCCATCATGTACTACGTTCTTTGCTGTCAGTTCAACCCATGTGAGCTAATTTTTGGAGCCTATACAGGCCGACACTTACCGTTCTGTGTACTGTGAACGCCTACCATACCTCTAGCCATCAAAAACGAAGTTCTTTGCTGTCAGTTCAACCCATGTGAGCTAATTTTTGGAGCCTATACAGGCCGACACTTACGGTTCTGTATCCTGTGAACGCCTACTGTACCTCTAGTCATCATGTACTATGTTCTTTGCTGTCAGTTCAACCCATGTGAGCTAATTTTTGGAGCCTATACAGGCCGACACTTACCGTTCTGTGTACTGTGAATGCCTACTGTACCTCTAGCCATCATATACAACGTTCTTTGCTGTCATATCAACCCATGTGAGCTAATTTTTGGAGCCTATACAGGCCGACACTTACTTCTGTATCCTGTGAATGCCTAATGTACTTTCAGCCACAGAATATTACATTCTTAGCTGTCAGGTAAACGCATGTGGGCTTATTTTTGGGGCCTGGAATGGCCGACACTTACTTCTTTATCCTGTGAATGCCTAATTTTTTAGACTGGAAATGAAAAACAATGGGTCTGTAAAGGTTCCGCCAAATTGTGGAATGGATGTGTGAATGGACCCTATATGTATTAGACAATGTATTTACCAGCTGCTGTCAGTTCTGGCTGATTTATGAAAAAAAAAAAAAAAAGTTTTGCTGTAAAAAAAAAATTAAAAGAATTTAGGGCAACTTTTTCAATTGCAATACTTCTGTTATGACATTGTCCATGTGCTGGGACTATTTGTGCACAGCTAGTACGTCTTTGGTGGCTGCAAATATGACCTAAAGGTGGCACTCATGCACACCCATTTATAAAAGGCAATGCAAAAAAAAAAAAATGATATGCAATACATAGAATAAAAATATTTAACCTATCATTGTAAAGCAATAAAACAATGGACAATAATAGCTGGTAGGTTTCTAAAGGGTAATGCATTTTTTCACAATAAGCATGAACAAAGACCACTCTAATTTCAGTAAATACAAGAACCTGTACCAGAAGCCAAATTCAGATTAACGTAAGAAAGCCCTTTGAGAGAATAACATACAAAGGAAAAAACTAACAATAAAAATAAAACAGTGAAACATTGTCATGTTGCAAATAATACCTTTCCAAGGCATTAGAAGCACAGTGTTGTCCAACAAAAAAAAAAATAATGTTGTTTGTGTGCTTTTATTTCATAAAACATTAGCATATGATTAATGGCATTTTCTTTGTGAAGTATCACAGTCATCACTAGTGAAATTACTTTTAGTCTGCCTTCTGGGCATAAATAATAGTGCTCTGTTTCATACTTGTGCCTGCTTTTTTTTTTCATTTGCCCTCTTTATGAAATTCAGGGATTACAAAGGAGAAATAAATATGCATATGAAATGTACTATGAAAGGAATATAGTTTTACATAAATATATATAGATAGATTTACATTTAAAACAAGCAGTGCATCATTGTAATATATATTTAAATTAAACACTGGGTTCTTTTTTAGTAGCACTGAAGTGAGTAAGAAATAATTGTTAATCATATTCGAGACTTCCAAACTGACAGCTAAAGCATAAGTGGTTTCTGTAGTAGTTAGATCTTAAGGAAGCCTATAAATTATATGATTAAGCTTCAATGGTCCCTTAATAGGCTGCTTTAATCAGTCTGAGGAACCAAACTGTCAAAGAGATTGAAAATATATGGGACAAACACACTATAATTTTCATGGAGTGTAGTTCTTATTTTCAAGTAAATTACCTTTTGCAGCATGCAATTTGCAAAAAGAAATCAATTGAGGCCAGTCATCAATAAAGCAGTGAGCTGATACCTTACATTTATTTCAGGACATTAATGTTATATGAAAAATTGATATTCATGTAATTTTAACACTAGCATAATCATTAACAGTCCTAAGAAAATAAATACCTGCATAATCTTCAATTTTTACAACCATGTTTTCAAATACACAGGTTAATGAAAAGTGGAACAAAATGTTTCAGCCCTGTAATGTCTTAGTCCCAAATTCCTTTATGATTTGATGGGGATATAAGAACGTTTGCATTTGAAAATTATTTAAAAAAATAACATAATATAAAATAAAAATAATGCTTGTCAAATTGAATGCATTTACATATACAAATAAACATCACTCTCCAAATCTTTAGACAAGAAAAGTATTAAATATATTTTTATATTATTGCGTACCTAAACCTGGAATTTATATAATCCAAAACATGATCAAATTACAACGCTAACCCACAAGGAAAATTATCTTCATAAAGTTTCAATAATTATCCATGAATTAAAAAAAAAAAAAAAAACAATACATAGTCACATGGCTGAAAAAAAAAAAAAAAAAGGCTTACTGCTACTTGCATATTAGGGCCCTCTCACACAGGCTTTTGCTCAGCAGGAATTGATCCACCAAACCCTGCTGAGCATGTGGATGACAGGTCCGTTTCTGCTCACTGTGCTGAGACAGACCTGTCATATCCCTGCTCTCCTCTGTGGAAGATCGAATGAAAATGGACTGCCTGACATTTTCATCTGATCCTATTCAATCCGATCCTCCAGACGGATGGAAAATAGGGTTTCCATTCATCTGGATTTCATGGACAGGATTGGATCGGATAGCAGTGGATGTCAGTGGACATGTCACCGCTGACATCCACTGCTCCATTGAGGTGCATGAAGCACCTGATCAGGTCCACCTGAAAACTGATCGGAAAGCCCGTGTTAAAGGGGCCCTACTCTCTGAAAATCCATGATGGATTGCTTTTCAGAGGGTGGTATAGCAGTAGTTCACAGGCATTTGGGAGGTACTACTGCTTTCTTCTGATGCCTTTTTTTTTTTTTTTTTTATTTACTTTTTTTTTAATTGCCAAATGGCAATCTAACGTTGCAGGACTGTGATACAACAGTGAGCCAAGGGTCACAGTTGAAATGTGGCCCCATTGATCTCGATGGGTGAGTTTGACAGATGGTGCCCCTGAGTCTAAATTCCCATGGCTGCGAAGCAAAGCATTGGTTCTATATAATGTGCGCAGCTCTGTCGGGCTATAATGTTAACAACAGAGGGCAGTAAAACTGTTGCTCACCTGCCTGTTTTTTTACCTTTTTTTACCTTCCCACCTGCTGTCCATGTGAAAGAGCCTTTAGACTGCTGTTGCTTTATGAATTGAGCCTAACATGACCATAATCAGTGTGTGGTTCTGCCTGTTTGTCATTTGATTGACTTCTGTCTGATTTTTTTTTTTTTTTTTGATCAGTGGCTGCATCCACTTATCAGTGTATTCCTATAGCTGTGACAGATTCTGTAAGAATAAAATGTTCTGGTGGGGGGAATTCCTCCAACCACTTCATTTATGTGAATAAAAAAAGAATCTGCTGGCTGAAAAAAAAAAAAAGCTAACAGCGTATGGCCAGCTTTAGGGTGTTGACAGAAAGCTACTGTATATAGTGGTATATGTGTGGTATGAATATTGATGGACACTTAGAGGTCTATATATAAAACATTTGAATTACAAATCTGTCAAATATCTGCAAAGCCAGAGCAAAGGATCACCATATTTTCTGTTATATGTGTAGTTTCTAGATCATTGACACCCCCTAGTAGCCATAATTCTTTTTTTCCCAGAAATACCCCAATTAAGATAATACCTGCATTATGGCCAGTAGAGGGTGCTGATGATATGATTTCACATATTACAGAAAAAAAGTGATCTTTCAATCTGATTGTGCATATGTGTTACACATTCATACGCCCTATGTTTTGTATTTAGAATCCATAATCACTTTTGAGTATTGACACCTTTAGACACTGTTGAGTTGATTTACTAAGGAATACAGACTGTTAAGTTTGCAAAGTGAATGTTCATTGAGCTTAGTGGCAAATCTGTGCTATCTCCATTTACTTAAACATGTGCAAGCATACGTTTTTCATTATACTTGCACATAACTCACTGGGAACACAGCCTAATCTTAATCGCTACAAGCAGAGAACATTTCCATTGAATGTTTACTTTGCTAGGTGAACAATATGTATTATTTTAGTAAATCATCTTTATTGCATATATAGGGTGAATTAGTTTACAGGTTTAGGTATATAGTGTTACAACTTCATATAAGTGAGCCCGATTTTTTTTTTATTATGATTTATTTCTGCATTGAGAGGGGATAGCTTCTTTTGTTTCTACTTTTGTTCATTTTCCTATTCTTGACTCCAGTCTGCTGTAGTAGGATACCTTGATATTTTTTTAACTTAATTTGTCATTGTGCTGTCTGCGCCCTCTTCCTAACACACAATGACACCATCAGAGGGCCTACAAAAGTTTGCTTATGCTTCAAAGCCAAGTAGTACACTTGTTTTTATTCATTTTATAAAAAAGGTAATATCCAGAATCATTTAGTACAGGTTACTGAAGCTATAACTATATTCTTTTTTGTGAATGCTTTTAATGATGATATTGGATATAATAATGCCTTTTATTTCATATGCATTTATGTGTTTGTCAATAGGTATACACAGCTGACAAACTAAAGTGACATTTGCAGAATTCAATCAAGCGCCACCTACCAACCTGTATCACCTGATACTGAGGTGTTGATTTACTAAAACTGGAGAGTTCAATAGAAACTAATCCGCTTCCAGGTTTTTCTTACGAAGCATAATTGAACAAGCTGACGTTAGAAGCTTACAGGCACCCATGCACAGCTGCACCAGGTTTTGTACTCTCCAGTTTCAGAAAATTCACCAATGGGTGCAATTGTGTGCTGTGGAAAAGGGTCAGTCTGATTCTTAAAAAACAACTAAGTACAACCACACCAAGCAGAGCAATGATCAGATTATACAAGTAAACATGCTTCCCAATAGGGACCACAGGGTGCCTACTTTAGACGCATGGCTTAAAGCACATGGAGGTTGAGGTTACCCATATTATCTACCATCTTTATGACTGCTGTTATTGATTTTACATATCAAATCTTCTTTTAAAGAGCAAATATATTAAAGAACAGCTTTTGCTGGTTCCTTACACAATACAATTTTCACAACTTGAAAAGCTCTCTTTGCCTTGTCATGGTGGGCTTAGCACCCTTGCTGAGATATGTTATTGCTGATAATAGCAGAGTTAGGCACAAACCTTTGGTAGCATCCTGCTATTCCTAGAATGGCTCTAACCTGTTTTATGGCAATGACTGGAACAAATATTTATTCAATTAATTCTTGTCTATTAGAGGCTGTATGACCACCGCCCTATGCCTGGCTCCTTCCAGGCCTATTGCTCTTTTTTTGGACTTAATGTTAGTCCGGCCTGTTGAATGAAATCTACAACTGTTTGGAGCTTCTGTAGGTGGCAATCCCAGTTAAGACTGTTGTGGAATATTTTCCTCTCAGGTACAGATACTTGACACCTATTAGTCAGTGATACCAAATCAGATATGCAGCTACATAGAGATCAACAAGAATCAGTAAGTTTTGAATCAGAGTGATCTGAATTGTATTATTCTATATGCAATATGACGTATATGAAATAGGTTGTATCAAAGATATAGTTTGCCCAATCAAAGCTTAGTAGAAACTTGAACAAGCTCAGAGTTAAAAGTTAATAGTCCTGTGTTTGCAACTTTTTGGAGGGGATTCCCCATCAAAGATATAAATGTCTTGTGGTCATAATCCTAGACGACCCTCTTGTTCACGTCCAGACAGTTTCTCATTTGTTGCAGAATATTGCAGCAGTCGTCAGATTTATTTATTTCTTTTTGGCAAGTGTGCATGTAAAATAAAGAGATAGATTCAGATTATCATTCTCATTAATAAAGCCATATTGTTTTAAGCAGCCATCTTGCCACCTCAAGACTAAAAATGGCAGCATCATCTAGATACAGTATTCTGAAGCATATGCTTTGTTGGGCTTATCAATGATTATCATCCTTTTTTGGGATGAGCCTGGGGCCCAATATAAGTCACAAGGGAATACTGCATGCTGATACAGCCCATCTGGAGTAACAAAAGCTGTATTTTCCTTTGTCCTATATTTAAATCTTTAACTAAAGAACCACCCCAATATATTAGAGTCCAAAATTAGGTATATTGCAAACATAAAATGGATACAATATCCACAGTGTTTTAACAGCCAGACATTGCTCCTTTATCAGGGGTTGGTACAAAATAGATACAGTGTTTGAAGTCTCATAATATGATGGGTTATTTACAATAGTGTGATAAAACAGTAACACCCCAACACTGAAAATAGTGTGATAAAACAGTAACACCCCAACACTGAACAGTTGCTTGAACAGCCCTGGCTGTTTATAGAACCTGCCAATAATATTTAGCATAATCAAGTGTGGTAATATATCTGGCAGGACCCAATCTTTCTATCAACTGGGGCATGGGATAAGCATTAAATTTACCTTTTTATGTAGCTTCCCGAAGTGGTTGTAGAACCATGGCTAACATCTGGCTTAGGGATGAACATCAAGGGACCTGGCCACTTGCTGATGTATTTATATATAATCCTAGGGCTAATATTTCTGTCCCTATTCTGGGGCTTTTTTCTGATGCAAGTCTCAGTCATAATATTACAGTAAATTATGTTATTTGGACAAGGTGATTCTAAAGACAAATTTCAGCAGAGTGAACGAAAAAAAAAAACCAACATAAAAATCACTGTTTTGACAGGGGGACTAGCCCCCGCCAGAATACACTGATCAGCGTCACAGCCATTGGCTGTAAGTGCACATCGAATGCTGGTTTTCCAGTATGCTCATTCGACAAGAGACAGTCACTTTGACTGATTTTTGGCCTGTTTGTACCCAGCCTTATTCTGAAAAGTAGATAGGCATACATCCCAACTTTCCCATATTTTGAGCGACTGCCCCCGATCTATATATACTGTATATATATATTTATTTTTTTTATCAAAAAGTGTTTTAAAGTGCTAAAGCTTTCATCTAATTTCTAAATTGTACATTTCAAAAGCCAACATAAAGGAATAGTAGTGGTAAAAAATCACTTGTGGATTCAATAATCATTTTTTTTGTGCAATTCTCCTTTAAGGTAGCGTGGCGGGGGGGGGGGGGGTGTCCTATGCCTACATACTTTTTCTAACAGGTGTCCCTCATTCCCATTTTAGAAAGTTAAAGAGGTTGTAAACCCTCTTGTATAACTTTTACCTATAGGTAAGCCTATATTAAGGCTTACCTATTGGTGCTATAAATATCTCCCAAACTTGCACCGTTTAGGAGATATTTACAGCGCAAACTGCCGATGACGTCATCGGCGCAGGCGCTCTGAGGGAACGGCCACCCGTGCCGTTCCTTCAGAGCTCAGTACCTTGAACGGCGGCTCCCGCGCGCATGCGCGGGAGTGATGTAATCGCGCCTCCGGCCAATCAGATGGCCGGAGGACGCGAACCCGGAAGCGGGACGGCAGGACATGTCGCCGTCCTGTCGCTGAGGTGGCGGCACGGCGGGGGCTTCGTTTTAAGGTAAGTACTACATAATGAGCTAGTATGCGATGCACACTAGCTCATTATGTCTTTCTCTTTACAGGGCTTTTTTTTCTCGGTTTTTTTTTTTTACTTTACTTCCTCTTTAAGAGGTATGGGCAGGGTCTCTTAAACCCTAGCTTCTGATATACCCTTCAGTGTTAAGTGATTCTTCCATGGTTTATTTTAGGTTAGCATAGTATGGTTAACATAGCTTTCTGTTTCTGGGCTGGTATACCTGGTAGTTGACATAAAAAATGTATCTATTTAAGACATTTTAATAGACCATGGATTCCCTTTCATGTCAAAAGTAACTAAAAAGCTGTGCGAAAATGACTCCCATACACAGCTCATTGTAACACCCCTCAACTGATGGGCTCGTAGAATAGATCTCATAAGGGCCCTGCTACTTTCTTAGAAATGTACTCTCAAAAGTGGGCACCAAAACGATGACTCCCAGGTTAATTATTCTAATTTTACCAGCCTGTGCCAAGTGAGTTTGCTGCATATGATCCCAAACTATGAGTATGACTGCTGATATCCTAGCAAAGTGTTTGATTATACTTGTGAGGATTGGCCTCTTACTTCCATGTTTCTCTGGTTGTGTCCATAAGTCCTTGGGACATTGACTGTAAAAAAAATGGAAAACTCTGCTGATGACTATGGCACTTTCCTGAAAGAAAGCATGTTATGGTAGCAGTCCTAGTCTTTTCTTTTGCTCTATTAATCTATTCTACCAGCCTATCAGTTGAGGTGTGTATGGGAGTCATTTTCGCACAGTTACTTTTGACATGAAAGGGAATCCATGGTGTTCTATTAAAATTTCTTACAGAGAAACACTCCAGTCAAACATTAAATTTTTCCTAATAATAGTATGTTAAATATCTTTATCTTTGATATTATTCATTTTCTGGCTAGCTGCTTGTGTAGCTGAGAGTCTTATCTAAGCTAGACAATCAGCTTCTTCCTGTTCTTCACCAACAACTCTATTTTCGGTTATCTGAAATTTGCTAAGCTGCCTTTCACTTCCTGATAAGGTTGTCAATCTTTTAGACAGATATGCCTAGACCTGTCCTAAGTTGCACTAGTGGAAATGGAGCTTTAGTCTACGTTTCCACTATTGTGATTTAGAGTGCGGCTT
Source organism: Pelophylax lessonae (assembly GCF_965119305.1). Classification (NCBI taxonomy): domain Eukaryota; kingdom Metazoa; phylum Chordata; class Amphibia; order Anura; family Ranidae; genus Pelophylax; species Pelophylax lessonae. The sequence goes on from NC_138772.1 coordinate 298,459,019, forward strand.
TGATGCAACTTTCCAATTTCTGGAGCAAAGTCGCATCAAAAGTTGCATCAAAGTAGTGCAGGTACCTTTTCAAATTTGCTGATTTTCAAAGTCACATAGATAAGAATGGGTGTCATTAATTAGCTGCACTAGTGGAAATGGAGCTTAAGGTCCTTTTCACACTTGAGTGGCCTAAAAGTCGTGCGATTTTACCACGTTTTTTTGCCACACTTTTGCTGCAATATTGACAGGACTTGAAGCAATGCCTATGTCTTTGGACCTCAAAACGCATCAAAGTCGGACTAAAGTAGTGCAGTGACTACTTTGAAGTAGCTTCAACTTGAAGTCACAATCTTGGAGTGTGACTTGTCATGTGACTTTGCAGTCCCAAATCACAGGAAAAAGTCGCACAAGTGTGAAAGGTGCCTTAGTCTACATTTCCACTATTGCGACTTTGATGCAAATTTGATCCAACTTTATACTCTCTGGACCAAAGTCACATCAAAAGTTGCATCAAAGTAGTGCAGGTACCTTTTCAAGGTTGCTGATTTTCAAAGTCACACAGATGGGAATGGGTGGAATTGAAATCAATGGGCTGTTACTTTTAATGTGACTTTGTGAGTTCAAAGTCGCATGACAAGCCACACTAGTGAAAACAAAGCTTTAGGCCCCTTTCACACTTGTGCAACTTGTAATGTGATTTGGGACTGCAAAATCACATGACAAGTCATTCTCCATTATTTCCAATGAGTACCATTCATATCTGTGCAACTTGAAGTCACACCGACTTCAAAGTAGTCCCTGCACTACTTTGGCATGATTTTGATGCGTTTTGAGGTCCAAAGACATTCAAGCCCAGTCAAACTTGCATCAAAATCACGGAAAAATCGCTGTTAAATCGTGTGACTTTGAAGTCAAAAGGGGCCTAAGTCTACGTTTCCACTATTGTGATTAAGAGTGCGACTTTGATGCAACTTTGATCCAACTTTACACTCTCTGGATTAAAGTTGCATCAAAGTAGTGCAGGTACCTTTCAAAGTCACTGATTATCATCTATGAAGTTGCATAGATGGGAATGGGTGCCATTGAAATTAATAGATTGTAACTTGTCATGCGACTTTGTGTGTCCAAAGGCGCATAATATGTTACACTAGTGGAAATGGAGCTTTAGTCTATGTTTCCACTATTGAAATTTAGAGCGTGTTTTAAAGCAACTTTGATCCAACTCTACATTCTCTGGATCAAAGTTGCATTAAAAGTTGCATCAAAGTAGCGCAGGTACCTTTTTAAGGCCGCTAATTTTTCAAAGTCGCATAGATAGGAATGGGTGCCATTGATTAGTCACAATAGTGAAAATGTACACTTAGTGTGGTTTGTACTATGATCATTGTACTGTGAGCTGAGACCCCAGAGCACTTCCAGCTACACTGACAGTTCATGCATTAACCCCTAAAGCCTCCCGAACACCAGTATAGCCAGCAGGAAACATAATTAAAGGGAAAGGACTCCCCAAAGGACTGAAGAGATTAACGGTGCTCTTCTCCAAAGCCGACACTGATTGCAGCCAAGATGGTACTAGTGAAATGTTGGAACCTCAGATAGTGATCAGACTGGACTTGCCTCTCTCTCCATAGGAAGATATCACAGACCCTGCCTTTCCAGCAAAGGGCCTGGCTGAGAGACCTTCCACCTCCCCACTGCAATCCCCTTATACCAAAGGTTAAGTGGGTAAAGAGCAATCTTTACTGTCCTATACTGTTATCCCTGAGCTCAATAAAATAGCACTGTTTTGGCAGACCATCCCGCACCAGATGCTCCAGCCTTAGCTTTAATGCTTAAAAAAATGTTGCTGTCACTCCATTAGGACATCCAATCTGATCTACATAAATCTGTGTTACACCTCCAATCACTAAATTTATCACATAAGTACTGATTGTATTGACAGGAAAAGGAATGAATGTGTATCTGCTAACAAAGGGAAGAGTATGAGAGGCCCCATGGAGCACCTAAATCGATACCACTATACATTAATGGTTACAGCCCTACCCACCCACATTATACCATATCCATCTGCCTGCTCCTTGCCCTTGGTTTTTAAGCTTTGAAAGGAGACTGTGGAGGAGAAAAACATATATTTATGTTTCTCTTTTTCCCACGCATGTTTTCTTCCCTTTATACCCCTTTGCCCCTTTTCCATTTGACCCTCCCACCAAACCTGAATGAAGCTTGGCCTCCTGGTGGTGGGGAACGCAGGGCAGCTGGCCCTGAAGACTGGCTGACCTGCGTCCTTACCCCTCTGATTACACAGCTCTGCTCACAGTAAATCCATTATCCATTAGAGCATCTTACTCTCTTGAATTTCCTCCAATCTCGACTATAATGGACTCTCCTGATCCCCGCAGAGAGAAACTTCTCAACATCAATTATTGTCCACCTACATAGATATGGTACTTGCTTAATCTGACTACAATTCATACTGCAACTTATGCATGATGTTGTTCACCATAGCCGAACCTTAAATGTTCACCTTTGCCTGTATAACCACGCACCTTTTGAACTGTTTTGTTATGTTCTCGAAAAAGGATTTATTTATTTTATTGTTTGTACATGATTTATGCTGTGTAATTTTGTATTTTTACTAAATAAAATTATTTTAGAAAAAAAATAAAAAATATGTATCTGCACATAATGAATTGGTGGATGCATACCAGAAACAAGCTCAGGAGATACAAAAACTTAAAGAGGAAGTGATAGAATTAGAAGAAAGATCACGTAGGAACAATATAGAATTCAGGGGTTACAAGAATTCACTACTACCATGTGAAGGAGACTCCTATGTCTGTTACTAGACAACTCCCATCTCTTCCGGAGCCATACACACATATTACTTTGTTCCCTGATATTTTGGCCTCCGCTGTCCAAAGGAGGAAGGAACTTCAAGATATCACAGGTGCCTTACAAGCATGCACATTCAACTACAAATGTGGGTATCCCACTAAGCTATTGGTTACATAGCAGAACAAGGTTATCCCTATCCTGACCCCTAATGATGGCACCAAATATCTTGCTGCCTGGGGAATATCAGTGACCCATTCTTCTCCCAAGAATAAGAAAAAAAAAAGAAGAAAACTTGATTTGCAAGTCTGAACTCAAAACCAGAACTTTTTACAATTATTTTTTTTCTCTTTGTTTAATACCTGCCATATATGCAATTTGATAAATGGGAAACAGATGGATCTCCTGACTATGGGTGTAATAGGCATACCCTAGAATGATAAGTATGCCATGCATATTCATGCAGTTTCAAATTGTTAATTGTTTTCTTATTTTTATCTGTTTCATACAACTACTACTGATGATTTACAATTTTGTTCAGAGGCCTAGTATGGATTGTTTGTGTTTGATGCATTCTCCATTTCTCAGGACAATGACACTTGATTACGTGGTATGTTGTGTCTCTTGGATGGCCATAATCACTTCCATGAACACAAAGGACTGAAGCACTGAAATTGAATTATGACATTCTTTGTGTCCAAGATGCTCATTTTATTCATTCTAATCCACTCCAGTATATCTACTTCAGTTTTGCCCTGTGGCTTAGCATGGAGGGGGCAGCTGGGGAAGTCGCAACAGTTAGAGGAGTGCAGAAATTAGTCCTGCGCCATCCTGAGTGTGCTGGTTACGATGCCCCAGCCAACAGTTGCCAGCCCTCTTGGTCAATTACAGTCATTTTTAAGGAGCGGCCACAGGCATCAATATCAACCAGCTGGTTGTCAAGGAACAGGACAGCCACTACGCCCTTTAACAATGGATGAGTCATCAGCTGTCAGTGGGGTTCCCTGCTGACAGCTGAATGTAAACAAAATTGCTGGCAATGAAAAAGTAAAAATGAGTGTGGTGGTCCCCCCCCGAATCCATACCAGACCTTTAGGTCTGGTATGAATTTTGAGTGAAATTTTGAGTGAAAAAAAATAAAGGCATAGGGTCCCCCCAAAAATCCATACCAGATGCTTATCCAAGTGTGCAGCCTGGTAGGCAAGGAGTGCCCATCTGCACCATACCAGACCACATGCTCCCCCGCAGAGCACCTTGTCCCAAAATTGATAAGGACAAGGGCCCCTTCCCCACAACCCAGGGCAGTGGTATGGGAATCTCCCTTTAACAAGATCCTACCCCCTATGTGAAGGAGTGAAGGAGTATGTGGTACATTGTGCTTTGCTTTTTTTTAATAATGTCCCTTTAATAATGTCCCCCAAAGTAAATCCTGCTTCAATCATGATGAACTCGACTGCCACCGACCAAAAAAAAAAAAAAGGAGATCTGCACCCACTGCTGGCTCCCACCATCTGGCAGCTCAGCCACCTACACTGATAAGTAAACTAATGGGCGGGGCCATCTGGTGACATCGGATGACTCTACCCTTTGTGACATCACTGGCCGGGGCATGCAAAAAACTTGTCAAAAACTGCAATGTACCCCTACTCATACACATGGGGGGGCGGGATCTTTGGGCCCCATTGTTAAGGGGGCTTCCAGATTCCTATAAGACCCCCTGTGACGGTGGCGGGTATCAGACCCCTGGCCTTTTCATCCAACTCGTGACCAGGGACCAGGCAATCTCACACCCTGCTGTTACTTGCGTAGCAATGCCACTCCCAGCTGCACCCGGCACACAGATTGTCCATCTTGCGGGACCACAATCTAGATGCCAGCAGGCTGAGAGCGATTGTCACCGTGCTAATTAAGCAATTAACCCTTTCTCTGCTACCACCGCTACGTTAGAATGAGCCCAGCGGACGCTCGAAATTTTAGAAATACCAATTATGACTTTAGAATAATCATTTGTAACACACACTGTCACCTCAGACAGGAATGTTCAGAGGGTTTATCCTATACAGCAGCGCTCCTCCAAGAGGCAGGTTCTTTGGTTAGCTTGCGTTAAGAGCTTAGAGACGAAGTTAACACTTTTCAAAATAAGGTTTAATTATAAAAAAGGTTAAAATGGGTGCAAATAAAAATATTTACAGAAAAATGGGTTACAAAGAAATAGAGACACAATTCAGCAATTTAGAAGAATAGATAAAGAATTAGAAATGAAATACTTGCATTCAAAGTCCCAAGTGTATCTTAGTTTCAGAAGGTGAACATGATCGGTCCTCCAGCTTGATGTTTCTGCTTTGATGGTAAGATGAGAACTGAGAGCTCCCTCAGCTTCCCTCTTTTTCTCTGACCCCCCAGGGGGTGTCACCAGAAGTACTTGACCAATAAACACTGGGGCCATGGCCGGCCCCGGAGGCTCATAAAATGCTAAGGGACCTCCCGTTTAGACAGATTTTGTAACAGAATTCATATCTTGAAAGATGTAATGGTTACATTCTTGAAACTGATATTTTATGGTACGGCATAGAATTTCACATCCATGGACACCAAACACAGGTTATCTCATAATAACCTCTGACCCGTAAGGCATCTGACCGCTAGCTTGTCTTCCCTAGGAGTGAATGTTATGTTTGATCTTAATTTGTTCGGTATTTTATTCGGCATTCAAATATATACTTTTTGTTAATATGTTATGTTCCTATCTGCATTTATAAATTGGGTATAATTTGTTGGATGTAGGTGTTACATTTTAATTAACAACTGGGCTTGTGGAATTTACAACCCAGCCTGCTAAGACAAAGTTGGCTTTCTTTATGACCTAGCATCTGCCAGGGTCTGTTAATATAAGGCTTCTTTGAAGCTTGCACTGGTTAGGATAAGGTGGGGGGCTAATTTAGTTCGAGGGAGAGAGAGGGGGGAAGGGAAATATCTCTGATTACACATCTGCTGGCTACAGCTTTAAACAAAATGGTCGCCTGTGTCACTGGACAACATGGATGCCCGTGATGACAAAATGGTGTCCCAGCGCACGACACCATTACACCCCCACCTGCATATTCATTCCATTTCTCCATTTCATACTCACCCCATACTCATTCACATGGGGGGGGGGTAGGATCAGCAGGCCCCCTTGTCAAAGGGAGCTTCTAGATTTCAATAAAGATTGATACTAGGGAACAAAGAATAGGGCTATATGCAGATGATATACTGATTGCTATAACTGACCCTTTAAAGTCCTTACCTGCTTTAAATTCCCTGCTTACATATTTTGAAGCACTTTCGCTGCACAAAATAAATGAAAGCAATGTTGTTTTTAGCACAAATGCCCACTGTGTACTCCGTGTGTACTACAGTATCTAATTTGCTACAATGAAAACAATAGGGAGATATATTTGGAATGGGTTGCTAAAGTTGGAAAGCCACTCTTTACCACTCTTTAAATGCCTTCTCTAGCTGTGCATGTAAAGAAGCCTAACTGAACTTATTTTGTAGTACAAGATTTTGAAAATATACCTTTCTTTTCTTTTATTTTCACTAACTTTTGGTTTAAATTTTCATTGAATTCAATATATTTTCTTGGAGCTTTGTGTCATAAAATGATCACCCTGAAGGTTATTTGTGCTAATAGTTATTAACATAGATAGGACAGCATTTATCGTTCAAGAATGTTTTAACTTGTAAAGGTATAGAAAGCTATACATTTTGTGAAAGTACTGAACAGTAAGTGCCGGTTCACACTTGTGCGGATGCGCTGATCGCATGTAATTCGGAGTGCACTGCTCCTTCATTACATGCGATCTCCTGTGCGGATGCGAGTTCAGCCATACACTTTGTATGGCTGAATTTGCAGCGCATCCGCAGCAAACTCGCACATGAGGCATTTTTTGAGCCGCCTCAGAATCGGATAGCACAGTGGTTCACACTTGTGCAATCCGATTCTGTGCGAACTGTTAGATCGCACTGCGAAATGCGATCAAACTGGGGGTGTCGTTAAAATTTAATTGACACCCCCTGCGTATCGCATATGGCAGTGTGAACTGCCCGATGTGTGGATGCGATGCGGAATCACGCTGCATATTCGCAGCATTCCCGCATCGCACAAATGTGAACTGAGCCTAATGGAAGTTATAAAAACTGTTTTTTCCTGAAGGATAGGGTTCTCAATTATTCACATAATAAACACATATTTCTGAAACAGATTAAAAGACTATTATAGATTCAGGAAGACACAATAGTGCTGCTCAGCACATTTTTACTTTGCCTAATAGAAATGGTACTCATTGGTAAAGCAAATTGCATGCACAAAAGTAACTATTGTATGAAACTGTACACCATAGGAAATCTAGAGATGCTTAAAATTACATTTTTCTCAAATGGACCCAAGAAAGAATACTTCTTGGAAGCAGTGCTGTTTGAAGCCTTCCTGTGTCTCTATATAAGGGAACATTTTTTATCACTCTTTCAATGCACCTATAAAAATAATGCAGATATATATTTCAATATCTATGTAAAAAAAAAAGAAAAAGCGAAGTGTAATCATATGAAAACACGTACATAAAGACAGACACGGCAATATTAATTTATCAGTTTATTTATATCTCATTCAAAGCCAAATTTACTTCACTTAGATAATACAGTATTGAATTTTTACAGAAGTGTAATGTTTATTCCTTCTTTCATATTGATAATTTGCATTCTTAGAGTGTGATATTATGTACGTTATATTTAGTAGTAACCAATCACAGCAGATCACATGACAATTGTACACAATGGATGACTTCTATCCATGCCATTCATTGTTTACTATTGTGTTGCTCATTGTGATTGGTCGCAGTAATCACATGGTACAAACAGGGCCATCTGTACCATGTGATTAGCTAATCACAGCTAATTACAACAATACACATTGAATAAAATGATTTAATTCGAAAAAAATGGTTGCTTATATCAGTGACAATCACTGTTATAAGCAATCATAATGTGTAAAGAAAAAAAAACTGATCACCTCCGCAGAGTAGTACAGTGTTACTATGATAATACTGTATTGTTCTGGTCACAGTATGTATATCGTAAAAAATAATTTTGAAAATTGAATAGTGTCCTTGATCGCCACCAAAACAATTATATGATGATGCTCTCTATTGCACTTCTGACAGTATGTAATTTCTTCTTTACCTTTTAATTTTTCTTTTCTTTTTTATTTCTTTACTTTCTAAAAAAACAAAAATTACAAACTCATAAAATTCAACATGCCTCTTACTAAATACCTTTGACTGCCTACTTTCCAAAAGGGGTAATTTGGGGGATATTTGTACTGTCCTGCCATTTTCAGGCTTTAGAAAAGGCCTATCATCATGACTGATACGGTACATTTACAGAAATATATATGCTATAGCTTGTGTATATTTTTCCTACAGACTAAATAGTATACATTTATTTGGGTTACTTATCCCCCAAAAAATTAAGCAGAATAAATTTTGGTCTACGTTTATGAAGAAAGATGATTTGTTTTCAAGATTTTATTACAGAAATTAAGATAACTGTTTTTTTTTTCTTCAAATTTTTTTATCTTCTCTTTTATTTCACAAAATATAAAAAAACCTGGTGGTGCTTAACCACTTACAGCAAAGTGATGTAGGGGTACGTCGGCAGACTTTGCGGTGGCATCACCCCGGTACCGTTGTTTAGAGCCAGTGGTCGGCTTTCCAGTGGTAATGACTGATTGTTTGGGATAATTTTTTCACCATCACCTAAGTTAACAAAAACATTTTTCAGCACTGGGATTTCAGCATTATATTATCATCATTATTATTCATCACAAGTCACTTGTATTCCCACACTATATTGCACTTATTCACGAGAAATTAAGTTATATAGGATGTAAAATGATGTACTGTCTTTAGCGCTGTGGTTTTGATTTAATATTTAACACTCCTAAATATTAGCGCTTTTATCCAGCTTTTTTTTTTTTTTTGCGTTTTTTGGACGTCTAGTGTGCATGGAGCCTTAGCTTAGAAAATGGCCTTTACTGAAATTGAACATTCAGCTCCCATTGATTTTAATAGGATTTGGGTTCTAAATGTGAACTTTGATATTGTTTGTTAAACCAAACCCGGGTACGGTTCGACTCATTCCTTCTCACAAAGGAGATTTCTTTTTTTTTTTTTTTAATTTTTCAAAAATAATTTTTATTGAATTTCAACAAATACAAACAACATGTTTGATGGGAATATCAACAAGAAATTCGAGTTCAACATCAGTTGCTTACAACAAGAAGGGGGGGGGACCCCCCCCCACACCCATCAAACCCAGATTTCAACATTTCTAAGGGGAATATTTCCAGTAGTGCCATGCTCTGTCAAACTTAGCGAGCGAGAGAGCATTGATTGCCAGGGACCTCTCCAGATGATAGTTGTCATTTACCGTTTGGACCACCTTGGAGAAGTTGGGGATCTCCAGTGATCTCCACCTGCGGAGGATCAATGTTCTGGAGGCCAGAAGTATATGTGTAACCATCTGCCTAAAACAAAGGGGATATTCGTCTATACCAATGTTTAGCAAAGCCAGCTCCTTCTTTGGGGGACGGAGGATGCCCGTGCACTCCGCAATACAATGAAAGACTCTGGACCAGTAACTCATCAAGGACGGACAGTCCCACAGAACTTGAGCTAGCGTACCAATACTACCACACTCTCTCCAACATTGGTCTGAGACCGAAGGGAAGACCTTCGACAATCGGAAAGGTGTATAATACCACCTGTTGGTGATCTTAAGAATTTGTTCCCAATGGGAAGTGCAATGGGAGTATTGGTAGGTAGCTTTGTAGGCCCGGGACCATTGCTCTGGGGTGAATGTGCAGGCAAGATCTTTTTCCCACCTTAGCATAGGCATGGACTTAGGGGAGTCGGTCTTGTATATGAGACAATCATAGAAGAGAGAGATGCCTTTAGCTAGTTTTTTAATACTATGATAGTACAGCCAGGCTTTCTGGGGTATTTGTCTGGTTGATAAGGGATGTTTGGAAAGAAAGCTATGGATGCGTAGGACAGTAAAGGTCAGGGCAGGTGGAATGTGAAAGGTCTGCATCAGCATCTTAGGAGAGCAGAGGACACCTTCTGAGTAAAAGTGGGAGAGTTCAGACAGACCCCAAGGGGCTAGTTGGGGCAGTTTAAGAGAGGGTAGGTGGGCTTCCAGTATAGTTAGCGGTAGGGACGAGGAGCTGTAGGAGGAACCTCCAGTCCGCTCCCCCTGCATGACCACCAGCATGCGCCACACCAGAAGAGCCTGCATTGTTGGGGGAAAGTCGAGAAGCTGCCAGGGGATCCAGAGGTCGCCCAGGAGCAGCAGCCGGAAGTCCTTTGTGGGCGAGAGGTGACGCTCGATCTGTGTCCAGGGATGGTCAGCAGAACCAGGGAACCATTCCCTCAGCTGGTCCAGTCTGGTAGACCAGTGATACAATGAAAGGTCTGGCAGTTTGGCACTGCCCATGTGCTTGGGCAGTGTCAAAGTGGAGGTAGCTACCCGCGCCCTAGTGCCACACCAAATGAAATTGCGCATACGTCGCGCAAAAGCATCCAGATATTTTTCGGGACAATTATGGGAAGCGCTCTGAAGAGATATAGAATTTGTGGTAGTGTCAACATTTTATAGGCAGCCATCCTGCTACCCCAAGAAAGTTCCACCTTGACCATGGAGGTCATCTCTTTCGTGATTTTTTTGAGTAGGGCCTCAGCGTGCGCGGAGAGGAGATTCAAGACACGGGGAGTTACGCTCAAACCTAGGTATAGAATTTGATCTTCCGACCAGGGATAAGGGTACTTGCTTTGGAGGAATTTTATGTCATGCCCATCAATTCCCATATTCAGAACAAGGGACTTAGTGGCATTAACTTTGTGATAGGAGATTGCACCGAATTCCAAGAGGATGCGGTGGACCACCGGTAGGAATTGCAATGGTTTCGTGAGGATTACTACAATATCATCCGCAAATTGGTTCACTTTATGGGACATGTCACCAACTGGGAAACCCACCACATCAGTGTCAGATCTGATGGCCTCCGCCAGGGGTTCAATCATCAAGTTGAAGATTGTAGGTGAGAGAGGGCACCCCTGGCGGGTGCCATTGGTGATATGAAACGGTGTGGAGGTCATACCTGAAGTGAGTACTTGGGCTGAAGGGAAGGAATAGAGGGCCTGAATTGAGGAAAGGATACCCCCCGAAAAGCTATATTTCTCCAGAGCCAGGCGCATGAAAAGCCAATTGACTCTGTCGAACGCCTTCTCCGCATCCAGCATGAGGAACAGAGAAGGCGTTCGAATCTTTTCCGCCAGGTGTACCAAATTAATGATCCGCCTGGTGGAATCAGACGTTTGCCGTCCTGGCATGAAACCCATCTGGTCGTTTTTAACTAGGTAGGGGAGGATAGGTTGAAGGCGGGGAGCTATCAGTTTGGCATATATCTTGACATCACTGTTCAAGAGGGAAATGGGTCTGTAATTTGCGGGGAGGCCGGGGTCTTTCCCAGGTTTGGGAATAGTAGTAATGTAAGCATTTAACATCTCACGGGGGAATTCAGCTCTGCGGGCCGCCTGGTTGAACACAGCTGCAAGTGTGGGGCTTAAGGTAGCGTCATGGATTTTGTAATATTCATTACAAAGGCCATCCGGGCCCGGGGACTTCCCAGTGGGGAGTGTGCAGATAGTCTTGGAGATTTCAGCAACCGGGAATGGGGAGGACAGGGATTGAAGGTGGGATTCAGTCAGAGTGGGTAGGCAGAGTCTGTCAAGAAACTTAGAGATAAGCTCAGGAGTGGGGTGGAGGGTGGAGGGGTCATGGGCCAGATTGTACAAAGAACTGTAGAAGTCTGCGAACTCATTTGCGATGTTACGGGGGTGGGTAAGTCTAGTTCCAGTCAGCCGCTGGGAGAGGTGGGAGATGCGCATGGTAGCCCTTTTCTGCTTGATCCTAGCAGCCAAGGTTCTACCCGCCCTGTTGGCATGGGCATAGTATTTAAGCTTCAGGGCTTTGAGGTGACGATCATAACGATCCATAAGGTGGGATTTCAGGGATTCTCTTTGTTGGGACAGCGGTGTGTCTACCACCTGCGTAGGGGAGGTCTTGTGGGCAGTTTCAAGGTCACGAATCTCCGATAGAAGAGAGGTGAGCTTTTGCTTATAGGCCTTTTGTATTATAGCAGTTTTCTGGATACAAACGCTGCATATGAATGCCTTGTGCGCACCCCAAAGCGTCCAAGGGTCCGATACCGAGGATGTGTTAAAGTTGACGTATTCTATGAGTTGATCCCTGATAATTTTGCCAGAAAGGGGGTCCTGTAATACCTTAGTGTCACATCTTTAAACCAATGTCCGTTCCCCGGCTCCGATCTCCACAGCAGCATGGTCTGACCAAGTGATGCTTCTAATGGCCGAGGAGGAGACCTTACCCAGTAAAGGGAGGTCAGTCAGGAACATATCTATACGTGAGTAAGATCGATGCCTGGGGGAGTAGTAGGAATAATCCCTTTTCAAGCCATGCTGACACCTCCAGACATCATAACGCTTTTCCCTGAGAAGGAGAGAGTAAAGGGATAGTTGTCGGCCCCGGGCGGGCACCGAAGTGTCAAGCCCCGGGTCGACCACCATATTCAAGTCCCCACAAACAACCAAGTTACCATACACATCAGAGGAGACTTTCTGCAGCAGTCTATGTAGGAAACGCTTCTGGTGACAGTTCGGAGCATAGACTGCAACCAGGGTCAGGGGGACAGAGTTAAAGTCACCTTGAAGGATGAGAAATCTGCCATCAGGATCTTGGGTCAGATGATGTATTGTAAATGCAATTGTATCCCTGATCGCAATCATCACGCCCCTCTTCTTCTCAGTGGCACTGGCAAAAAACAAATTGGGGAAGTTCCTGTGGGAAAATTTTCGGCTGACAGTTAAGCTTGAAGTGTGTCTCTTGGATGGATACAACATCTGCTTTGCTGTTACATAGGTCGGTCCACAGAGAGAACCGCGGGATGGTTCAGGCCATTCACGTTCAGTGAGAGAAATTTGATGGTCATGGAGGCCAGAGAGGGTGAAGGTATCCTAAGCACAAGACAAATACGGCAATCAACAAGTAACAGTAGACAACCTATGTGTACGCTGGAGCAAGGGGAAGGAGGGGAAAGGAGACCAAAACTGACGCGGAGCGCCAGACAAAAAGTAAAAAAAAGTCTAAAGGCAGGTGCAACCTGCAACAAAAAGAGAGGGACCATCTATGGCAAAAATACACTGCCTAGGCCGGGGACTAAGGTGGAGCGGACAAAGGTAAGTGCTCACCACCGGGAGAAGATTTTTTGGAGTTGAACCTCTTGCGTGAGATGACTTGCCATTCTCCAGAGAGATTTTGCAGAGGCAAGGCGTCTAAGGATGAGGATGGTCGGTCTGGAATGATCCCCCATCTGTGAAGCAGGGACATGCCTTCCTCCACTGTGGATATGGTCATCGTTGTGTCTTGATGTGTGATTGTCAGGAGGGCCGGATGCTTCCACTTATGTGGGATTTGGTGATTCCTGAGGGCTTTAGTGATTGTGGCAAGGTTCCTACGCTTTTGTAGCATATGCCGTGAGAGATCCGGGAGAATTTGTATTTGGGGGAATTCACCAGGCATGGCTTGGAGTCATCTGGAAGCCAAAAGTACTCTGTCCTTAACCTGAAAAAAATGCATACGGAGTAGAACATCCCGAGGAAGATCCTGGGCTATTAAGTCTGGTTTTGGGATCCTGTGGATCTGATCTATCTCAAGCTCAGGTGCCGATAGGGGGGGAACCAGAGCGGAGAAGAGATCCGTTGCTAATTTTCTCAGATGCTGGGACTGGACCGATTCCGGGACCCCCCTTAATTTCAAATTGTTCCTCAGCGATCTGTCCTCAATATCAGCCAGTTTATCTTTCATCCAGGCTATATCCTCAGAGAGGGGGGAGTGGAGGAACCGGATGAGTTCCCGCTGTCCGGGTTGGCGATTTGCCTGCTGGAGGTCTCGCGGCCTTCCCGCCCGCCCCCGCTGCGAGGTGGCTGAGGTTGCGGCCTACCGGCGCCATTTTGCTGGAGCCTGGCGGCGGTGGAAAGGAGGAAGCCGTCAAGCCTGGAGGTGTGCGAGGCTCCTTTCTTACCCCTCATGGCTCCCAGAGGCTTTGGTAGTCCAATGTAGGCATCTGGGTCCGCCGTGCGCGCTGTTTGTGGCTGATGTCCCGGGTGGCCAAGTGGAGCTGAAGAGCTATGCGGCCATCTTCAGCGCTGTACACCACGCCCTCCCAAAGGAGATGTCTCTTAATGTTCTGACTGACAACAGTGACCTGGAAAGGTAATGAAGGTAAATCCCCTTCAATGGGATACAGACAGCAATACAATTTTGGCAGAGGTTCTATAGACTGGATGGGAAGAGAAATTTCACAATTCGGGACATAAACCACAAGTTGGTAGGGATTAAATTCTTACCCACTTTTTCCAAAACAAATAAATACATAAATAATAAATAATACATGTGCATGGCTTTAAAATGTATCCCAGTTACCAATATGAAGCTTTACAAATTCATTCTCAAATGAAAAGCCATTTATCCAAGCAAGCTTTACTGCTGGAGGCAGAAGCTGCATAATTACAACTTTCTATTACAGCAAACTCATTACAACATTGAAACACAGCTTTTGGAAAGTCTATAAGCTTTGCAATTGGCGATCTTTAAAGTGATGCCATAATCTATGCAGTATATTCCACATATAAACCAAGAGAGGTTTTCTCCTTAGTAATGCAACTCAGTGGCACAAAAATATTTACTACATCGTCTGCATCATATCTTCAGTGTAAACATGTTTTATAAGTCCTCAGTAATGAAAATTATCATCTGAAAAAAAATTAACAGTCACCCACATTGACATTCCGTATTAGTTTTGTCTTTTTCTTTGAAACATTTTAAGGGTTTCAAGTTTTTATTTATCAGGCTATTTTTTAGATTTTTAGATGAAAGTCAGAGACAATTGAGTACTGTCCGTGATACTTTTTTATTTGCACTAACATACAATTTTTCAGGACAAGATTTCGGGGTATGTCCCCTTTATCAAGATCCAAGCAGTACTGATCCACAAAATGTTAGCAGCATGGTAAAGAAACACAAAATCTCTAAGCCAAAGGAAAAAAAAAAAAGAAAAAAAGAAAAAACCAAACAAACATAAGTTTAACTGGCATGGTAATAAAACTAGCTTGATTAGTGAGATAAGATAGAGGGAGAGTTAAAGACAGGGGAAGGTGGGGGGGGATAGTCAAGGAGGGGGTCGTAAAACTGTAGCATAATGAGAAAGGAAACTCATATCTAAGTTTAAGCCGTTATTTTTTGTGTCAAAAAGAAGTATCATTCTTAGTTCAAAAGTTTTCCTTTCCTGCATGGTTCTGAAATTCCCTTTAAGAACTAAAACATTGAGGTCTTCTATAGTGTGGTCCGGTTGTGAAAAATGATGTCCCACAGGTGTACAGAGACTATCTTCTTTATGTTCCTTGATGGTATGTCTGTGCAAATTGATCCTCACTTGCAACTTCTGTCCTGTTTCGCCTACATAAGATCCTTTGCTACATCTTTTGCATTGGATGAGGTACACAACATTACTGGAGGTGCAGTTGTATGATCCCATAATATTAAAGGTCCCATTTGTGTGTGTGACACTTTTAGACAGATTGATCTGGTTGCACAGTTTGCAGCGTTTTTTATGGCAGGGTTTGCTCCCATTATTTGCGACTTCATAATCAGAATGAAGTTTTCTGCTGATTAGTTTATGTCTGAGGTTGGGTGGTTGTCTGAAAGCCAGTATTGGAGGTTGTTGGAATATTCCTTTCAGAGTTTCATCTTCTGCTATGATGGGTTGTAAATCTTTGATTATCTTTCTTATCCCTTCTAGTCCTGGATTGTATGTGGTGACTAGAGGCACACGGTTATTTGTTTTTTTCTCTTTGTATTGGAGAAGATTTTCCCTTTGGGTTTTCAAGGCTGTGTTTATGCCGGTGTTGATGGTTTTGTCTTTGTAACCTTTCTTACGGAAGTGTTCTGAGATGTTTATCTCTGTCTTTTGGGTCTGAACAGATTCGGTGGTATCTGATGGCCTGGCTGTGTATGATGGCCCGTTTAGTGTGTTGGGGGTGAAAACTGGAACTGTGGAGATAGCTGCATCGGTCAGTCGGTTTCCTGTATATCGAAGTATGAAGCTTGTCATCTCTGATGTATACTGTGGTGTCTAGGAAGTTAGCATGCCTGCTAGAATAATCAATTTTAAGTTTGATAGATGGGTGAAAGGTGTTGATCAATGAAAAAAATTGTTTGAGATTTTCCTCACCTTCTGTCCATATGATGAAAATATCATCAATATAGCGATAATATCTGTATGGCTTATGTTGTATGCTGTTCAGGAATTTGTCCTCCAGATCAGCCATAAATAAGTTTGCATACTGGGGTGCCATTTTACTTCCCATAGCAGTACCCATACACTGGAGATAGATGTCGTTATTGAAAGTGAAGTAGTTGTGTGTAAGAATTAATTTGATGAGCTGTGTAACATCCTCAGCACTGTATTTGTGGTTTGGTGAGGATGATAAGAATCTGTGACATGCAGCCAATCCATCCTTGTGAGGGATGTTACTATACAGCAATTCTACATCCATAGTGACTAGAAGTGTATTTGGTGGTAATTGTTGTATATTGTTAAGCTTGTTAAGAAAGTCAGTAGTGTCTTGAAAGAAACTCACAGTATTCATGACTAATGGTTTTAAAATATTTTCTACAAGGCCTGAGATATGTTCAGTAAGTGTATTTATACCTGTTATGATGGGTCTGCCTGGATTTCCTGGCTTGTGAATCTTGGGCAGCATGTAGAAGTCCCCAATTTCTGGATTATCCGGAATAGCATTGATAAGTTCTGAATGTAGGTGGGTTGGTGTAGTTTTAATGAGACCTTTTAATTGCTTAGTGAAATCCTGGGTTGGATCATAATCCAGTTTTTTATAGTAAGTAGTATTTGCCAGCTGCATCTGGCCTTCTTGTATATATTTGTTTGTATCCATCACAACGACTGCTCCGCCTTTATCTGCTGGTTTGATGGTGATGGCCTGATTATTGCGCAAATCGTGTATAGCTCTTCGCTCCAGTGGTGAAATGTTGTATAACGTTTTCTTTTGCTGGGTGGATATCAGGGATGTAACTCGCAGTCTGAAGCTGTCAATATAGGTGTCCAGTTTGGGGTTACGTCCTTGTGGAGGTGTGAAGTTGCTGTTCTTTTTCTTTTTGTCACTTTCTGTTGTCCTAGGATAACTTTCATTTCTGTGAAAATATTCTTTGAGCCTTAGTCTCCTGAAGAATTCCTCCATATCTGACAATACCTGTAAATTATCCAATTTGGTGGTTGGGCAGAACGTGAGGCCTTTGGAGAGGACTGTTATTTCTGGTTCAGAAAGTTTATGATTTGACAAATTAATGATTCCAAGTTCCTCTGTTATATCCGCATTTTCAGTCAGGTCAGCATTTACACAGATGATACCTTGGGATTCTGAATCTGATTCCAAGTCACTGATAGCAGGAGTTATAGATGTTGTGCTTGTTTTATGTTGTTTGGGTTGTATCCACAAGGCCTGCTCTTGGTGTAGCTTTTGGAGTTTTTTTTGCTTCCTGCTCATAGCAAGTTTTTGAAGTCGTCTTTGTAAGGTTTCCATTTCATTCTTGATTTGGTTGATGCTTGTAGGAACCAATGATGTTAAGGTTTCAAACACCGGCTGCTTTTGATGCCTGATGGTTTCCCTTTTACCATATAGTTTGTGAATGAGGTTGTTCCTTAATCTTTCGCTGGTGCGTCTGCAAAGTCCTTCTGCATAGGGAGAGTTCAGTGTATTTGCACAAGGATTTTTAATCCGGAGACCTTGAGGTATGAGGTTCCTCTTTTTGCATCTTGAGAGAAAGAAGATGTCACTGTTGATCTGTGTTTCCTTTGTGATCAGGTTGGTTAACTGCTTCTTTATGCGGCTATATGCAGTATCTTCCATCATGCTTGAGGTAATTGTAGCCGTATTAGTGCACTTGCGACAGAGACAATTGAGTACTGTCCGTGATACTTTTTTTATTTGCACTAACATACAATTTTTCAGGACAAGCTTTCGGGGTATGTCCCCTTCATCAAGATCCAAGCAGTACTGATCCACAAAATGTTAGCAGCATGGTAAAGAAACACAAAATCTCTGAGCCAAAGGAAAAAAAAAAGAAAAAAAGGAAAAAACCAAACAAACATAAGTTTAACTGGCATGGTAATAAAACTAGCTTGATTAGTGAGATAAGATAGAGGGAGAGTTAAAGACAGGGGAAGGTGGGGGGGGATAGTCAAGGAGGGGGTCGTAAAACTGTAGGATAATGAGAAAGGAAACCCATATCTAAGTTTAAGCCGTTATTTTTTGTGTCAAAAAGAAGTATCATTCTTAGTTCAAAAGTTTTCCTTTCTTACATGGTTCTGAAATTCCCTTTAAGAACTAAAACATTGAGGTCTTCTATAGTGTGGTCCGGTTGTGAAAAATGATGTCCCACAGGTGTACAGAGACTATCTTCTTTATGTTCCTTGATGAAAGTCACAAATGGTATTGGTATGTGAAATGTACATTGGTAGTTTCATGCCTGTTGAAATCTGTTTCAACCATTTAAATTCAAAGGGACTTTATTAAAGGCCCATTTGGCACTAACCACCAATAGGAAGGGACGTTTTATGAGAGGGAAAAGACTTTCACTGGTTTCCAGTGTAACAAGGGTTGTTGCTAGGAAGGCATTATAGACCACCACTAAGCCCCGATGTAATTAGGCCTTCTTTTAATTTGTTTTTAATAAAGTTTTAGTGAAATAAAGATATATACTGTTTTTCATTATGTTCACAAGAGGTACACGTAGGAACCTCTGTATTATCATAGAAATAAATACACAAAATAAAGGGAAATATAAATGAAATGACAATCTATTGTCTATTTGTTAAGCCCTATCCACCTATTGCTTGAAGATGAACATTTCTATTTTGCCTAATTTGTCTGGCTATCACGTGGATAGTGCTAGACATCCACTCAATGCCTTTTATCTAAATTAGATGTTAGAAGTAAAAAAAAAACTTAGAAAAAGCAAATAAAATTTAAACTTAGAAAAACTAAAATAAATGAGTCTATCTGCGTTAAATTTGTGTTAGATTCATTAATCCAGTGGTTTCAGAACCATATAATTTTTTAAAGTTAAATTTCTGCTAGCTTAAATGTATTGTCCCAGAATCTCCACCTAATTTGAAAGAGTTTAAAGCCTTGGTTGTCGATTGCTAGAAATTTCTCGTAGTAGTTGTGGGAGTTGACCCTTCTAATGACTTCTGATAAATTTAGTGCTTTAGATGACTTTCATGCGGATGTGATAGTCAATCTTGCTGCAATAAGGATATGAGACACTATGGTTTTGTATTGTAAAGGAGTTTATCGTTAGACCTAATAAAGCTAGGTGCGATGTTGGAGTAGTTAAGATTCAAGTAACTTGTGAAATAAGGTAGGAAACTGAGTTCCAGAAACTCTTGAAGGATTTACAAGACCACAGTGTATGCATTAGATTACCTACACTGCCACATTGGCACCAGCACAAGGGTGACACATCAGAATGCCATTTAGAATATGTATATGGTGTGAGGTAACTTCTATACAGAATTTTAAAGCATTACCCCAGTGGTTTATACAATGGTAGACACCTATATTTGCTAATGCATGTTGCCACTCTCTTAGAGAGAAGGATCTGGAGAAATCCTTTTCCCAGCTAAGCATCTGTGGGGATTTTGTAAAAGGTTCTGAGTTTTGGAGGTAATCGTAGAACCAAGATATGCCCCCTTTGCTAGGGTTTTTCTGATTAAGGTATTGCCAAAGCTTGGCATCTATGTCAATGTTCGTGGGTTTGTGCATTGAAAGTTGCATAGTCTAAGATAGGAATATTCTTGATGGCACTTAGTTTGCCTTTTTTATGTCTCTGTAGGTGATGAGTCCTTTTCTCAGCCACTGTGAGATGTTTAGCGAGGGTATGAGATGCTCATAAGCTCTCAAAGTAATGTCTAAGGATACCCGTGGGTGTTTAATATTAGATTGGTGTTGGATAAATGTCTGTGCCTCCACAGTGGCTGATATAGAGGGGAGAGGGGTATTAGAGCTAGGAACGGCAATAGCTCCTACCATCAGCAATGATTGAAGGTCGTGATTCTGGACCATAGCTCGTTCTTTATTCACCCATTGTTTATCTAGTGGAGTAAACCAGCCTTTGATTTGGTCTAGTAAGGCAGAGTAGTAGTAATTGCGAAGTATCAGTAGTCTCACACCACCTCCAGATTTATGTCTACCTAGAATAGAATATGTTGTGCAAGGTTTTTTTCCTTGCTGTATAAAACATCTAATGGTAGTGTCCATGGTGCAAAAAAAAAAAAAAAAAAAAACTTCTAGGAACTTGTATATGAACTGTGTGAAAGTAATACAGCAGTTTGGGTAGGGTTAGCATTTTAAAGGTGGCTGCTCTCCCCATCCAAGAACGTGTGAATTTCCTTATGTGGGAGAAGTATTTTACTATTAGTTTCAGTTAAGCCCCATAGTTAGCCTCATAGGTCTGTGATGAAGGGTATGTGAGAGAAGTTCCTAAGTATGAATGTTTTCTAGACACCCATTGATAATTAAATGAACCTCAGGTCCCTTAAGGCTTTCCCAGTTATTCCTATTGGTAGAGCAGATGATTTAGATACATTGAGTTTAGAATAGGATACTTCACTACATTTATTCAAGATAGAGTTAACTGCTTAAAGAGATGGCTGTGGTTTGGAGAGGGTAAGGATCACGTCATCTGTGAATAGCCCTATTTTATGCGCCTGACTGAAGACTGTTATGTCATGAATTTGGGGGTGGGATCTGATAAGGGAAGCTAATGGCTCCATAACTAGGGGAAACATTTAGTGGGGGAAGGGGGCACCCCCGTCGTGTGCCATTTGTAATGTGGAAATGTTCAGACATTACACTAGACGTAAAAACTTGAGCTGGTGTAAAGCCTAGATATGGCTTGTTTGATAAGGCCCTGGAAACCAAATGTGGTTAGTGTGGTCTGAAAGTATCCCCAATGGACCCTATCAAACGCCATCTCGGCGTCCATCGCAACAAAAAAAATTGCTGGAGTTTTGAAGATTTCTGCCAATCTTAGCAAATTAAACATGCATCTTGTACCGTCTGCTGCTTGCCTGCCCTTCACGAAACCCACCTGATCAGCCTTAATTAGGGTGGGAGAAATGTCTAGCAATCTATTGGTTAATGTTTTTGCATAAAGCTTCAAGTCCAAATTGAGTAGAGAGATTGGACGAAAGTTTTGAGGGCAATTAGGTGTCTTCCCTGGTTTAGGAAGCATGATTATTATAGCCCTCAGCATTTCTGGAGGGAAGGAGGGTAAGGTCGCAGCCCTCTTTCCTAAACAGGATGTATTAGTGAGGACAGTTTAGTTTTAGATTGTCTAGCATTAAGATAATTGTCCAATAGGCGCCCAGCTCTGTTACATTGGGTATAGTATGTTGCCATAGAGAGTTTTTATAGTTTTTTCATATTGTAATATGTAATGGTAGCTGTCTAAGGTTCTAATCTACATTTTTGTAATTCATTCAAAATTTGCTGGGATAGGTTTTGTTTATTCTGGGCTACCGACACTTTAATTTGATCAAGTAATTCAGACAGGGCTTGTGACCTACGCCTGCTCTCCCTCGCTGACATTTGTATCATCAAACCTCTGCAAAATGCATTGTGTGAGCACCAAATGGTAAATATGTCCATTTCTGTATTGATGTTAAGTTGGAAGAATTTGTTAAGCTGTTCTTTCAACCTTTGTTTGGTAGAGAGCTTAGAGAATAAGGTGATGTCATTCCGCCAAAGGTACGTCGGGGAGATCATCCATTTTTCCATAATAGTCACTGACTTTGGAGAATCATCCGACCAGGTGGTGTTGTATATATCCACATGTGTGATTTTATGGAGTAATTGGAGATCCATCAGGAAGAAGTCTATTCTTGAGTAGGACTGATGCAGGACGGAAAAAAAGGTGTAGTCCTTTTCTGATGCATGCAAACATCTCCATGGATTATATAGGTTATTGTCCTTTAGAAAGACGGAAAGAGTATTTCTATGAGATGGTGACTATAAGGCTACCCCTGTCCAACAATGAAAATAGTCTGTAATCGGAGGGTGGGTATAGGCTGCAGACTGTTAAACCATGGAGTATCCAATTGCTAGGGGGAGCTGCAAGGATGTTTTCAATGTTGGAGCAGATTTGACAGTGGTTAAGGTTTTCTGCCTTCCTCAGGACTAACTGTGGGTTTAAGGTTCTGAGGATGAAGGTTTTCCATGTATTTATTTATTTATTTTTTTGTTGAACTTGATGGACATGTGTATTTTTTTTAACCTTACTATATAACTGGCCATACACTGTAGGAATTTTCTCACGGACCGTCTGAAATTCACCTTTCGGCTGCCTCCTGCTAGACATCCCTTGACTGAAAAATCAAAGGGGTCAGGCCGAAAATTGTTGGCCAAATAGTGCCTGCATACAATCAGACATAGCCTGTTTGAGTATTTCAGCAGCAGTTGGGGCTGACTATCAAAATGCAATGGCCATAGTGGGAAATTTGTCCATCCATGCTGTATATTTTTTTCATTTGCAAGTTGAACGAAGAAAAACTATCAGTATATGGCCAGCTTATGAATCTATGTAAGGAACCAATATAGGCTGTTAACTCTACATTCAAAGTGCTGGATACTGCCAAGGAAGATCACTACCGAGAGTATCTAGTAAGACATTCCACATTAAAATTGGCCATGGCCATACTGTATCTAATTATGATCTATCTATCTATCTATCTATCTATCTATCTATCTATCTATCTATCTATCTATCTATCTATCTATCTATCTATCTATCTATCTATCTATCTATCTATCTATCTATCTATCTATCTATCTATCTATCTATCTATCTATCTATCTATCTATCTATCTATCTATCTATCTATCTATCTATCTATCTATCTATCTATCTATCTATCTATCTATCTATCTATCTATCTATCTATCTATCTATCTATCTATCTATCTATCTATCTATCTATCTATCTATCTATCTATCTATCTATCTATCTATCTATCTATCTATCTATCTATCTATCTATCTATCTTAAAATTTCTATTGGATTTCAGAGTGTCCTGGAGTCATCAAACCATTAAGCCATAGTATTATTTTAAGGCCAGAGAAGTTAAAACCCCTCTACAGAATTTAGTCTTTTCTACCATGTGGAAAGACTCTGCGAGGCATGAGCAATAAGGGGTCAAAACAATTCCTTGTTGTCTTCCTTGCATCAGTGACAGAAAGTTTTGGACCTCCTTACCACTGGACCTTATCATCAGGTCTCAGAACATGAAACCAGAGGTGTTCAGGGCAGCAAACTGGGTTTTCTCCCTTTAAGGGGGAGGAGAGAATTGGTAAATGGGAGTTTACTAATTATCGTTTATCAGTTAAATCAATCCCTTTGTGGAATGCAAAAGTAGGTTCAAAACCAATTTTTTGTTGTCACTGTACAGAATATTCTTTATTGGCTTTCTGGGAAAGCAGAGAACTAGATACTTTAGAGAAAATATATTGTTGCTCTTAATTTACTCCGTGAAGTGCTATTTATGACCATTTGATATATTGCAACAAAAAACAGCGCATATGCAAAATGCATAAGCTTAAGAGCACAGTGCTATATTTATTAGCATACATTCATTTACACAGGCTTAGGGAAAATCTTGCATGGCTTTAAAATGCTTGTGTAAGAGGAAAGCAGACATCATTGTTTACCACTAATGTTAATTTCATGATGCAATAAATCAAAGGAGAAAGGCAATATTCATGCTCTGGTTGTGACTTACATGGAAGATAAATGCAAAATGCACATATTGTGGATAAGTTATACATCAACCCTGAAATGAATTATTTATATAGATATCTTAAGGAGGAGATGCTTCAACATACTTTCTCACTGAGCGAAACATGGGGGAACAAGTAGCAACTCCTAAATGTGTTAATGCTTGGTTTACTTTTATTTATATGTTCATGTTTTATGTTAACAGATAAGGTCATGCATAAAAAGTGACTATGAGAGAAGCTACAATCGATGCTGATGAGTGATGCTCTTCTAAATCATATATATTACTAAGTTGCTATTGGGCAGAAAAATGCATTATCATTTTTGGTAAATGCATTGTGTTAAAATTAGTCTGTATTTTGCACATAACATATTTTCTCACAATGCATCTGTGAAATGTTAATGTAAAGTACATTTCTTAAGCAGTGAGAGTAAAAGAAAGAACACATGCCTGTTTTTGTCCATTATTTATTTATTTATTTTTTTTGATAAATGCTTTTCCTCTGCTAATAAAAATAATTCATATAACAAAGATTTTGCAGTCAGAAAGATTATAATATTTTTTTCTGTTGTGTGTAAGAGAAATTCAGATTCAAATTACATTTCTTGACAACTGCAATGAATAAAAAAAAATACAGTAATTATTAAAACAGTGTTTTTCAACCTTCCTTAGTCAGAGCACCCTTTAGAATTGCATACAATCTAGGGGTACATCAGTCTGAGCATGCATTCACACCAGGAGGTGTACCCGAGTGTGCCCACTTTTTTGCGCATTCCCACGTATCACATTTTTTAATGGACTGCTTTATGCTTGTGCAAGACACAAAAAAAGGCTCTTGATTTTTTTAATCACTTTAAGACCGGAGGGTTTTACTGCTTAACGTCCAGGCCACTCTGTTCAACTTGGCACTGCGCAATTTTAACTGACAATTGTGTGGTCATGCAACGCGGTACCCAAACAAAATGTACGTCCTTTTTTTCCCCCAAAACAGAGCTTTCTTTTGGTGGTATTTGATCACCTCTGCGCTTTTCATTTTTTGCGATATTAATAAAAAAATAGCAAAACTTTTGCAAAAAAATTGACATTTTCTACTTTGACAGTTAAAAAATATCCATTATATTCCATTTTTGTCATATATTTAGGCCAAAATGTATTTAGCTACATGTCTTTGACAAAAAAATTCTTAATGAGCGTATTTTTAACCACTTTAAGACCGGAAAATTTTACCCCATTCCTGACCAGGCTATATTTTGCGATTCAGCACTGCGTTAATTTAACGGAAAATTGCGCGGTCATGCGACACTGTACCTAAATTAAGTTTATATCCCTTTTTCCCCCACAAATAGAGCTTTCTTTTTTTTAATTTTTGAAAATAAGAGCAACAATTTTGAAAAAAAAAAAATATTTTGCACATTCTGATATATAACATTCCCTCCAAAAAATTATAAATCAAAATTTTTTAACATTTTAGGTCAATTTGTTTTCTGCTACATATGTTTGGTAAAAAAAAATCACAATAAGCGTATTTTGATTGGTTTGCGCAAAAGTTATTGCGTTTACTAACTACAGGAAAGATTTGTAATTTTTATTGTTTATTTGTTTTTTACTAGTAATGGCGGCAATCTGCGATTTTTTTTTTTTGCGGGACTGCGACATTGCAGCGGACAGATCAGACCCCTAACTGACATTTTTGACACTTTATAAATATGCACTGTTACTGTAATAATGACACTGGCAGGGAAGGGGTTAACACTGTTGGTGATCAAGGGGTTAAATGTGTGCCTCATGCTTACTGACGTGTGTGGGGGGGAGGGGATTGTGTGAAACAGACACAGATCGCAGGTTCAGCTATGCTGAATCTTGTGATCTGTCCCTGCCTGTCACAGACGAGATCAGTCCGCTTTGTTTACACAAGCGGGCGGATTTCCTCACTCTTTCCCCGACGATCGGGGAAGAGCGGCGGTGATCAGCGCCTCTCCTCCCCTGGCCCGACTCCCGCTGTGTTTGAATACAGCGGGAGAGAGCCTCCGGCGGCGCGCGCGCGCGCTGCTGAGAGAGGTAGGAGCAGCAACATGAGCAGTCGGCAAGTGGTTAAATTGCACCACACCAAAACATGTGTTTTAGCAGGTGCATACTTGCTTGATGCTTGGGGGGCTATTAAGAATACAATAGGCAGCACATTTTTGTGTGCGATTTTGCATGTGTTACTGCACTTCATGGCCTAAAATGTAGTTTGTATTGCAGAGATATGTTGTCTGAGGAGATAGAGGGAGGTAATCGGCCATTGTACAGTCTGAAGAGAGCATTCCTGTGTTAACTCCTGTGTATAATCAATACAGTATGGTGCAGCGCTAATCACAGCAAATATACATTTATATGACAAATAATTGCAAGAAATGTCCTTGCGCAGTTTATACAAGTCCACCAGTCCACCAGAAATAGCAGGTGACCACAATTCCCAGGAAGGAGAAATTTCACACAGGTAAGAAGATTTGTCAAAGAGTTTCAGAGGAAAATGCACCCAAAGTGATACAATTGGCTCCTTACCAGATACCAGAACTCCTGTATATAAACCTTCTCCTGGCTATTGCCTCCTCCCTGCTGCTATCTATACTCCTGTTGGCTATCCAGGAAGCTGTGCGGGACCCCGACCTGTCCTTAGCAACTAATGACATTATTAGTTGGTAGGATGTGGGCAGGCAGCCCGCACAGCTTCCTGGGTTAATGACAGGAGTACAGATAGCAGCAGGAGGAGAAAAGTGCTAGGAGGAGGTGTGGTCTGTGCTCTCACCCTAATGTCTGTACACAGGAGTTAACACAGGACCACTCTCTTATCAGACTGTTACAGATTGGGGCAGTTTTATGTAATTTTTCCGCAACCGCTCCTGGGGAATCTTTGTGGCAACCCAAGTTGCTTCCGCACCCCAGGTGGAAAAAAATTGGCTTAATCATTTGTGTTTAATAAGCATTCATTGGCTTATATAGTTTTCCTGCAATGCGTTAGTGGAAATGAAAGGGCAATTTCACCTTTAGCTACACCTCCCTCATTGTAACAATCAGTGTTAAATGTTTAACTTAAATTCAGCCTTGGAGATCTTGACCGTGTGGCCCTGGCTAGAATCGCAAGCTTTTTTAAAAGCTACTATTATTTGCTTAATTAAAAAATAGAAGAATAAAAGAAATGAATCGCAAACTACCTTACTAATTATGCAGAAAACATGTGGGTCTTTGTTGCTAATTCAAAGCATTCTATTATTTTCCCCAAGCATCAACCTATCGTTGAGAAAAATGATTTTTGTTTCTGCACCTGACACATCACCTCTGACCGTTTTATTAAAAAAATACTGTTAGGAAAGAAAAGCACAGGTACATGTGGTGGTGCTTAAAAATTCTGTCATCTCATTACCTAATGAATATGTAGGAGGCTGAAGCAAAAGTAACAGTAGCAAGCATATGGCCAAGAACAGTAGCAAGAAAGCAAAAGAAACTCTGAAACCTGTATTACCAAGTTGTAGTTGTTAGGTGATTTGAGCTGAAGGAATGACACTTTCAACAGTATGTCTTGCTCATTGATGGCCTTTTCACAGGATGGTAAAAATCTAAGTGTGGCTTTCATGCAATGCACCTTTCAATCATACTCATTGTTTCTAGCAGATTTCCTCTGCAAAAAGTTTTATCTTTATCTCAGGCTCTTCTAATGCCTAGTTGTACTTAAAAATATTTGTGTAAATGTTAGCTCTACCACCACCAGTCTTTCATTAATTACTTGTAATAATTATGTATAAAGACTATAATTAAACAGTTATTGGCCTGTTTTCCCCTTACCAGTTTCTATGTTGGACACATCCTGCTGACTGATCTGCTGTTGCGGTCACTTTTTATTGTTGTATTTTGATCTCTGGTTTCCCCCCCTTTTTTTCTGGGGGGGACTACTTGGCGGTACCCAACATTTTCAGGTATAGAGGCTTCGGATCCCCCTCCCCCACAGGGGGGGGGGGGGGATCCGCGTCTTTTTGCTAGTTTTTCGTTTTTAATTTTGCCGTTCATTTTGACAGCACAGGTGGGTTTTTTTTCCCCTTTCTTTGTCCCTTTGATTATTTTGGGCACATACCGGAGTGGTAGTCATGCTCCTCCACCTGCCCCTGCGGTTTCCACGAGATGACCTTCTCGTGCCCATCCGGAGCACTTCTAGGTCTCCTTTACAGGGGCTTGGATTGTACTTCCTGGCCTACCCTGGGGACGTTCCTACCCCAAGCTATATCCAGGTGTGGCTTTATGCCTATTACATGATGTGTTTCTCTCCTCCCTCTCAATCCCCTTTCCCGCTTTCTCCTCCCTTCTTCTTTCTCTTATTACTTTCCTAGCTAATCTCCGAGACAGAAATCTTCTTGTGCAGGTGGTTTGGTTCCTCCTGGCCCGGCTCGGGTCCCCGTGTTCCCTCTCCCCGTCTCAAGTTCCTCAATCAATGCTTCCATACCAACGATTAGATGGCGTCCCCTGACCTTCGACTACCTTCTCTACGCATAGCATCTCACAATGTCCAGGACCTCAACTCTCAGATTAAGAGACGTTAAGTTATTCCAGTTTTATCACACCTTACACTTTGGCATACTGCTATTACAGGAAACCCACTTCCCCGCTAAATATAATCCCTCCTTTGTTCATTCAAAATACCTTTTATTCTACCTGGCGAATTCAGCCACTAAGACTAAGGGAGTAGTCATTTTCTTGTCTAGAAAACTAAAATTCACCCCTACCAAAATCCTGAGAGACCCAGAAGGTAGATACCTTTTTCCTTATAGGGGAGTTTGACGGACAACCCTACACCCTTTTATACCAATAAGGGACAAGCTCACTTTTTTTCTCTGAACTCTCCCGGTTAATTTCACTGAACACTGTGGGTACTTTGATTATGGGTGGGGACTCCAATCTGGCTTTCGATCTTAGCCTGGACAAATCTAGGCCACACACCTCCCCGTATAAACAACCTTCTAAACAGAGCGTTCGGGTCGCTAAAACTATCTCCTCGCTGGGTCTAGTTGATATCTGGCGGGAACTTAATCCACAATCCAAAGACTTCACTCACTACTCCGTCCCCCATCAAACTTACGCCCGCATTGACCACATCTTCTTACCCTACTCCTCTATACCTAATGCTGTAAAAGCTGACATCCGCGACACACCTTTATCAGACCACGCTATAGTTTCCCTTTCCTTCCTGACACATTCTCACTCTCCAGGACACAAATATTGGCGACTTAACAAGACTTTACTGTCAAATCTGGTACATTGCACTCTCATTGATAAGGCTATTAGCGAATGCTTCCTTTTGAATGACACCAATGATATTTCCCCTGAATCTCTTTGGGCAGCTCACAAAGCAGTGGTCTGGAGGCAAACTACTCAGCTCTCCTCTAAAATTAAACGCAAAAAAGGGCAGATATTGCTAGTATGGAATACACTTTCCTGGCCCTCTGCAAACTACACAAACGAAACCCCACCAGAGATACCCTACAGCAGCTGGATGCAGCCAGGCTAGCCCTGAACTTAGCCTTTACCACGGAGGCTGAAAAGCATATCCGATGGACAAATGCCAGGTTCTACTCTGAAGGCAACAAGATTGCCACAAGTTTAACGAATAAATTGACCCCTAAGCCAAGGACCCATGCCTTTCCTAGGATTAGACTGACGTCGGGGGTACTGTCGAAGAACCCGCTCTCCGTCATGGCCACCTTTCGTAACTTTTATGCAAAACTGTATGATTCAGTAGCTTCCTCCCCTACGTCTGGTATTCAGGACTTTTTAGACATTGTCTCCCTACCCACACTCTCTGCCCAACATCGAGCAGAATTGGATGCTCCCATCACGGAAGTAGAGGTACAGGCAGTGATTAAGAACCTGAAGACTAGATCTGCTCCCGGCCCGGACGGTCTCTCCTCTCTTTACTGCAAGGCCTTTTCTGATTCTCTTACCCCATACTTGGTTAAGCTTTTTAACTCTCTCCGCTCCGGGGAACCACAGGCATCTCAATTCTGCCCTTTTGACCATTATCCCTAAACCCAATAAGGATGCCAGTGATGTTTCTAACTATCGCCCTATATCTCTCATGAATAATGACATTAAAATCCTCACAAAACTCCTAACCAATAGGCTATCCTCTTTCATTGCCCTGTACATACATAAGGATCAGTCAGGCTTCATTCCAGGGAGACAGGGGACAGTCCAAATACGTAGGGCCGTCGATCTCATCTCCATCCTAGGATCGGCATGGGACGGGAGACCCCCCCAAAATGGAGTTCTCCTGTCCCTTGACATACATAAGGCTTTTGATAAGGTTTCCTGGCCGTATATCTTTGCTGTACTCAAGAGGTGGGGGTTTGGCCCTCACTTCATGAACAAATTGAAAACATTATACTCTCTACTTTTGGCTCTGAACCCTTCCCCATTGCTAGGGGAACCCGGCAAGGCTGTCCCCTGTCGCCGCTGATTTTCGCAATAGCGATTGACTCTTTATCAATTGCAATTATGATTAATCCTGACATTGGGGGTGTCCGTTGCGGGGACTTAGAGCACAAATGTGCCCTTTTCGCTTATGATCTTCTTTTATTTGTTACCAATCCCCTGGTGTCTATCCCCAATCTCCTTAACTTATTAGAGGCCTTTGGCAAGGCTTCAGGCCTATTGGTTAATGTAGCTAAATCTTGTGCCCTAAATGTCTCCGTAAACCCCACCCTCCTCCCCATGCTACGGCCCAACTTTCCCTTTACTTGGAGAACTGATTTGATCCCTTATTTAGGCACGCACTTGACCCCCTCCATAGGCTCCCTCTATACTGCTAACTATCCCCCTCTGTTTAAGAAGCTCAAGGCAGACCTGGCTACATGGGGATCCCATACCCTTTCCTGGCTGGGCAAGATTAATGCCATAAAAATGACATTCCTTCCCCGCGTTCTTTATATGTTCCGCTCCCTCCCGATCCCGGTTAAAACGGCGCACTTGGAAGACCTCCAGACCTCAATCATTAAATTTACCTGGGGCTCAAAAGGCCATTGGTTCTCTAGATCTATGCTGTACCATTCTAGGCGTAATGGAGGCCTTGCTCTCCCTAATCTCCACTGGTATTACCAATCAGCCAAGCTGACCCAATTCTCTACCATATATAGGCGTGGTCCTAAACTGGATTGGGTACATATAGAGAGGCAAGCAGTCCCGCATCACACTCTTGATTATCTAGCTTGGTGTTCCCCTAAAACTAGGCCCCCAATATTTTCTCCTACGCTGTCCCATTCACTCTCCCTTAATGATACCCTTCATAAAAAGCAAACACTGGTCTGGTATGAGCATTGGTGCTTGGAGGCCAGGGACCCAAAAGGAGGAATCTCCATTATTTATTCTTCGCTGTCCAACAGTGAAGACAAACCAACATACCTCCTGGCATGGGAGAGGGACCTGGGGACGGAGTGGGACCTGGACGATTGGTGCTTACGTTTTCAACGATCTTTCTCAGGTATTTTAAATGTCTCTCTTATTGAAGCAAATGTTAAATTATTTACAAGATGCTATCTAGTCCCCTCCCATCTAGCTACCATGTTCCCGAACTCTTCCCCGCTCTGCTTTCGGGACTGTGAGATGATAGGTGACCTCCATGTCTGGTAGTCTTGCCCCAGGATTCGTACATACTGGAACAATCTTTTCCGAATCATTCGTAAAGTTACCAACCACCCGATTGCCCAAACACCTCAGATTGCACTACTTAACGGCATGGTTCCTGACATACCTAGGCATACCCGGAAACAAATCCACTTTATATTATTGGGCGCTAAGCTCACCATTGCCAGAGCCTGGAAAAAATCTTGAGTCTCTATTAGAGAGACTAAATTAAACATTTCTTGGATTATGACCCAAGAGAAGATATCCAGCATCCTTGCAGATAAGGTAGCTAAATTTGAGCTTGTTTGGGAACCCTGGGCCGAATATGTACAGGTCTCTATCTAATTAGTCCAGACCATCCACCCGTCTCTATCTTTTTTCTCTTCTCTTGGGGTCCTAGGACCCATCAAGTTCCTTAATTTCCACTCCTTCTATTTCCTTCCTACTTCCTTTCCTAAGTCTTTTCTCTTTTTTATTCCCCATGTTTCTCTTACTCCTGGGGAGAACCCCCCCGGGGGGACCAGCTCGGGCCCATAAGTTTTGCCACCCTTTTGGGGGCATGGTGCCCGGCCCTGGCTCTCGGCAGGGGGAGACCCCTAGAGAGTGGTTATGATCTTTCTCAGACTCGATCTTACTCTCCTTTTTCAGAGGGACTCTGACCCACTGTTCCTGTCTCATTCCTTTTCTCTTCACACCACAGTGACGCTAGAGGTTTTATTGTTTACCCTTGTTCTCTATCACAGCATCATAAGGCCATGTCAGTATTGTACGTGTTATAATGATTGTATGATAAGTGAGTTGACATACCATGTCTACTTTAACTGTTATATTTTGTTTTATATGCGAAAACTTTCAATAAAAAACAATAAAAGGATAAAAAATGTAAGAGGATTTTACACTGAGTAAATACTGTAGATGCCTAACATGTTATACTTTAAAATTGCACACTATCTTT
This sequence comes from Pelophylax lessonae, assembly GCF_965119305.1. Classification (NCBI taxonomy): domain Eukaryota; kingdom Metazoa; phylum Chordata; class Amphibia; order Anura; family Ranidae; genus Pelophylax; species Pelophylax lessonae. The sequence continues at coordinate 298,491,470 of NC_138772.1, forward strand.
GAATGGCAACAAGCTACTTAAAAATCTCTATGGGGACGATTTAAATTTTTTAAAGGTTACCTGTTTAGAGTTACAGAGGAGGTCCAATGATTGCGGCTATACCTAACATGTGTGGTTTGAACACTGTTTACATATGCGGGCAAGGCTTATGTATGAGTTTGCTTCTGCATACGAGCATGGAGGGATGGAGCACTTTAATTTGTTTTCTTATTTTATATCCCTTTGTCCCTTTTTTTTCTTTTCACTTTTTTTTTTATCACTTTTATTCCTATTACCAGGAATGTAAACACCCCTTTTAATAGAAATAGGCATGACAAGTCCTCTTTATTAAGAGATCTGGGGGTCCAAAAGGCCCCACATCTCTCATTTACCTTTAAAAGCAAAATAAAAAAAATCACTTAAAAAAAATCACTTGCTAATGCCTGAGAACCGGAAATAATGTCAGAGGTCACTCTGAGTGGGGGCCATCTTGCTCTCATTTGACTTCCTGCCCAGCAAAATGGCCGCATCAGGGATAGCTCTGTTAATTTTGAAAACTACCGGAAAGTGGCGGGGGGGAGGGGGGTCACCTCTCTCACCGCCTCTAAAAGTGATCCCGTGGTAATTGCACCCACGGAACAACTTTTATCTGACGTGAAATCGCCCATAGTAAAAATGATACCAGGGTTATGGCAGCTAGCTGCTTTCATACCACCAGTATTTGTCAAACTAATGACATATTTTACTATGGGCTAGGCGACATACAACATGCAGACAGCAACCAGCCTTGTACTGGTAAATATTTAAAATGCTTTTCGCTAGCATACAGTATGAATGTCAATGTTGAAGCCTCCAAGACCCCAAAATATGTCATTTGTTATACACAGCAGGGGAGTAATTGATTCCATATGTGACCTGCCATTATCACAGGTATCTGTCATTGTACATTTAAGATGAAAGAACCTATGTATAATTAAATAATTTCACTAAGTATTCTAATGTACCCTGGAAATGTTTTCTCTTTCAGGACCTAACTGAATGCCTCCTTGTACAACCAGATGTATTTAGTTAAAATTGCTGCCTAATATTGTGGAATATTATATGTAACAGCATGTTCATACACACAGTTAAAAAATAAAAAACAGGTCAGTAAATAAATGATCACTAGAGTCAGAAAAAAACAAATACATAATTTGTTTCCTAGATTTATACTGCACATATATTTATTATCCCTTGTCTTTGTATAAATAGGTATACCTACACTTCAGCACAGCTATGATTAAAAATACATTTCAAAAGTAAAACAAATTTGTTGAAAAGGTCATTGTGACTCCTAAGAAATGAAAACTTTTCAAGACAGACTTTATTAATAATTGCTTTGACGTAAGGAGAATCTGAAACATCTTAAGCATTAAATATCAAAAAAATATAATTTTAAATGAAAGGGGTAACTGAGCCTTGACTATTCTTCTGTATTCAGTGAGGTAATATATGGAATAGAAGATTTACCAGCTTCTGTAATAGTGAATTTTCCTTTTGCAAAGTATTGTGCCTTCACAGGCTGTTGAACCTATTCAAATGCAGTTGTTAGAAAGTATTGTGGTAGTGATAAATGTCTATTTGAATTAAATATCTTATGGATAAAAAACTTTAAATAACAACTTTTACTTTATGAGCCTTATACAGATGATCCATCATGAAACCATTTTTGAACAATTGTGTTAACTGAACTTTTCCCCCCTCATTGTATTCTGTACAAAAATTACTAAAAAGAACCATTGTTTTTATATACAGTATATGCCCCTCTTTTTTTTTTTTTTTTTGCTTTTGTTATGTTTTTATTACTTCTCTTTGAATATTTGAATACTTAAACCTTAACTATAACATCTCAATTATTACTAAAAGTTGATATAGAGTATTTTTTTTTTTATATATTTTAGATAGAGAATGTACATCTGTGGTTTATGGAAGGTGTACATTGTACCCTAAAAAATATATGCCTTTTTATGCTGGTAGAGATAGGATGTGTTTTTTATGTGTACATTTTAGCTTGTGCAATTGGGTTATGAAAACAACAAGCAAGTAGTTCCACTTCGTCTTAACATTTGTAATGTATTTAGGTAAGCTTTACATGGGGTTTTTGGGATGTAATTCTCAGTATGCCCATGTTGCATGTGATACATATCTTAATAATTGGCAATTTTGTGTAAACAATACAATTTTGTTTTTTTTTTTCCTAATTTTCCAAAAGCTTATGGAAAAAAATATGATCTTCAGAAGAATTGTCATGCCTTAAAAAAGTCTCACACATGTTGTATCCCCATACTCAGGAAGTGTAGCAGCATGTGTTTTGAGGTGTATGCCCAAGCTGTGTAAGAAATATCGAATTAAATTGAAAACTGTGTAAAAATATACATTTTCTTTTTCTTTCCACATTTTCCAAAAACATGTGGGAAAAAAAAAGGAAATCTTCAAAAGATTCACCAAGCCTCTAAAAAATACCTTGAGGTGTCCGCTTTCCAAAATGTGGTTATTTTGGGTGTGTTTCTTCTTGCCTGGTGCTTTAGGGCCACCAAACATGTGATAGATAATCAGGAATATTAGATGCCTAATTTATGCTCCTTAAAAGCTTGATGTGCTCCTTTGATTTTGGGTCTCTCTGTGCATCGAGACAGCAAAAACGTCTCACGTATGTGGTATATCCCATACTCAGGAAGAGTAGAAGCATGTTTTTTTGGGGGGTTTTTGTAATTATGCTTTCTGTGTAAACTATAGATACATCCATGTGCTGCTCACCATCGCCATCCTGTTTGAATGGTTTGGTGGCTTTGAATTATGATTCTGCTGGCTTTTCCTCGCATTGTTTGTCCTACCAACTAATTAATTTTTTGGGTAGGTAGTTTGATACATATATTAGCCACAGGACACCTTGTTATACTGTAATTTTACTACTGGTAGCTTACACATATGGTGGTTAAAGGGATTGTAAAGTCTTGTTTTTTTTCCTATTAAAATAACAAACATGGTATACTGACTTGCTCTGTGCAGTGGTTTTGCACAGGGCAGCCCAAGTTTTCCTCTTCTTGGGTCCCTGGCTGGAGCTCGTGGCCCCTCCCCCATCTCACTCCTGATTGGCTAACTGAGTTTGACAGCAGCAGGAGCCAATGGAGGTCTCAGTGGTCTCAGTCAATCAGGAGGGAGAGTGCCAGACAGCTAAGGCCCTCATGGACATCACTGAATAGATAGGGGGCTCAGGTAAGTATTAGGGGGGCTGAGGGGAGCTTCTGCACGCAGAAGGATTTTTTTTATCAATCATATTTTATTAAATTTTAAAGTTGCATAAACAAGTATTGTCAATACAATTTCCCTACAGATGAGCACAGAACATAGATTTCAAATAGTAACATTCCAAGGGATGTAATCCAATCTTAGACATATGTTAGTATTTACCATTTAGACATATAAATAAAAGAAAAAGAAAAACGTGGGTAATTACCCAAATATTCTGTAGGATTTAGTAGATTATGACAAGTTGTTTACGGCTGTTCAGGTGTACAACAGGTTATAACGTAGCAGGTATACAAGAGGAGAGATATATAAATTCATTAACAGGTTTTAACGACTTCAGGGAAAATAACTCAGCAGGGTACTTCTAAAATAGGGGAGACTGCCAATGATTGGCTTGGGAAACATAAAAGTTGGCTTTCCAGTGAAACATTGGGTGTTATCGTGCCATCATTACAGACGTGCTGTGCAGGACAGATGTTGTAACCAAGGGGACCATTGAGACCAGAAGGCTTGGCCTTCGCCATTTTTGATGGAGAACATAAGTTCAAATTAGGTTTGAGTGCTAAGATTAATTGTAAATGAAGAGAGATGGGGGGTTCTGCTTGCTTCCAATTAGATGTGATAGATCTTCAGGCTGGGATTATGCAGTGTATGATGAGAGGGAGGTGATGTGTGGGCCAGCATTTATAGTTTAGGAGGAGGAGTGCTGATGCAGGATCTGGATCCAGTTTCAATCTAATTACTGAGGAGATGATTTGAAAAACACTGACCAGAATGGAAATAATTTAGGACAGTGCCACCACATGTGCAACAAAGTTCCGTTTTCTCCACACTGTCTCCAGCAAAGTGGGGAGTAAGAGGGAGAGAATTTGGATAGTCATGTTAGCATGTAGTACCAACGATGGACAAGTTTTAGTTGGGATTCCCAATGTGTTGTATATCTTGAATGTTTAAGTACTTTGTTGGTTGTGTTGTACCATAGAAGTATGATATTCCTTTTTGGTTAGTGGAGTGGTCTTGGATAAATGAAAGAAGATCTGGTGGAATTCTGAAAATGTTCCTTACAGAGGGAGTCAATAGCATGTCTGATACATAGATATTTCTAGAAGTCTTTGTGTGGAATGCTGTGAATCCCCATTGTAGTTCTGAGCAAGACCTTAGTGTTGCTTCTTCATAAAGGTGACCAATGGTAGAGATTCCTGACTTCATTCAGTTGCTGAGTGAGAGGTCTTTAGTGAAAAGTTGGAGGGGGCAGAGAGGAGGAGGGTTGATGAGGTTGTGAAGAACAAATGAAATTCCAGGAAGCAGCGGCTTCCATGATGATGTATTTGGATGATGGGGTAGGAAGTCCCAATGACAGTGCTCCTAACAGCCCTTTTAACAGGTGGCCCAGTATTGCTTGTTCAATATGTACCGATTGTTTGTCGGGCAGTGAGTGCCACCATGCTTAACTTGATCCAGGATGACTGCGTGGTAATAGAATTTTAAGTTGGGCATTCCCAATAATTGCTTATTTAAGTATGTATAAGATATTATTCCTGAAGCAGGGGCATTGTTTTCCCCATATAAAGAGGATCAGAGCTGATTGCAGACTCTGAAGATAAGATATGGTGAGTGGAATAGGCAATGTTCGGAAATAGTATAGTATTGTTGGTAATAGCAACATCTTTGTGACTGCTGATCTACCCGCCCAAGAGACTGGAAATTTAGAGTAAGATCTTGTTTGTTGTCGTATTTTGCTTAGAAGGGACTCCTAGTTGGTCTTAAAGAGTGAGGAGCGAGGGGATGTTATTTTAATACCCAGATATTGTATAGATGAATGTGGAGCCCAGGAGAAGCCAGATTATGTTGTTATCTGATATTTCAATTTGTTGAAAAGTGCTACAGGGATCATTTGTGATTTGGAGATGTTCACTTTATACAGAAAAAGTTGACCGAATTCTTTTAAAAGTGTGGTAACTGCTGGGAAGGAAGATATTGGGGTTGGTTAGAGAAAGGATTACATCATCTGGATATAGACCTATTTTGTATTCTGCAGAGCCAATTGTTATGCCTGAAATTTTTAAGATGGCTTCTAATAGCTTGGGCGAGTGGTTCCATGTCCAGAGCAAAAATTATTGGTGATAGGGCACAGCCCTGCCTGCTGCCATAAATGATTTAAAAAGATTTTGACGTAGTGCCATATACTGTATATACTTTTGCACTGAGGAGGAGTATACAGCAGTGATTAGGGATGATCGATTGGTTCAGGTCGACCATCGGTTCGACCTGTACATTGACTGTTCGAAATTCGGCCGAATTCCTAACTTTTTGCGGTAAAAGTTTGGAATTCGGCAACCAGAACCGCCCAAAATGCAATGGGACAGGAACTGGGCTTTAAAAGCCCGTGATTGGACCAGAAACGTAAGTAAAAGCCAATTGAGGAGGCAGGAGGATGCTAGAAATGTGATTGGAGTGACTAGGATGTCCAGAGGCCAATCAGTAGTGAATACGCCCCCCAGTATATAACATAGCCCCGCCAAATCTCTAGCACTGTAATACAGGGGCTGTGGAAGAGAGTGGAAGCAGTTCTGTTACTCCTGCTGCAAAAGTGTCAATTAGCAATTATTAGTGTGAGAAAAGGGATATGCAGTGTAGTTAGGGTACTATATACCACTATAGTTAGATTCAAAAATATAGTTTCTGTAGGGAAAGTGTTAAGTGTCACGGGGACCGTAGTGTAGTTTAGAGTGAACTGACTCTGACTGCTATGCCAGGGTGACCAAACTCATCCATGTCAGGGTGACCGCCAGAGAAAAAAGATAATTTTTCTTAGAATTTTTAGTAGAGCAGGGATGGGGTTCTGCTCCTTTCACACCTGGGCGTTTTTTTTTTTTTTCAGGCGTTTATTGGGCTTTTTTGTGGACGTCTTTGGAGGCAGGCATGACATCTGAACTTCTGTGTAGGGGTATATACACACACACACACACACATAAAGTGGGTACGGAAAGTATTCAGACCCCCTTAAATTTTTCACTCTTTGTTATATTGCAGCCATTTGTTAAATCATTTAAGTTCATTCTTCTTCCTCGTGAATGTACACATAGCACCCCATACTGACAGAAAAACACAGAATTGTTGACATTGTTGCAGATTTATTAAAAAAGAAATACTGAAATATCACATGGTCCTAAGTATTCAGACCCTTTGCTGTGACACTCATATATTTAAGGTGCTTTCCATTTCTTCTGATCATCCTTGAGATGGTTCTACACCTTCATTTGAGTCCAGCTGTGTTTGATTATACTGATTGGACTTGATTAGGAAAGCCACACACCTGTCTATATAAGACCTTCCAGATCACAATGCATGTCAGAGCAAATGAGAATCATGAGGTCAAAGGAACTGCCTGAAGAGCTCAGAGACAGAATTGTGGCAAGGCACAGATCTGGCCAAGGTTACAAAAAGATTTCTGCTGCACTTAAGGTTCCTAAGAGCACAGTGGCCTCCATAATCCTCAAATGGAAGACGTTTGGGACGACCAGAACCCTTCCTAGAGCTGGCCGTCCGGCCAAACTGAGCTATCGGGGGAGAAGAGCCTTGGTGAGAGAGGTAAAGAAGAACCCAAAGATCACTGTGGCTGAGCTCCAGAGATGCAGTCAGGAGATGGGAGAAAGTTGTAGAAAGTCAACCATCACTGCAGCCCTCCACCAGTCGGGGCTTTATGGCAGAGTGGCCCGACGGAAGCCTCTCCTCAGTGTAAGACACATGAAAGCCCGCATGGAGTTTGCTAAAAAACACCTGAAGGACTCCAAGATGGTGAGAAATAAGATTCTCTGGTCTGATGAGACCAAAGTAGAACATTTTGGCCTTAATTCTAAGCGGTATGTGTGGAGAAAACCAGGCACTGCTCATCACCTGTCCAATACAGTCCCAAAAGTGAAGCATGGTGGTGGCAGCATCATGCTGTGGGGGTGTTTTTCAGCTGCAGGGACAGGACGACTGGTTGCAATCGAGGGAAAGATGAATGCGGCCAAGTACAGGGATATCCTGGACAAAAACCTTCTCCAGAGTGCTCTGGACCTCAGACTGGGCCGAAGGTTTACCTTCCAACAAGACAATGACCCTAAGCACACAGCTAAAATAACGAAGGAGTGGCTTCACAACAACTCCGTGACTGTTCTTGAATGGCCCAGCCAGAGCCCTGACTTAAACCCAATTGAGCATCTCTGGAGAGACCTAAAAATGGCTGTCCACCAACGTTTACCATCCAACCTGACAGAACTGGAGAGGATCTGCAAGGAGGAATGGCAGAGGATCCCCAAATCCAGGTGTGAAAGACTTGTTGCATCTTTCCCAAAAAGACTCCTGGCTGTATTAGATCAAAAGGGGGCTTCTACTAAATACCGAGCAAAGGGTCTGAATACTTAGGACCATGTGATATTTCAGTTTTTCTTTTTTAATAAATCTGCAACAATGTCAACAATTCTGTGTTTTTCTGTCAGTATGGGGTGCTATGTGTACATTCATGAGGAAGAAGAATGAACTTAAATGATTTTAGCAAATGGCTGCAATATAACAAAGAGTGAAAAATTTAAGGGGGTCTGAATACTTTCCGTACCCACTGTATATGTATATATACACATACACACATATAGGTGTGAAAGGAGCGGAACCCCATCCCTGCACTAATGAAATTATTTGCAGGGATGGGGTTCCACTCCTTTCACACCTATATGTCTGTATGTGTATATATATGTATATATATATATATATATATATATATATATATATATATATGTGTGTGTGTATACCCCTATACAGAAGTTCAGATGTCATGCCTGCCTCCAAAGACGCCCAAAAAATGCCCAATAAACACCTGAAGCAAAAACGCCCAGGTGTGAAAGGAGCGGAACCCCATCCCTGCGCTAATAAAAATTCTAAGAACAATTATCTTTTTTTTTTCTGGTTCTGGACATGCTACAGAGCTGAAACTTCACAGGTACACTTTTTAGACCCCCCAGACACTAAATCCAAAGAAATCTCATTTTTTTTCAATATTTTTTTCAATAATTGGCTCTCAAAAACGACAATTGGCATGACCCAGAACCCTAAGCACTTTTTAGGGGCATTTATTGGGTTTTAGGGCTTCAAAATTGTGTTTTTTGATTACCAAAGTTCGGGTCCCATTGATTTCAATGGGGTTCTGGAATCTGGACCCGAACTTTCGGGAAGTTCGGGTGTTCTGGCCGTATGAAACTTTTCAAAAGTTCGATCATCCCTAGTAGTGATGGCTGAGTTAATAAGAACCTGTGAGGCCAAAGGTATGTAGTGCCTCTCAGAGATATAGTCAATGAACCTGGTCGAATGCCTTCTCTGTGCCCAGGGAGAAGAGCAGACAAGATGTTTGATAGGACTCTGCCCATTGAAGCAGGTTTACAATGCGTCTGGTGCCATCAGATGCCTGGTGACCTTTCACAAAGCCCACCTGATTTGGGTATATTAGGAGGGGGCAGGGGCGTAACTACAGGGGTTGCAGGGGTTGCGATTGCAACCGGGCCCAATGCTCCAGGGGGCCCAGAATTGGATAGGAGGGGAGGCGGGGGCAGCATGTAGAGAAATCACTGTCCTCCTTTTTTCTCCTGTAGTTGCAGAAAGAAAATGGAGGAGATTGGATCCTCTGTATGCTACCCCCACCACTCCTCCTATCCAGTTCACTTGTGTTCTGCTGTCTCTGGGCCCCTGTGTGCTCGCCTGGTCCCCCCCCCCCACTGTGATCCCTCCCCTTTCCTGCCGGGTGCTGCAGGGGATGTGTAACAATAGAGAACCAGGAAGGGGTCAGTAAATATGTAATTTACCAGCTCCTTGCTTCTCTAAATGGGCAGAGTCATAGTCAGTTACATTGTAAAAAAATAAAATAAAATGATAAAAAATAATACAATTAAAATACCAAAAAATAAAAACTACTGACACCAGTGGGTGAACTTTCAGAATCGCAAAGGTCCCACTTGCAACCGGTCCCTGGCATTCCACCACCGTGGGGAGGCCCCAAGATGTCAGGAAGGGGGCCCACTGCAAAACTTGTGAAAGGGACCCGCTGTGGGACCGCAATAAAGGGCCCCGCAAGCGGAGTAAAAGGGCCCCAGGATCAGTGGGAAGAGACCGGGGCTTGAAGGGAAGGGCCCCGACCAGGGGTCCGGGGGGGCCCTTCATGGTTTCTTGCACCGGGGCCCTGAAGGTTCTAGTTACGCCTCTGGGAGGGGGATAATGTTTTCTAATCTAGCAGCAATGATTTTTGCATAAATGTTTGCCAGTGTTGAGGAGAGAGATGGGATGAAAGTTAGCTGGAAGATGGGGGGATTTTCTGGGCTTTGGCAGGGTGATTATTAATTCCTCCAAGGCTTCTTTAGAGAATGAAGCTCCTTTTGCTGCCGAGTTGTGTACAGTTTGTAGGTGTGGGGCTAGGATTAAACTGAATTTTTTGTAATACTCATTGTCAAAGCCATCTGGGCCTGGGGCTTTATGCATGGGCAATTTGGAAATCACCTTGGTGATCTCTTGTATTGAGAATGGGGTGGATAAATCAGTAAGATGTTCCTTGGATATTTTTGGAAGGCTAAATGAGGAGAGAAAGGATTGAATTGGGTGGCTGTAGGGGCAGGGAGAGCTTGAGTATAATTTAGATTATAGAGTTCCTTGTAGTATTCTGCAAACGTGTTCGCTATGTGGACCGAATTAGTGAGTCTTTTCTCATGTTTATTTAGTAGGAAATCTATTCTACTTCTGCTGGACTTAATCTGGTTCAAGAGATATGTGCCTATTTTGTTGCTTGCCAAATAAATTTTAAATTTTAGGCATTTTAAGAGAATGTCATACTGTGTGAAAAAAGCACTGTGAGAGCTGATGGCTAAGATCTTTAAATTGTTTGTCCCTATCTGGGGAGTATTGAGTTTTGTTCTGGGATAATGTATGTTTAGATTTTTTAAGATCGGTGATCTTCTGCATCCTCTTACGCTTCTCATGTGGTCCTAGTTTTATAAAAATGCCTCTCATAAAGGCCTTGCAGGGTGCTCATATGATATGTGCATTGTCCACAGAGTTGACATTTTGTACAAAACATTATTCTAGTTCCTTTTTGATATGCTGCTCGTGGATAGGGTTGTGAATAAGGTGAGTTTAGTCTCCACATTTTAGTAGAGGGATTGTTTTGGTCTAGATGGATTGTGAGTGAGGTTGGAGTGTGATTGAACCAAAGGATTGTGCCGATCTTCGCTTCAGACATTAGAAGGAATATGGGTTGCTCCACGAGAAACATGTCAATTCCGGAATACACATAAAGTGCATTTGAGTAAAAAGTGTAATCTTTTTCTGTACCATGTACATTTTTCCAGACATCATAAAGGCCTTCCTCCTTAATTAGTATATGTAAGTCATTGGTATGTCTCCTATTGAGGCTAGTGAAGTCTATGTTTGATTCGGGGACTGCGTTAAAGTCTCAGCACATTATGAGACCACCATATTGCACTGAGCGGATACGTTTAAAAAGGGTGCAGAGACATTTTTTCTGTTTGGTATTCAAGAGAGTAACTAAGGTAAGGGGTTGATGGTTAATCTTGGCACCCAGAATAATATATCTGTCATTTGAATTGCATTCCAAATACTCTTGTGAGAAAGTGACGGTGCCTTTAATTGCAATCATCACACCTTTGGTTGTTTTATCGAAGTTTGTAAAGAAGCAATGGGGAAATTTTGTGATGGGAAATGCTAGGGGGATTAAGTGTAGATATACAAGTTACCTGAGCACAGAAAATATCACATTTCTGTGAAAGGGCTTCTCTCTATAACATTGATCTTTTGTATGGACTGTTTAAAGCCTTAACCTTCAAGGAGGCAATTTGTAATGTCATCTTTACTATTGGAAATGTTGCACGGGTTAGTAAAGAGTGGTCAAATTAGGTACGTCCTGAAGTTAATTATGCCTCTACTTCAGTGGTTCTCAACTCCTGTCCTCAGGACTGACTAACATGCAAGATTTTAGGTATTAACTTGGGGAGATGCAGACTGGAATACTGCAATCACTGAGCAACAAAAGATATCACCCGTGATGTATTTTGGTTATCTTGCAAACCTGGCCTGTTAGTGGGTCCTGAGGACAGGAGTTGAGAACCACTGCTCTACTTGGATATGCCACATCCTATCCGTAGGAGAGCTTACTATGAACTGCTAGGTAACAACTTAAAAAAAATAATAAAAAACAAAAAAATAAAACGTAATTGTTATATATACTACGTAGGTACACTTGGTAGAAATGAACTAACTGAAATAATCAGACCTAGTGTCAGTCAAACTGAGATATTTAGATAAGCTACTAACTTGTGAAGGTACATGAACAACAGAAAGTCCGGCCTCAGGGAAGCACCATGATAGGAATTGCCTATGCGTGCTTTAAAAGCCCTTGTTTACTTAGCTCCTTATCCTGTTCCAGGGACTTTGTCTTGGCCTGAGGTGGTAAATCCGGAGGTTTGGGATGTTGAAGGTTGTGAATGTGGGTGGTGGGATATCTCATTGTTGTGGCTGCCTCTTTTATTCCGCCAGGGACTGGAGACCATACTTGTGCCCCTGATTAGTGAGTTGAAGTGTGGCTAAGAAAAGCCATTTTTGATAATTTTTTTGTGTCTTAGAGCATCTGTGATGGAAGAAAATTGCTCCTGCCTTGCTAGGGTTCCCCCCGAGAGGTTAGCATAAATAGATATATGAGAGAACGGTTAAAGAAGTTTACCTGCCTTGTGGGCTGCCGCCATAGTTCTGTCTGTAACGTGCAATAAATGGATTCTTTCCAGAATATCTCGTAGGACTGTATCTGAAAGTGAGCTTGGTTTGGCAATTCTGTGGGCTCTGTCTATGACCAGGTTTCGGATGTTCCATTGGGAGTGAGATTTTAAGCAGTTGGAGGAGATAGGGAACAATCACAGGAGGGGAAATTGTTTCAGGAACACTTCTAAATGTGAGATTTTTTCTCCTAGACCTAGCTTTCAAATTTGCAACTTTATTTTTTAGCCACTGGATGTCAGCATCGTGCTCCTGATAGCAGTCCACTAAATCATTATGTGCAGTTACAGAATCTCCTAGCTTAATTTCCAAATTTTCAACCCTTTCCTCTATCTGATCCACTTTTACTTGTAAATTGGTGATGTTTTTACACAATTCCACTTTTAAGTTCTGTTTTAGAGACTTTTATTGTTTTAGGGACATTACTTTTAGTGTATGCCAGTGGCGGCCGATGTGTTGGGGGTGCAGGGGTGCCACCCCCCCTATCAATGCATCCGGCCCCCTAATCTGCATGCGGGGATTTTTTTAATCACCTAATTAGAGCCAGAGGCTCTAATAGGCTGCAGCAAAGGGTGGACCCAGGGCGCACTGTGTGACAATAGAGAATTTAAATTTGCTATTGTCACACGGATCCTCCTCCTGGCCAATCAGGAAGCGGGTCCGAGACCCGCTTCCTGACTGGCCAAAAGGCAAACCCCATGCCATTGGCCGAGAAGGAGGCGGGAGGACTGAGGACTCGAGGAGACGAGGGGACGGAAGAGAAGCCGCCGCTACAGGTAAGTGCACTGGTCTTGGGGGGGGGGGGCTTGGCACGCTGTTCATTCTGCATTGAAAGGGGGCACACTGATGTCTGCATTGAAAGGGGGCACGCTGGTCTCTGCATTGAAGGGGGCACGATGATCTCTGCATTGAAGGGTGCACGCTGGTCTCTGCATTGAAAGGGGGCATGCTGGTCACTGCATTGAAAGGGGGCACGCTGGTCTCTGCATTGAAAGGGGGTACGTTGGTCTCTGCATTGAATGGGGGCACGCTGGTCTCTGCATTGAAAGGGGGCATACTGGTCTCTGCATTGAAAGGTGGCACGCTGGTCTCTGCATTGAAAGGGGGTACACTGGTCTCTGCATTGAAAGGGGGCATGCTGGTCTCTGCATTGAAAGGGGACATGCTGGTCTCTGCATTGAAAGGGGGTACGCTGGTCTCTGCATTGAAAGGGGGCACGCTGGTCTCTGCATTGAAGGGGGCACGCTGGTCACTGCATTGAAGGGGGCACGCTGGTCACTGCATTGAAGGGGGCACGCTGGTCACTGCATTGAAAGGGGGCACACTGGTCACTGCATTGAAAGGGGGCACGCTGGTCACTGTGCATTGAAAGGGGACACGATGGTCACTGTGCATTGAAAGGGGGCATGCTGGTCTCTCTGCATTGAAAGAGGGCACGCTGTGGTCACTCTGCATTGAAGGGGGCACACTATACCTTGATTACTGAAGGCCCCTTTCACACTTTTGTGACCTCAAAGTCATGCAATTTTTACAGCTTTTTTTGCCGCAAAGCAATGCCTATTACATTTTTCTGTTTGCGCCCCCCAAAAATTTTGAGCACCAGCCGCCACTGGTGTATGCTCTAATGCTGGTTGATCAGTGGCAGGAAAGGAGGATATTTTCATGTGGCTCCTGTCCTAAGTCACAGTACACAGTTCTCCATGAAAGTGTTGTATTTTTCACTTACATGTCCTTTAGACTGTGGCGAGGCAAAAGGCAAAATTGCAGGTCTCTTATTTGTCTGCTTTTGCTCCTGTTCCATGTCTTGGATCGCTGTTTCTGATGGGCTGGAATGTGTTGAAGCATCTGTGTGAGGGAGAGATGTGACCGAGCTGCCTCCAGTGCCCTGCCGTTCTGAGGGAAGAAATCTGTCAGCTTTTTAGGCTAGTGAGAGCAAGAGGAGCGGCTGTAATGTTCCAGTACCTTTGGTACCCTAAATTACTTTTTCACAAGTGTATGCGCCCCATCATTCTCTTTTGGAAAGGTGCGCATACACCTTTAAGACTGAAGCTGTCATCACTCAGTGCCGGACTAGATGGCTATTTAAAGCGCCGGTTCTCACTCACATGTGTTCGTTCAAACACCCTTACCTGGATGCTAACTTGGCTTGAAGCTTTCGTGCTTGCAAGCATACCTCACTGACGGAACCTCGCTGCGCTGATCCCTGCATCCCGCTTCCGGATCATCCGCTCCTCCTGAACCAACCTTCGGCTGTATTGCTATTAGTGCTAAGTACCCCGCAGGGGAACCCTCTATAAACTTATACTAAGCTTACACTATCTAGCTCTGCATAGTAAAGACTATTTATCACATCTGCATATCTAGATTGCTAGCTCTTAAGACTACTGCTTCTTATTCCTGCACTGGGTTGATCACTCTTGTATGTCCACCTGCTACTCTGTCATCTGCTACCATACATGATTGCTAAACCTACCTGCATCCATCTGCTACTGTCTTACCTTCAAGTGTCTGTCACCTACCACCTCCACTCAACCTGTCTCTTAAATCTTCATCACTGTGTTACTACATACATAAAGTCACTCTAGGAACCAGCTTGTTGAGTGTGTGTATTTACTAGCTGAATTAAGACCTTCCACACATGATGAGTCATTGAGGTTGGTAATGGTATCTCAGCATCTCTCTTACATGACTACTGAAGTGGAATATTTCTGCAGCTGAAAATCCACACCATACATGAAACGCAGGAGCGTTACAGCGGCGGGAGATAGCTCCTCTGGTCATCCCCACTCCAGGCAGTGACAGACACTTGATCTTGCGGGCTAAGGCTGCTGATTAACCACTGTAGGAGCTTTCCTCTACCAGAGCTCTGAGGTTAGGCAGCCATTATTGTGAGTGGCCAGACTACGCCCTCCCCCCCTCCACAGAAGGCTTTTTATCTTATCGCATAGAATGCATTAGGATAAAAAAAACCTTCTGACTTTACTACCCTTTTAAGTTTGATTTTACAGTTTGTATTTTGCTGACACTGCTCCCATATCTGCCAGGTAAGGGTTGGGGCACCCCTTTTGTGTCCTCAGCTTATCCCGCCCTCTGGCATCCTTGGATAAGATTAGTGCCCCCTACTTGACAGTTTGGCAAAAGAGTTTTATAGTATGGTTTTATATATACTATTTGTAAGTGTTTGAAAAGTATCTGCTCCCTAAAACTCCTGAAGACACAATGAATACCATGAAACATGTTAAGAATCACCGACTGCTCAAATGTTCCTGATTACTGTTATTGAAGGGACTATTGTCTTTTCTGTCATTTCAGTTGTATGTATAAGATGTAGGAACAGTGGTTCAGTCAATTGGGAGTGTACACCCTTATATGGGCACTTCTATTTAAATTATCTAAAATGTTGGATGTTTTTTAACATGATGTTTTGTAATAAAACTTTTGTTTGATTTTAACTAAATTTTGCAGGTGTCTTTCCTGTTCTCGCACTAGGGCCTCAAGAAATAAAGTAGGAAGTCAGGAAGTCAGATATAACATTTATTCCCCTTGAAAGCCTGAAAGTGCTTTTTGGTTTTTGGGCCTCTCTATCAATCTCAGCAGTGGAAAAAGTTGCATGCCTGTGGTATCCTCCTAGTTAGTAGGAGAAGAAAAATGTGATTTGGGGTGTAATTGTAAGTATACCAATGTTGTGTGTGAGAAAACACTTGTTAAAATTATACTTTTGTAAAATATAGTCACATTTTATTAACTCTCGTCATTTCCCCCAAAAAATTGTGGCAACATATTACACAAAAAACACATCATGTTTCTTACTAAATACCTTGGAGTGTCTACTTTCTATAAATTGGTCATTTTGGGGGTATTTGTATTGTCCTGACATTTTAGGGCCTCAAAAAAGTTGATACTCTGTCAGTACATCAGAGGTCAAATATTCAGTATATAAACTAAAGAAATTATCATGCTCAGTATACCAAAACAACATCAAAATTAACAATTAAAAAAGCAGCACACTGAACATTTGAATACTGGAGTAAAAAAAACATACAACTGAAAATCGTTGTGCTGTTATTTTAAATCAAACAATGTCAAAATGACAAAGGGAATGGCGCAAGAAAATTATTGAATCTCTGATATGGATGAATATTTTTCAAAACCATTAATTAACCACTTCAATACTAGGCACATTCACCCCCTTCCTGCCAAGCCCAATTTTCAGCTTTCAGCGATGTCACATTTTGAATGACAATTGCACGATCATGCAACACTGTACCCAAATTAATTTTTTATATCATTTTCCTTACGCAAATAGAGCTTTCTTTTCTTGGTATTTAATTACCACTGGGTTTTTTTGTTTTTTGCTAAGAAAACAAAAAATATTGAAAAAAAAAGTTTTTCTTAGTTTCTGTCAGAAAATTTTGTAAATAAGTAATTTTTCTCCTTCACTGATGTGTGCTGATGAAGCTGCACTGATGGGCACTGATGGACACTAATAGGCTGCACTGATGGGCACTGATGAGGCAGCACTGAAGAGCACTGATGAGGAGGCACTAATATGCAGCACTAATGGGTACTGTTAGGTGGCATGGATATGAAGCACTGATGAGCACTGATGGGCGGCACTTATGGGCAATGATAGGTGGCACTGATGGGAACTAATGGGCGGCACTGATGGGCAGGCACTGATGGCCACTGAAAGGCAGCATTGATTGACATAACTGATGGGCACAGATTGGCCTCACTAAAGGGCACAAACTGGTGTCACTGATGGGCACAGACTGGTGTAACTGATGGGCACAGACTAGTATCACTGATGGGCACAGAGTGGCATCACTGATGGGTACTGCTTATGCTGAATATTAATCAAGATTCGGATGATCAGTGCCCTGATTAACTTTACACGTCTTCCCTGTGAGGAGATGCTGCTGATAAGGTGAGCCAATAAACGGCACTTCCTTGTTTAAATGTGATCAGGAGGAGTGGATTGCGGTGATGGTGTGCGTTCCGCTGTGCATTCCACCGCTTAGGAAGTGACGTGTGAAGGTCAATAGTTTGGCTTTAGACCACTCATTAACACATTAGCTAATGTATACTTTGGGAACAAACTCACATCTCATTCTGCCAGCACATCACAGATGAATTAAAATTGTTTTTAAGTGGGTGTATTACTTTAGGAGGCAATTTTAGTATCCCCCTTAACCCACTACAAGATACATCAACAGAACAAAACGTGTTCCATATATAGAGAGAACCATGAATGCCAACATGTACTGTGACATACTGAAGCAGAGCATGATCCCCCTCCCTTCGGAGACTGTGCAACAGGGCAGTATTCTAACAGGATAAAGATAGCAAACCCACCTCCAAGACTAGTGTTGAGCGAACACGGACTGTATTATTCGTGTTCGTACCGAATAATTGGATTTTTGTTACCCAAACACGAACACGGACACTTTACTGTATATTCGGGTAAAAATCCGTGTTCGGTCGTTTTATTTCCGGGTTTTGCATGCTTTGGCGCTCTTTTCATGGCGGGCTTTCAACAGCCAATCAACAATCGATTAACTGGTGTGCCTTAAGCCATCCCAGCCATGCCTGCAAATGTCTCAGTAGCTGTGATTGGCCGTCTGAAGCATGTGACCAAGTCTTTATAAGTTCGAGGCAGCCGCAGCGGCGTCATTATGCTGCTTAGATCAGGGACAGAGCACACATCAACGTGCTGGCTGCTGATTAGGGAAAGATAGGCAGGAAAAAAACATTTGTGTCCGGATAGAATTGAGGGACAGGTCGGAGTGTTTAGGCAGGGCGAGTTGTAGGCATTTTAGGGATAGAGTCTGCTGAATTATAGGGTCAGTGTGTTCTACAAACTACAATCGATATTGCTGTGTGGGGTGGGGTCTGCACTTACTTCTCCTGATCTACGATCTCTTCTCAATCCTGTTAGGGACAGAGTCTGCTGAATTTTAGGGAAAGTGTGTTCTACAAACTACAATCGATATTGCTGTGTGGTGTGGGATAGGAGATGGGCAGGTGTCAGTGATCCACATCCATTTTTCTGTGTGTGGGCTGCAGTGAACACAATCTTTTTGGGGTGCAGTGAACACAATCTTTGTGGGGTGCAGTGAACAAAATCTTTGTGGGGTGCAGTGAACAAAACCTTTGTGGGGGTACAGTGAACACAATCTTTGTGGGGTGCAGTGAAGACAATCCTTGTGGGGTGCAGTGAAGACAATCCTTGTGGGGTGCAGTGAACAAAATCTTTGGGGGGTACAGTGAACACAATCTTTGTGGGGTGCAGAGAAGACAATCCTTGTGGGGTGCAGTGAACAAAATCTTTGGGGGGGTACAGTGAACACAATCTTTGTGGGGTGCAGTGAACAAAACCTTTGTGGGGTGCAGTGAACACAATCTTTGTGGGGTGCAGTGAAGACAATCCTTGTGGGGTGCAGTGAACAAAATCTTTGGGGGGTACAGTGAACACAATCTTTGTGGGGTGCAGTGAACAAAACCTTTGTGGGGTACAGTGAACACAATCTTTGTGGGGTGCAGTGAACAAAACCTTTGTGGGGTACAGTGAACACAATCTTTGTGGGGTGCAGTGAAGACAATCCTTTTGGAGTGCAGTGAACACAATCTTTGTGGGGTACAGTGAACACAATCTTTGTGGGGTGCAGTGAACAAAACCTTTGTGGGGTACAGTGAACACAATCTTTGTGGGGTGCAGTGAACACAATCTTTGTGGGGTGCAGTGAACAAAACCTTTGTGGGGTGCAGTGAACACAACCTTTGTGGGGTACAGTGAACACAATCTTTGTGGGGTGCAGTGAACAAAACCTTTGTGGGGTACAGTGAACACAATCTTTGTGGGGTGCAGTAAACAAAACCTTTGTGGGGTACAGTGAACACAATCTTTGTGGGGTGCAGTGAAGACAATCCTTTTGGAGTGCAGTGAACAAAATCTTTGTGGGGTACAGTGAACACAATCTTTGTGGGGTGCAGTGAAGACAATCCTTGTGGGGTGCAGTGAAGACAATCCTTGTGGGGTGCAGTGAACAAAATCTTTGGGGGGTACAGTGAACACAATCTTTGTGGGGTGCAGTGAAGACAATCCTTGTGGGGTGCAGTGAACAAAATCTTTGGGGGGTACAGTGAACACAATCTTTGTGGGGTGCAGTGAAGACAATCCTTGTGGGGTGCAGTGAAGACAATCCTTGTGGGGTGCAGTGAAGACAATCTTTGTGGGGTGCAGTGAACAAAATCTTTGGGGGGTACAGTGAACACAATCTTTGTGGGGTGCAGTGAACAAAACCTTTGTGGGGTACAGTGAACACAATCTTTGTGGGGTGCAGTGAACAAAACCTTTGTGGGGTACAGTGAACACAATCTTTGTGGGGTGCAGTGAAGACAATCCTTTTGGAGTGCAGTGAACACAATCTTTGTGGGGTACAGTGAACACAATCTTTGTGGGGTGCAGTAAACAAAACCTTTGTGGGGTACAGTGAACACAATCTTTGTGGGGTGCAGTGAACACAATCTTTGTGGGGTACAGTGAACACAATCTTTGTGGGGTACAGTGAACACAATCTCATACTTCTGAAGCTTTGAGGGTGCTGCCTGTTCTATACTCCTCCTCCTCCTCCTCATCCATCCTTTTAGGTGTACAAACAATAGTAATTGGGGCCTAGTGTGCTTCTGTACGTGTGAAAAACATACACTTTTTTTGATCATATTTCCTATTCCGTTATTCAATAAAAACCTTTGGGGCTCAATTAAATTGCGGAATAGTCTGTGTCGGTACGTGTGAGATCCACCTTTCCAAGTTTTTGGGGTTCATCTCATACTTCTGAAGCTTTGAGGGTGCTGCCTGTTCTATACTCCTCCTCCTCCTCTTCCTCATCCATCCTTTTAGGTGTACAAACAATAGTAATTGGGGCCTAGTGTGCTTCTGTACGTGTGAAAAACATACACTTTTTTTTTTATCATATTTCCTATTCCGCTATTCAATAAAAACCTTTGGGGCTCAATTAAATTGCGGAATAGTCTGTGTCGGTACGTGTGAGATCCACCTTTCCAAGTTTTTGGGGTTCATCTCATACTTCTGAAGCTTTGAGGGTGCTGCCTGTTCTATACTCCTCCTCCTCCCCCTCCTCATCCATCCTTTTAGGTGTACAAACAATAGTAATTGGGGCCTAGTGTGCTTCTGTACGTGTGAAAAACATACACTTTTTTTTGATCATATTTCCTATTCCGCTATTCAATAAAAACCTTTGTGGCTCAATTAAATTGCGGAATAGTCTGTGTCGGTACGTGTGAGATCCACCTTTCCAAGTTTTTGGGGTTCATCTCATACTTCTGAAGCTTTGAGGGTGCTGCCTGTTCTATACTCCTCCTCCTCCTCTTCCTCATCCATCCTTTTAGGTGTACAAACAATAGTAATTGGGGCCTAGAGTGCTTCTGTACGTTTGAAAAACATACACTTTTTTTTGATCATATTTCCTATTCCGCTATTCAATAAAAACCTTTGGGGCTCAATTAAATTACGGAATAGTCTGTG
Organism: Pelophylax lessonae; assembly: GCF_965119305.1. Taxonomy (NCBI): domain Eukaryota; kingdom Metazoa; phylum Chordata; class Amphibia; order Anura; family Ranidae; genus Pelophylax; species Pelophylax lessonae. The sequence continues at coordinate 298,512,093 of NC_138772.1, forward strand.
TCGGTACGTGTGAGATCCACCTTTCCAAGTTTTTGGGGTTCATCTCATACTTCTGAAGCTTTGAGGGTGCTGCCTGTTCTATACTCCTCCTCCTCCTCTTCCTCATCCATCCTTTTAGGTGTACAAACAATAGTAATTGGGGCCTAGTGTGCTTCTGTACGTGTGAAAAACATACACTTTTTTTTGATCATATTTCCTATTCCGCTATTCAATAAAAACCTTTGGGGCTCAATTAAATTGCGGAATAGTCTGTGTCGGTACGTGTGAGATCCACCTTCCCAAGTTTTTGGGGTTCATCTCATACTTCTGAAGCTTTGAGGGTGCTGCCTGTTCTATACTCCTCCTCCTCCTCTTCCTCATCCATCCTTTTAGGTGTACAAACAATAGTAATTGGGGCCTAGTGTGCTTCTGTACGTGTGAAAAACATACACTTTTTTTTTTATCATATTTCCTATTCCGCTATTCAATAAAAACCTTTGGGGCTCAATTAAATTGCGGAATAGTCTGTGTCGGTACGTGTGAGATCCACCTTTCCAAGTTTTTGGGGTTCATCTCATACTTCTGAAGCTTTGAGGGTGCTGCCTGTTCTATACTCCTCCTCCTCCCCCTCCTCATCCATCCTTTTAGGTGTACAAACAATAGTAATTGGGGCCTAGTGTGCTTCTGTACGTGTGAAAAACATACACTTTTTTTTGATCATATTTCCTATTCCGCTATTCAATAAAAACCTTTGGGGCTCAATTAAATTGCGGAATAGTCTGTGTCGGTACGTGTGAGATCCACCTTTCCAAGTTTTTGGGGTTCATCTCATACTTCTGAAGCTTTGAGGGTGCTGCCTGTTCTATACTCCTCCTCCTCCTCTTCCTCATCCATCCTTTTAGGTGTACAAACAATAGTAATTGGGGCCTAGAGTGCTTCTGTACGTTTGAAAAACATACACTTTTTTTTGATCATATTTCCTATTCCGCTATTCAATAAAAACCTTTGGGGCTCAATTAAATTGCGGAATAGTCTGTGTCGGTACGTGTGAGATCCACCTTTCCAAGTTTTTGGGGTTCATCTCATACTTCTGAAGCTTTGAGGGTGCTGCCTGTTCTATACTCCTCCTCCTCCTCTTCCTCATCCATCCTTTTAGGTGTACAAACAATAGTAATTGGGGCCTAGAGTGCTTCTGTACGTGTGAAAAACATACACTTTTTTTTGATCATATTTCCTATTCCGCTATTCAATAAAAACCTTTGGGGCTCAATTAAATTGCGGAATAGTCTGTGTCGGTACGTGTGAGATCCACCTTTCCAAGTTTTTGGGGTTCATCTCATACTTCTGAAGCTTTGAGGGTGCTGCCTGTTCTATACTCCTCCTCCTCCTCTTCCTCATCCATCCTTTTAGGTGTACAAACAATAGTAATTGGGGCCTAGAGTGCTTCTGTACGTTTGAAAAACATACACTTTTTTTTGATCATATTTCCTATTCCGCTATTCAATAAAAACCTTTGGGGCTCAATTAAATTGCGGAATAGTCTGTGTCGGTACGTGTGAGATCCACCTTTCCAAGTTTTTGGGGTTCATCTCATACTTCTGAAGCTTTGAGGGTGCTGCCTGTTCTATACTCCTCCTCCTCCTCCTCCTCCTCATCCATCCTTTTAGGTGTACAAACAATAGTAATTGGGGCCTAGTGTGCTTCTGTACGTGTGAAAAACATACACTTTTTTTTGATCATATTTCCTATTCCGCTATTCAATAAAAACCTTTGGGGCTCAATTAAATTGCGGAATAGTCTGTGTCGGTACGTGTGAGATCCACCTTTCCAAGTTTTTGGGGTTCATCTCATACTTCTGAAGCTTTGAGGGTGCTGCCTGTTCTATACTCCTCCTCCTCCTCCTCATCCATCCTTTTAGGTGTACAAACAATAGTAATTGGGGCCTAGTGTGCTTCTGTACGTGTGAAAAACATACACTTTTTTTGATCATATTTCCTATTCCGTTATTCAATAAAAACCTTTGGGGCTCAATTAAATTGCGGAATAGTCTGTGTCGGTACGTGTGAGATCCACCTTTCCAAGTTTTTGGGGTTCATCTCATACTTCTGAAGCTTTGAGGGTGCTGCCTGTTCTATACTCCTCCTCCTCCTCTTCCTCATCCATCCTTTTAGGTGTACAAACAATAGTAATTGGGGCCTAGTGTGCTTCTGTACGTGTGAAAAACATACACTTTTTTTTTTATCATATTTCCTATTCCGCTATTCAATAAAAACCTTTGGGGCTCAATTAAATTGCGGAATAGTCTGTGTCGGTACGTGTGAGATCCACCTTTCCAAGTTTTTGGGGTTCATCTCATACTTCTGAAGCTTTGAGGGTGCTGCCTGTTCTATACTCCTCCTCCTCCCCCTCCTCATCCATCCTTTTAGGTGTACAAACAATAGTAATTGGGGCCTAGTGTGCTTCTGTACGTGTGAAAAACATACACTTTTTTTTGATCATATTTCCTATTCCGCTATTCAATAAAAACCTTTGGGGCTCAATTAAATTGCGGAATAGTCTGTGTCGGTACGTGTGAGATCCACCTTTCCAAGTTTTTGGGGTTCATCTCATACTTCTGAAGCTTTGAGGGTGCTGCCTGTTCTATACTCCTCCTCCTCCTCTTCCTCATCCATCCTTTTAGGTGTACAAACAATAGTAATTGGGGCCTAGAGTGCTTCTGTACGTTTGAAAAACATACACTTTTTTTTGATCATATTTCCTATTCCGCTATTCAATAAAAACCTTTGGGGCTCAATTAAATTGCGGAATAGTCTGTGTGAAGCTTTGAGGGTGCTGCCTGTTCTATACTCCTCCTCCTCCTCCTCATCCATCCTTTTAGGTGTACAAACAATAGTAATTGGGGCCTAGTGTGCTTCTGTACGTGTGAAAAACATACACTTTTTTTGATCATATTTCCTATTCCGTTATTCAATAAAAACCTTTGGGGCTCAATTAAATTGCGGAATAGTCTGTGTCGGTACGTGTGAGATCCACCTTTCCAAGTTTTTGGGGTTCATCTCATACTTCTGAAGCTTTGAGGGTGCTGCCTGTTCTATACTCCTCCTCCTCCTCTTCCTCATCCATCCTTTTAGGTGTACAAACAATAGTAATTGGGGCCTAGTGTGCTTCTGTACGTGTGAAAAACATACACTTTTTTTTGATCATATTTCCTATTCCGCTATTCAATAAAAACCTTTGGGGCTCAATTAAATTGCGGAATAGTCTGTGTCGGTACGTGTGAGATCCACCTTTCCAAGTTTTTGGGGTTCATCTCATACTTCTGAAGCTTTGAGGGTGCTGCCTGTTCTATACTCCTCCTCCTCCTCTTCCTCATCCATCCTTTTAGGTGTACAAACAATAGTAATTGGGGCCTAGAGTGCTTCTGTACGTTTGAAAAACATACACTTTTTTTTGATCATATTTCCTATTCCGCTATTCAATAAAAACCTTTGGGGCTCAATTAAATTGCGGAATAGTCTGTGTCGGTACGTGTGAGATCCACCTTTCCAAGTTTTTGGGGTTCATCTCATACTTCTGAAGCTTTGAGGGTGCTGCCTGTTCTATACTCCTCCTCCTCCTCTTCCTCATCCATCCTTTTAGGTGTACAAACAATAGTAATTGGGGCCTAGTGTGCTTCTGTACGTGTGAAAAACATACACTTTTTTTTGATCATATTTCCTATTCCGCTATTCAATAAAAACCTTTGGGGCTCAATTAAATTGCGGAATAGTCTGTGTCGGTACGTGTGAGATCCACCTTTCCAAGTTTTTGGGGTTCATCTCATACTTCTGAAGCTTTGAGGGTGCTGCCTGTTCTATACTCCTCCTCCTCCTCCTCCTCATCCATCCTTTTAGGTGTACAAACAATAGTAATTGGGGCCTAGTGTGCTTCTGTACGTGTGAAAAACATACACTTTTTTTTGATCATATTTCCTATTCCGCTATTCAATAAAAACCTTTGGGGCTCAATTAAATTGCGGAATAGTCTGTGTCGGTACGTGTGAGATCCACCTTTCCAAGTTTTTGGGGTTCATCTCATACTTCTGAAGCTTTGAGGGTGCTGCCTGTTCTATACTCCTCCTCCTCCTCTTCCTCATCCATCCTTTTAGGTGTACAAACAATAGTAATTGGGGCCTAGTGTGCTTCTGTACGTGTGAAAAACATACACTTTTTTTTGATCATATTTCCTATTCCGCTATTCAATAAAAACCTTTGGGGCTCAATTAAATTGCGGAATAGTCTGTGTCGGTACGTGTGAGATCCACCTTTCCAAGTTTTTGGGGTTCATCTCATACTTCTGAAGCTTTGAGGGTGCTGCCTGTTCTATACTCCTCCTCCTCCTCATCCATCCTTTTAGGTGTACAAACAATAGTAATTGGGGCCTAGTGTGCTTCTGTACGTGTGAAAAACATACACTTTTTTTTGATCATATTTCCTATTCCGCTATTCAATAAAAACCTTTGTGGCTCAATTAAATTGCGGAATAGTCTGTGTCGGTACGTGTGAGATCCACCTTTCCAAGTTTTTGGGGTTCATCTCATACTTCTGATGATTTGAGGGTGCTGCCTGTTCCATACTCCTCTTCCTCATCCTCCCTTTAGGGTAGGAAAAAATTTAATCGGGCCTAGTCTGTGTTTGTACGTGTGAGATACACAGTTTTTTATCCTATTCCGCTATTCAATACACACCCTTTTGGTGTAAAAAACATTAAATTGCGGCATAGTTTGCATATTTGACTGTGAGATACACTCGTGCGATACTGTTGTTCTTTTGTTCCGCTATTCAATAAAGACCTTTCTAGGGCAAGATCTTAAATTTCAGAAATATGAGGAGAGCGTCAAATAGGGGCCGTGGCCTGGGTCGTGGTGGTGCTGCTGCTAGAGCTCCTGTTGCAAGGAGAGGACGTGGTCGATCTGTGCCAGCTACACGCACAAGTGAAACACCTTCCTCAAGTGTGAGTAGGCGACAGAACCTGCATCAGTATTTGGTAGGGCATCATACGCCCCTAGAAGTGATGAGGCCAGAACAAGTGGAGGCGATAGTAGATTGGTTTGCTGCTGACAGTGCCTCCAGTTCCTTCACATTGTCTCCCACCCAGTCTACTGCAGAAAGGTCACAGTTGGCACCTGCAGCCGATGTCCAACCGTCTTTCACCTCACCCCCTTGCAAATCAGGCAAGCAGTCTGAGCCCCAAGCCATACAGCAGTTTCTTCTTCTTTTTGATGACTCTGTCAGCAGGGTTTCCCAGGGCCATCCACCTAGCCCTGCCCCAGAAGTGGAAGAGATTGAGTGCAGCGATGCCCAACCACTTATTTCTCAAGATGAGTACATGCAAGGATCATCGCAGCACGTCTCCGATGATGACGAAACGCAGGTGCCAACTGCTGCGGCGTTCAGCATTGTGGAGACCGACAAGGAGGGCAGGGGTGAAGACTGGGTGGAAGATGATGTGGAGGACGATGAGGTCCTCGACCCCACATGGAATGAACGTCATGCAGGTGACCTGAGTAGTTTGGAGGAAGAGGTGGTGGTCGCACAGAGCCACCAGCACAGCAGAAGAGGGAGCAGGGTGCAGAAGCGGAGCGGCCGTGCCCTAGACACTACGCCCGCTACTGCCCAACGCAGCAAGGGAACAAGCGCACCAAAGTCAGCTCAAAGGAGTTCTCTAGCGTGGAAGTTCTTTAGAAAATGTGCTGATGACAGGACACGAGTGGTTTGCACCCTGTGCAATCAGAGCTTGAAGCGAGGCATAAACCTTCTCAACCTGAGCACAACCTGCATGATCAGGCATCTAAGTGCAAAGCACGAGCTGCAGTGGAGTACACACCTTCAAAACCAAGAAACGTCTCTGGCTCATCCTGCTTCCTCTTCTGCTGCAGTCTCGGCCGCTCCAGCCACATCTGTAGTGATACCGGCACCTGCCACCCCGCAAACAGACGATCTGTCAGCAACACCACCACCTGGGTCACCAACAACCATCTCCACAATGTCCCGTGGAAGCGTTCAGCTTTCCATCTCCCAAACACTTGAGAGGAAGAGGAAGTACCCCCCTACCCACCCGCGATCCCTGGCCCTGAATGCCAGCATTTCAAAATTATTGGCCTTTGAAATGCTGTCATTCCGTCTGGTGGAGACGCACAGTTTTAAAAACCTTATGTCGGTGGCTGTCCCACAGTACGTCGTGCCCAGCCGTCACTACTTTTCCAGGCAAGCCATCCCTTCCCTGCACAACCAAGTGGGGGAAAAAATCAGGTGTGCACTGCGCAACGCCATCTGTGCCAAGGTCCACCTAACTACCGATACGTGGACCAGTAAGCATGGTCAGGGGCGTTATATCTCCCTAACGGCACACTGGGTAAATGCAGTGGCGGATGGGCCTGAGGCAGATAGCAATTTGGCGCATGTCCTTCCACCACCGAGGATTGCAGGGCGCTTCAGTTTGCCTCCTGTTCCTAACTCCTCCTACTCCGCTTCCTCATCCTCTACCGCCTCCTCATCCGGACAGCGTAACACCTTCACCACCAACTTCAGCACGGCCAGGGGTAAACGACAGCAGGCAGTTTTACAACTTGCCTGTTTGGGGGACAAACCACACACCGCGCAGGAGTTGTGGAGGAGCATGGAACAGCAGACAAATGAGTGGTTGCTGCCAGCGAGCCTCAAGCCCGGCCTGGTGGTGTGCGATAACGGGAGAAATCTCATAGCAGCTCTGGGCCTAGCCGGTTTGACGCACATCCCTTGCCTGGCGCATGTGCTGAATTTGGTGGTGCAGAGGTTCCTTAAAAACTACCCCGATATGTCAGAGCTGCTGCAGAAAGTGCGGGCCGTTTGTGCGCACTTTCGGCGTTCTCACCCTGCTGCTGCTCGCCTGGCAGCGCTGCAGCGTAACTTCGGCCTTCCCGCTCACCGCCTCATATGTGACGTGCCCACAAGGTGGAACTCCACCTTGCACATGCTGGAAAGACTGTGCGAGCAGCAGCAGGCCATAGTGGAGTTTCAGCTGCAGCACGCACGCGTGAGTCGCTCTGCGGAACAGCACCACTTCACCACCAATAACTGGGCCTCCATGCGAGACCTGTGTGCCTTGTTGCGCTGTTTTGAGTACTCCACCAACATGGCCAGTGGCAATGACGCCGTTCTCAGCTTAACTATCCCACTTCTATGCCTCCTTGAAAAAACAATTCGGGCGATGATGGAAGAGGATGTGGCACAGGATGAGGAGGAGGAGGAGGATGAAGAGGTAACATTTCCAAGGCTTTCAGGGCAGTCATTCGCAAGGGGCTCCGAGGGTGGGTTCCTGCACACACAAACGCCAGGGACACAATTGTCCAGCAGGGGCACAGTTCTGGAGGATGAGGAGGATGAGGAGGAGGAGGAGCTGGAGGAGGAGATGGAACCATGTTCACAGCAGGGTGGCACCCAGGCCAGCTCATGGCCATCACGGGTGCGTGGCTGGGGGGATACAGAGGACACGGACGATACACCTCCCACAGAGGACAGCCTTTCGTCGCCTCTGGGCAGCCTGGCACACATGAGCGATTACATGCTGCAGTGTCTCCACAACGACCGCCGAGTTGCCCACATTCTAACTTGTGCTGATTACTGGGTGGCCACGCTGCTGGATCCCCGTTACAAGGACAACGTACCGTCCTTAATTCACTCACTGGAGCGCGATCGCAAGATGCGCGAGTACAAGCGCACGCTGGTAGACGCCATGCTGCTGGCATTCCCATCTGACAGCGGGGCCACAGTGGAAGCACAAGGCAGAGGAGGAGGAGGAGGAGGTCGCCAACTCAACCAGGGCACCGCCAGCACCTCAGAAGGCAGGGTTAGCATGGCCAAAATGTGGAAAAGCTTTGTCAGCACGCCACAACAAACAGCAGCACCAGCAGCTCAGATGGAACGTCTTAGCAGGAGGCAGCATTTTACCAACATGGTGGAGCAGTATGTGTGCACACGCCTACATGTAGTGAATGAGGGGTCTGCCTCCTTCAACTTCTGGGTCTCCAAATTGGGCACATGGCCTGAGCTTGCCCTTTACGCCTTGGAGGTGCTGGCGTGCCCTGCAGCCAGTGTATTATCTGAACGGGTATTTAGCACGGCTGGGGGTGTTATAACAGACAAGCGCAGCCGCCTGTCCAGAGACAATGTGGACAAGCTCACGTTCATTAAAATGAACCAGGCATGGATCCCACGGGACTTTTCCGTACCTTGTGCAGAATAGCAATGGATACCGACCTTACCCAGCCATTGTTCCATTTTTGCTCTTTCTCACTCTTTTGGGGTGTACCCTCATTTAAAATTTGTGAAAAGAAGCAGTGTTGGCTACCTCGTCCTCCTCCTCAGGGCCAGATTAACGTAGGGGCTATTGGAGCTGCAGCTCCATGCAGGCCCCTACCTTTTATATAGGCCCCGGGTTGGCCATATTCACTGTGACCGCTCTTCTGTCACTTGTAAACACAGAAGTCTGGCTTCTATGCTCGCTTCCCCAGGCAGCACCCTCAGAACCTCCCCACACAGCGCGAAGGCCGGACAAGGAGGGACAGTTGCCGATGCATGGATGTGTTTATGGGCTTCAGAGACAGCATCCCATGTTGAATTAGGCATGCATGGCTGCACCCTTCCTCCTCTGGGTGCATGCCAAGGCACGGCCCTTAAGGCCCTTCAAAATCCTCAGCACCAAGACCATGATGCTCTTAATCCGGCCCTGGTCCTCCTCCACCGCCGCTTCCACCTACACCGCCCATAGGTGTGCGCAGCCTATTGCATTAGGGTGTGCACCCCAAAGTTGAAATACACATGCATGTGTTTGCCTACATGTACATGGCCCCGATACATTACTCTCCCTGCTGGCAAAGAGAAATAGAGCAGAGCAGGTGCGAGGGAGATCTTTCCCATCTCCTCACTGGCAAACAGAGCGATAATGCTATGTGCCCTAGGTGATTAGGGTGTGCCCAGGTACACCAGGCACACCCTGTGCGCACGCCTATGACACCGCCACATCCACCACCACCTCAACCTCCCTCCTACTCCATATGGGCCTCGTCCTTCAGAGATGAAGAACATTGTTTTATTTTTCTGTTTTTTTTTTGTTGTTTTAAGTTATTTCCCTATCCACATTTGTTTGCAGAGCACTTGCCATGCTCTTAACTACGTTTGGCTGCCATTTGCAGCACTCTAGCCCTTTCCATTGGTGTTTTAGAGCAATTTTAGTGCCTTAAAGTTCGGGTCCCCATTGACTTCAATGGGGTTCGGTGTCCGGGAAAAGTTTGGTAAAAGTCCGGGACACGGACCCGGACTTTTTTTTAAAGTTCGGCCGAACCCGTCGAACACGGACATCTAGGTGTCCGCTCAACCCTATCCAAGACGACTACTGCCTTGCTAAAGAAGCTGAGGGTAAAGGTGATGGACTGGCCAAGCATGTCTCCATACCTAAACCCTATTGTGCATCTGTGGGGCATTCTCAAACAGAAGGTTGAGGAGCACAAGGTCTCTAACATCCACCAGCTCTGTTGTCGTGGAGGAGTGGAAGAGGACTCCAGTGGCAACCTGGGAATCTCTGGTGAACTCCATGCCCAAGAGGGTTAAGGCAGTACTGGAAAATAATGGTGACCACATAAAATATTGACACTTTGTGCCAATTTGGAAATTTTCACTTAGGGGTGTACTCGCTTATGTTTCTAGCAGTTTAGACATTAATGGCTGTGTGTTTTGAGTTATTTTGAGGGGACAGCAAATTTACACTATTATACAAACTGTACACTCACTACTTTACATTGTAGCAAAGTGTCATTTCTTCAGTGTTGTCACATGAAAAGATCTAATAAAATATTTACAAAAATGTCAGGGGTGGACACACTTTTGTGAGATACTGTAAACCTAAATGACAACAAGATTGAACAATACCTTTTGCCCTGGATTCCAGGCCTATGAATCCTCTCCAGCCACTGCTTCCAGAAGAGTCTTGATCTACTTGATCCCTTCATTGCCGCATTTCTACACAGGTCGCTAAACTCCCTTTCATCTCCATTAGCGAAAGCTGCAGATGAAGAGGAGCACTGCTCGTTCCAAACTCCAGTGCTGGAAGGGGTAAGCCTGTCACAGGGGACAGTCGGATCACTACTGATGTAAGGCTATGTGAGAGGGGGAGAAGACAGGGTGAAGACCCCTGAACTAGTGGGGGGGGGGGGGGGAGGATTGCCTTCAGAGAGCAATGTACTTTTATAACAAATAACACAGGGCCTTGCTGTATAATGTGTCTGACTACTGTATACTTTATAGCTACTCCACTTATGCACTTAATTGTAAGCCCTACTTATTTTTGACTTAAAGGGACTGAGTTTATATTCGACCCCCTCAGGGTGTGCCATACTGCTTAGAATACTAAACTGTACATCATTATCGCCACTTCACCGCTCCTTTTTGGGTGATAATTATTTTTCTCTGCTGCCTGAGTATTCTTGCTTTTTCATTGTGTCCTCCCCTCTTCGCCTTACAGTCAATACCACCAGGGGCCCAGGATGAGAGGCAAATCAAAAGCCAGCAAAGTAGCCCTACCTGCCCCAAGCCCAGGGTGACAGATGCTGATCTGTCGGCTGAGATTCTGGCAAGAAGGAGACTTCCTAAACCCCTGATAGATCAGCTGTGAGCCTCTAATATCTCCTATTGTTGGGGTTTCCTGGCCTGCCTCAAAGTGAAAAAAAGGTGGCAGTATGGTGGTCCTGAGATTTCCAGAAGATTTGGGAGAATTGTGAAACAAATTGAACCTACCACTCCCAGCTCTCCCGGGGTGGGATGGGACCCCAGACATGTCAATGATGCTGAGGGAGGAGTGATGGTCTCAGGTGGAAAGAAGAGGCGGGGTGGAGGAGGTGGATGGGGGAATGGAGAGGAGTGGGTGGGGGGAGGTGGGGACGTGAGATTGTCTCCCTCCTCCTCTCTCTTTTTTTCCATCCCTTTCTTCCTTCTTTGGGAGGCAGCGGGGAGGAGAGGGCGGGAGGGCTTGTTAATTGGTAGGGTTGGGTCAGAATGTCAGAGCGGTTGCCCCCTGGGAAGGTATGGATGGGAGGGGACACATGGCTGTCTGTCACCAGGCCTGTACAAGGATTAGGATGTGGACAATTGTCCATTCATCTGAGGGGTCAAACTCTTGGGGAAGAGTGTTAAGGGGGGTTGTTGTGCTGTTTTATTTCTATCTATCTCCATTTCTCCATATAGAACCTTTCTTCGGAAAGGATGTGTTGCCTGCTCCTGTGGCTGCCTATGGCTTTGGTTAATTTGGTATCATATAATGTTAGGAGTTTGAATACACCTAGCAAACAGTATAAGGTAACTAAAGAACTGCATGGGGTGAGAGTGGCCTGTTTACAAGAAACACATAAAACACATGCTTTGGGTATTAAATTGTCATCCCGCCTTTTCCCAATGTGGTTCTATGGCGACTCGGCTTCGAGTCTCGCGTGGGGAGTGGTCATTGGATTTGATAGATACACCATGTTTACGCTAAATGAGCAGCTGGCAGATCCCGAGTGGAGGTTTCTGTTTATCAAGGGAAAATAATTCGATATGGAGTGTACGTTTGCAAACATTTATGCCCTCAATAGAGAGCCAGATAAGTTCCTGAGAAAAATTTTCAAAACGTTGATGATATTTAACCACTTCAGCCCCGGAAGGTGTTACCCCCTTCCTGACCAGGCCCTGTTTTGCGATTTGGCACTGCGTTACTTTAACGGACAATTGCCGGTCGCGTGACGCTTTACCTAAACAAAATTTGCGTCCTTTTTTCCCACAAATAAAGCTTTCTTTTGGTGGTATTTGATCACCTGTGCAATTTTTATTTTTTGTGCTATAATCAAAAAAAGAGCGACAATTGTGAAAAAAAAAAAAAAACAATATTTTTCACATTCTGCTATAGGACATTCCCCAGAAAACAATTTGTTTTCTGCTACATATTTTTAATAAAAAAAAATCGCAATAAGCATATTTTGATTGGTTTGTGCAAAAGTTATCGTGTCTACTAACTACGGCAAAGATTTATGTCATTCTTATTGTGTGTTGTTTTTTTTTTTTTAAAGGCGGCGATCTGCAATTTTTAGCGGGACTGTGACATTGCAGCAGACAGATTGGAAAACCCTAACTGACATTTTTGACACTTTTGGGGGTACCAGTGACATTATTACAGTAATCTGTGATAAAAATATGCACTGTTACTGTAATAATGTCATTGGCAGGGGAGGGGTTAACCCTGTGGATGATCAAAGGGGTTAATGTATGCCTATATGCTTACTAACTGTGTGTTGGGGGGGGGTTCTGTGGCAGGCACAGACAGATCGCAGTTTCAGCTTAGCTGAAACTGTTGATCTGTCCCTGCCTGTCTCAGAGAAGAGCCGCCTGCTTTGTTTACATAAGCAGGTGGGTCTTCTCTCCGTTTCCCGGATGATCGTGGGAGGAAGGTGGAAATCGCTGCCTCTCCTCCCCCGGCTCGCCTCCCCCTGTGTCTAAACACGCACTGCCGGAATCACATGCACTCCAGTCCTGTAGTACTATGTGACTTGACACAGGGGAGCCTCTCTGCTGCAGTAAAATTACTGTGGGCGGTCGGCAAGCGGTTAAAGAAGGGAAGGCATTTTTGTAGCAGGAGACTTTAATATGGGGCTGAGTGGACTCATCAATGGGGTTCTCTCATCTTCCAATACAATGGCAGAATGAAATTAGAAGTTTACCTTGGGAATTTCAGTTGGTGGATGCTTGGAGGGTCAGACACCCAAAGCTGAGAGATTATACTTGTTATTCCTCAGTACATGGCTCCTACTCAAGGATTGATTACATCCTAATAGAGCTTCCACTATTAACTTCCCTCAAGGATGTGACAATTAAGGCCATTACACTCTCTGACCATGCCCCAGTGATGGCCCAGTTAAATTTACTAACAGCAACACCTAGAGAAAGTGCCTGGAAACGGAATGATTCACTCATTCAGAATCCTAAGATAATTGAGAAGGTAGAAAGGAACTGGAGAGCTTTTTTGCTATTAATGATACACCAGAGATTTCACGGACTACTCTGTGGGAAACGCATAAGGCTTATCTAAGGGGGATATTAATCAGGCAAAGGAAGAGGGAAAAGGAGAGGAAGAGCCAGTTACTTAGGGAAATACACATCTTGGAACAACAGATGAGACCCAATGGCATCCCAGAGCAGTGGGAGCTAACTGAGAAGAGAGGGGAACTGACGGCACTTATGGAGGAGACAAAGAGCACATTCCACATAGTTATGAAAGATAAATACCAATGCGGAAATAAACCCGGGAAATGGCTAGCAAAAGCAGTAAGGGAGAAAAAAAAGATTGTTATGTCTCCAAAATTAAAAACAAGAACGGGGGAATAGCACATTCATCCCCTGAGATCGCCCAAGTATTCCACTCATACTATAGTCAGCTTTATAATGTTAGACAGAAAGAGGAAGGTAGGGTAAGTAGAAAGTATGATATGGCCATGAGGAAATACCTGCGGGAGCTTGATATTCCAAGTCTACCTAGGAAGGAGTTAGAGGACCTGGAGGGCCTGATTACACATGAAGAGGTGGGGCAGGCAATAAAGAACATTGCCCCAGGGAAGAGCCCAGGCCATGATGGATATTCTATTATGTATTATAAAAGGTTTAAAACATTTTTATATTGTATAAGTTGGGACCTCTTCTCTGGCAAATTCAGGCCTTTTACATTGAGGGAGAGCAACTTTATAGTAGCTCTCTTGTGACTATGGTCTTTTTATAGGCGAGAGCTTGCTGAAACATTTTGCAATGGATTCATTGTATCAGTTGGGGGGGGGGTATATTCTATAGTAATATCAAGATCACTTTGCTTGTCTCTGGGAGTGGTATGGGTAGGAGGCTGGGGTAGTATATTAGGAGATGCGTTTGCTTGAAGGGTTCGTAGGAAAGGGATGCTGCGAGTAGTGAGGTATGTATAAAGGAGGAGGGGGGGCGGGAATCCAACCGTGCAACTAGTCCTGCTAGGCACTTCACTTGTTGGTATAGGTAGTTTAGAGGAGGACTATGCTTCCTGCCAAACTATGTTAGGACGAGGAAGAAGACTGGGCAGAGCAATAGCAGTGATACTAGTTAAGTACCTAGAATAAGTGTGCATTAGGCACACAGCACCTCTATAAGTGAGGATTATTATTGACTTTTGTATTGGTCTCACAATAGGTATAGTATAATTAGGTAGATATGAGATGTGGGTATCATAGAACTGAATATGGGTGTATAAGTGCTTAGTGATAATATGGGAGAACATAAAAATAGAGAAAAACTATTAACTGAGAACCGTGTCAATGCATTAACAATCTTATCTATACACTTCCGAATCTTAAGTTATTTGGATCAAAGACTCTGGAAGTGTGGGAACAACTAGATTAACCTGAATCTTTGTGGAGTCTAGAGATAAGATGATTGCAAGAGATCATACCTTGTAAGAGCCATGAATCCTATAGGCAGCTGAGTTTTTGTATTCGTATGGCGCCATCTAGTGTCATTATAGAATATAGTCAGAGAGGCTGTTAACTGTACTTCAAGGAGAGAAAATTTGCATCTGTTAATACTTATAACAACAGTATTTAAACAATCGTTAACAAAGAAAATCTGTATGTTCAGTTGACACGCCTTCTGACAAAAGTGATATAATCACCACTTACACAACATTCCCTTATTGTAGATTCCTTTTTGTGTCAATACGTGCTATTAGGTTACCTGGAGTAGAAGAACCCATATTATATGATTCACAACAAGGGTTGTATATATATATATATATATATATATATATATATATATATATATACTAGACTCATCAACATTTTTTCATACATCTGGTATGTTATTGTGATGAATGGAAAGTAAGCCATTGCTCACTTGACTGGCATAGTGTCAGCATTATCTGACAGACAATCATATTGACATTTATAGACTAAGGCTTGAGTATAAAGCCTATGTATGCTATATATTGCCATATACAGAATTTTAAGGGGTATCTAACTATAATTTGCAAGTACAAAAGAAATACTGAGAGAAAGAGACAGCTTGCGAGAGAAATTGAGCTCAGTGATTTCACCTCACATTAAACAATTTGTATGTGGATATCAGTCTCTTCTGGGTTTCCTATGTACAGGAGACGGAGGGAGGCTGCTTCCCCCTGGGTTGCGATGATAAGCACGTGATGGTGAGTTTGGTTGAGAAAGTCTTCTCCTTCTTGAGGAGTTAGGAGACCTGTCATCTGGAATTTCCATACGTTCTTCTCTTCTTACTCTTTGTTGGTCCGGGAAGAAGTTCCAATTAGTGATGTCGCGAACCTAAAATTCGCGGTTCGCGAACGGCGAACGCGAACATCGGCAAATGTTCGCGAACCGGCGAACCGGGCGAACCGCCATAGACTTCAATAGGCAGGCGAATTTTAAAACACACAGGGACTCTTTCTGGCCACAATAGTGATGGAAAAGTTGTTTCAAGGGGACTAACACCTGGACTGTGGCATGCCGGAGAGGGATCACGCAAAAAAAAGTTCTTAAAAATTATAATTTTTTGATAGAGAGCCAATTATTGGAAAAATTAAAAAAAAATAAAAATAAAAAATTTCTTTGGATTTAGCATCTGGGGGGTCTAAAAAGTGTACCTGTGAAGTTTCAGCTCTGTAGCATGTCCAGAACCCCTAAAAAACAGCATTTTTCTTATATTTTCAGGAATATGGCTTCTCTGCGGCTGGCTTTTTCTCTTGCAGGCATTTATCGGGCATTTTTTTTAGGCAGGCATGTCATTTTTTGTATTTAGTGTCTGGGGGGTCACAAAAGTGTACCTGTCAAGTTTCAGCTATGTAGCATGTCCAGAACCCCTAAAAAACAGCATTTTTCTTATATTTTCAGGAATACGGCTTCTCTGCGGCTGGCTTTTTCTCTTGCAGGCATTTATCGGGCATTTTTTTAGGCAGGCATGTCATTTTTTGTATTTAGTGTCTGGGGGGTCACAAAAGTGTACCTGTCAAGTTTCAGCTCTGTAGCGTGTCCAGAACCCCTAAAAAACAGCATTTTTCTTATATTTTCAGGAATACGGCTTCTCTGCGGCTGGCTTTTTCTCTTGCAGGCATTTATCGGGCATTTTTATAGGCAGGCATGTCATTTTTTGTATTTAGTGTCTGGGGGGGTCACAAAAGTGTACCTGTCAAGTTTCAGCTCTGTAGCATGTCCAGAACCCCTAAAAAACAGCATTTTTCTTATATTTTCAGGAATACGGCTTCTCTGCGGCTGGCTTTTTCTCTTGCAGGCATTTATCGGGCATTTTTTTAGGCAGGCATGTCATTTTTTGTATTTAGTGTCTGGGGGGTCACAAAAGTGTACCTGTCAAGTTTCAGCTCTGTAGCATGTCCAGAACCCCTAAAAAACAGCATTTTTCTTATATTTTCAGGAATACGGCTTCTCTGCGGCTGGCTTTTTCTCTTGCAGGCATTTATCGGGCATTTTTTTAGGCAGGCATGTCATTTTTTGTATTTAGTGTCTGGGGGGTCACAAAAGTGTACCTGTCAAGTTTCAGCTCTGTAGCATGTCCAGAACCCCTAAAAAACAGCATTTTTCTTATATTTTCAGGAATACGGCTTCTCTGCGGCTGGCTTTTTCTCTTGCAGGCATTTATCGGGCATTTTTTTAGGCAGGCATGTCATTTTTTGTATTTAGTGTCTGGGGGGTCACAAAAGTGTACCTGTCAAGTTTCAGATCTGTAGCATGTCCAGAACCCCTAAAAAACAGCATTTTTCTTATATTTTCAGGAATACGGCTTCTCTGCGGCTGTCTTTTTCTCTTGCAGGCATTTATCGGGCATTTTTTTAGGCAGGCATGTCATTTTTTGTATTTAGTGTCTGGGGGGTCACAAAAGTGTACCTGTCAAGTTTCAGCTCTGTAGCATGTCCAGAACCCCTAAAAAACAGCATTTTTCTTATATTTTCAGGAATACGGCTTCTCTGCGGCTGTCTTTTTCTCTTGCAGGCATTTATCGGGCATTTTTTTAGGCAGGCATGTCATTTTTTGTATTTAGTGTCTGGGGGGTCTAAAAAGTGTACCTGTCAAGTTTCAGCTCTGTAGTATGTCCACAACCCAAAAAAAACAGCATTTTTCTTATGATTTTTAGTAGAAAACTAATACAGTGTCTTTCCAGCTGTCTTTTTTTCTTTCTGGCAAGCTGAAATATGATATGCCAAGGCAAACATGCCTATCAGTTGAGCTATGACACAGACAACACTGCACACATGGGGAAATATGTAAAACAAAAAACAGGAAAAGGAAATTAGGTGACGGTAACAAAACATGATATTGTGATTGGCCAAATAAAAAGTCACCTCGCGATGAGGTCGCGCCAAAGTCGCGCTAAGTCGCGCCAAAGTCGCACTGGAAGCGACGCTACTTTAGTGGTAGCGGCAGTGTAAACCAGCACTAAAACATCCAGTGTGTGAATACGATCAGGTATGATGTTTTATCGGTCAAGTAGTGTAAGGGTTACGCCCGTTGCCCGCTTCACAGTGACAGACCAAACTCTGACAGACCAAACTCCCCGTTTAACAGTCAGTCAGTCCATTTGCACAACCGCAAACTCCCAATTTGCACAAGGTTGGATACCAAGCTAGCCATGTCCCGTTCCTTGTCCTCACTGACATCATTGAAGGTCTCTTCCTCCACCCAGCCACATACAACACCAAGGGTCCCCGAAAGGTGAGAACAAGCCCCCTGGGACGCCTGCTGTGGCTGGTATTCCACCTCCTCAAAGCCACCTTCCTCCTCTGACTTCTCTTCTTCAGACTCCTCTCTCTGCGTTGCCACAGGTCCAGCAATTGACAACGACAAGGCTGATTCTGGTGGTGATGAGGACCACAACTCTTCCTCTTCATGCTCATCTACAGCCTGATCCAGTACTCTTCGCAGGGCACGCTCCAGAAAAAACGCATATGGGATGAGGTCGATGATGTTGCCTTGGGTTCGACTGACCACCAGGGTTGTCATCTCCGCAAAAGGACGCATGAGCCTACAGCCATTGTTCATGAGCATTCAGTAACGCGGCCAAAAAATACCCAGCTCCGCAGAAAGAATGAAAGAAAATGAATGTTTTTTTTTATGAAAAATTATCCTGCGGATCGCTTTTGGTCTGTACACAATGAAGCAACGACCTTATCATCTGGGGTGTGCCAACACAATCCTAGAGGTGATCGCTTCATTGTGATACGCAAGCCCCTTCACCACGACAAGGTAACGATCACGAAGGGGAATTGACACATGTATGTGCCTTTTTTTTTGTTTTTTGTTTTTTTGCAGCCACAGTGTAGCACCAGAGGCCAGAAAAATTAGGCATGTACACATGCATGAAAAAGTAGGTATTGTTGCAGCCGCTGCTGTAGCAGCGGCCTGAAAAATTGAGGTTTTAAGACAGAAAGTGCACTAAAACATTGCTGCTTGAACCGTAGTTGGTGGCGGAGACGTCACGTAAGTCATCCGGCATGCAGAGAATGATTATATACAGCAGCGTGTGGACCATTTTTAGGCCAAGGCATCTCAGTCATCACCAGGCCTTTTTTAGTCAAATGCATCCCCCACTGTCAGTCCCTTCGGGATCCATGCCTCATTCATCTTAATAAACGTGAGGTAATCAAGACTTTTTTGACCTAGGCGACTTCTCTTCTCAGTGACAATACCTCCTGCTGCGCTGAAGGTCCTTTCTGACAGCACACTTGAAGCGGGGCAGGCCAGAAGTTCAATGGCAAACTGGGATAGCTCAGGCCACAGGTCAAGCCTGCACACCCAGTAGTCAAGGGGTTCATCGCTCCTCAGAGTGTCGATATCTGCAGTTAAGGCAAGGTAGTCTGCTACCTGTCGGTCGAGTCGTTCTCTGAGGGTGGACCCCGAAGGGCTGTGGCGATGCATAGGACTAAAAAAGCTCCGCATGTCCTCCATCAACAAGACGTCTGTAAAGCGTCCTGTCCTTGCCGGCGTGGTTGTGGTGGTAGGAGGAGGATTACTTTCACCTCTTCCCCTGTTGGATTCCCGTTGTGCTGTGACATCACCCTTATACGCTGTGTAGAGCATAGTTTTTAACTTATTTTGTAGCTGCTGCATCCTTTGCGACTGCCGGTAATTGGGTAACATGTCACAGACTTTCTGCTTATACCGGGGGTCTAGTAGCGTGGCCACCCAGTACAGGTCGTTCTCCTTCAGCCTTTTTATACGAGGGTCTCTCAACAGGCATGACAGCATGAAAGACCCCATTTGGACAAGGTTGGATGCCGAGCTACTCATGTCCAATTCCTCGTCCTCACTGATGTCATTGAAGGTGTGTTCTTCCCCCCAGCCACGTACAACACCACGGGTACCAGATAGGTGACAACGAGCACCCTGGGATGCCTGCTGTGGTTGGTGTTCCTCCTCCTCAAAGCCACATTCCTCCTCTGACTCCTCTTCCTCACACTCCTCTTCCAGTGTTGCCGCAGGTCCAGCAATCGATGGTAAGGCTGTTTCTGGTGGTGGTGATGGTGACCACAACTCTTCCTCTTCCTCTTCACGCTCATCTACGGCCTGATCCAGCACTCTTCGCAGGGCACGCTCCAGGAAAAAAACATATGGGATGATGTCGCTGATGGTGCCTTCAGTGCGACTCACTAGGTTTGTCACCTCCTCAAAAGGACGCATGAGCCTACAGGCATTGCGCATGAGCGTCCAGTAGCGTGGCAAAAAAATACCCAGCTCCGCAGAGGCTGTCCTAGCACCCCGGTCATACAAATACTCGTTGACCGCTTTTTCTTGTTGGAGCAGGCGGTCGAACATTAGCAGTGTTGAATTCCAACGTGTCGGGCTGTCGCAAATCAAGCGCCTCACTGGCATGTTGTTTCGCCGCTGAATATCTGCAAAGTGCGCCATGGCCGTGTAGGAACGCCTGAAATGGCCACACACCTTCCTGGCCTGCTTGAGGACGTCCTGTAAGCCTGGGTACTTCTGCACAAAACGTTGCACAATCAGATTCAACACATGTGCCATGCACGGCACATGTGTCAACTTGCCCAAATTCAATGCCGCCAACAAATTGCTCCCGTTGTCACACACCACTTTGCCGATCTCCAGTTGGTGCGGGGTCAGCCACTGATCCACCTGTGCATTCAGGGCGGACAGTAGTGCTGGTCCGGTGTGACTCTCTGCTTTCAGGCAAGTCAACCCCAAGACAGCGTGACACTGTCGTATCCGGCATGTGGAATAGCCCCTGGGGAGCTGGGGGGGTGCAGTTGGTGTGGAGCAAGACGCAACAGCAGAAGAGGACTCAGCCGAGGAGGTTAGCATAGAGGATGGAGTAGGAGGAGTAGAGGAGGTGGCAGCAGGCCTGCCTGCAAGTCGTGGCGGTGTCACCAACTCCTCTGCAGCAGAGCCACGCATTCCATGCTTGGCAGCCGCCAGCAGGTTTACCCAATGCGCAGTGTACGTTATATACCTGCCCTGACCGTGCTTTGCAGACCAGCTATCAGTGGTCAGATGGACCCTTGCCCCAACACTGTGTGCCAGACGTGACATGATTTCTTTTTCCACAATAGAGTACAGGTTGGGGATTGCCTTTTGTGAAAAATAATTTCGGCCGGGTACCTTCCACTGCGGTGTCCCAATAGCGACAAATTTTTTGAAGGCCTCAGACTCCACCAGCTTGTATGGTAAAAGCTGGCGGGCTAAGAGTTCCGACAAGCCAGCTGTCAGACGCCGGGCAAGGGGGTGACTCTGCGAGATTGGCTTTTTGCGCTCAAACATTTCCTTCACAGACACCTGACTGTGGGCAGGTGACGAGCAGGAACTGCTGAAGGTGAGAGGCGGAGGGGCGGGTTGTTGATAGGGGGCATGGAGGACAGCAGTGGTTGACGTGGCTGAAGATGCTGGACCAGGAGGAGGATGGTGGCTTTCAGTTTGTGTGCTGCTTTTACTCATGTGTTGATCCCATAGGCGTTTGTGATGTGAGATCATGTGCCTTCGCAAAGCAGTTGTACCTAGGTGGGTGTTGGACTTCCCACGACTCAGTTTCTTTTGGCACAGGTTACAAATGGCATCGCTGATATCAGAGGCAGACACACAAAAAAAATGCCACACTGCTGAGCTTTGCAAGGACGGCATTCTGGTGGTGGCAACAGCTTGCGTTGATTGGCGTGCTGTCTGGCTGACCCCGGGTGCCGAATCTACATGCTGTCTGACTGCGCCACTAGCTCCTTGCGATGACCTCCTCCCCCTGCTTCCAACTCGTCTCCTCCTCCTCTCTGTCTCCCCATCTGAACTTTCCCCCTCTTCTTCTGCTCTTCGAGCAGGCACCCAGGTGACATCCACAGACACATCGTCATCATCAGCCGCTTCACTTGACAACTCAGCAAAGGCAGCAGCAGCAGGTACAACATCATCATCATCACAATGTACGTCCATGTGTATAATGCTGCCTGACTGAGACATATCCCCGTTATCTACATCCTCTGGCACTAATAGTTGCGCATCACTTATTTCTTCAAACTGATGTGAAAATAACTCCTCTGACGGATCAAGTGAAGCGGCTGTGGTGCTAGTGTTGGTGGTGGTGCCGGCGGGCTGGCGAGTGGTAAATTGAGAGGTGCCCGAAGCTGAGCTGGAGGAGGATGGTGCATTAAGGTTCCGAGCGGAAGCTGTAGACGATTGGGTGTCCTGTGTAAGCCAGTCAACTATGGCCTCAGAATTTTTTGAGTTCAGGGGCTGTGGTGGCCTCTGAACACTGGGCATTATTCTAGAGCCTAAGGAAATCACAGCACCACGACCACGACGGCCCTTGCGGGGTGGCCTGCCTCTGCCTGTCATTTTTTTTTTAATGTGTTGTTACTGTTGTACTATGAGTGCAAGCTGCTGTGCCACCTTATATATCAGTGGTGGGTGGGCAGTGGCACAGTACACTCTCTGTGGACCTGACAGCAGTCACTGGCACCCAGGCAACTGCAATTTAAAAAATATATATATATTTTTTTACTTTGCAAGCTGCTGTGCCACCTTATATATCAGTGGTGGGTGGGCAGTGGCACAGTACACTCTCTGTGGACCTGACAGCAGTCACTGGCACCCAGGCAACTGCAATTTAAAAAATATATATATTTTTTTTTACTTTGCAAGCTGCTGTGCCACCTTATATATCAGTGGTGGGTGGGCAGTGGCACAGTACACTCTCTGTGGACCTGACAGCAGTCACTGGCACCCAGACAACTGCAATTTAAAATATATATATATATATTTTTTTACTTTGCAAGCTGCTGTGCCACCTTATATATCAGTGGTGGGTGGGCAGTGGCACAGTACACTCTCTGTGGACCTGACAGCAGTCACTGGCACCCAGGCAACTGCAATTTAAAAAAATATATATATATTTTTTACTTTGCAAGCTGCTGTGCCACCTTATATATCAGTGGTGGGTGGGTGGGCAGTGGCACAGTACACTCTCTGTGGACCTAACAGCAGTCACTGGCACCCAGGCAACTGCAATTTAAAAAAATATATATATTTTTTTTACTTTGCAAGCTGCTGTGCCACCTTATATATCAGTGGTGGGTGGGCAGTGGCACAGTACACTCTCTGTGGACCTGACAGCAGTCACTGGCACCCAGGCAACTGCAATTTAAAAAAATATATATTTTTTTTTTACTTTGCAAGCTGCTGTGCCACCTTATATATCAGTGGTGGGTGGGCACACAGTGGCACTGCAGTGGGCACAGTACACTCTGTGGACCTGACAGTCACTGGCAGCCCAGGCAACTGCAATAATAAAAAATATTTTTTTTTTCAATTTATTGCAACAAGATGCTGTGCCAACGTATATATATCAGTGGTGGGCAGTGCACTGCAGTGGGTACAGTGCACTCTGTGGACCTGACACAGCACTCACTGCAATTATGACAGAGAAAAAAAAAATATTTTTTAAAATGCCAGGTACTGTGCCTGTGCCACCCGAAATGAGTGTGGTGTGCACACAGTACAGTCTGTGGTAGGTCTGTGGCCTCTCACACACAGCGGGCAGGCAACTGCAGTGTACAATAGATATATATATATATATATATATATATATATATAAAGAAAAAAATCTATTACCTTACCAGCCCTTGAAAGGGCTTTTGGGGACACTATATATATATATATATGTATATATATAAAAATAAAAAAATCCTCAATTACCAGCCCTTAAAAGGGCTTTTGGGGACACTAGATAGATATAGATATATATATATATGAAGAAACAACTCAATTACCAGCCCTTAAAAGGGCTTTTGGGGACGCTAGGTATATATATATATATATATATAAAAAAAAAAAACCACAAATACCAGCCCTTAGAAGGGCTTTTTGGGGTGCTGATATTACAGCAGTAGTGGACCAAGAACACTGCAAGACCAGGAACACTGACTAACTGTCCCTAGCTTAACAGCAGCAGCAGCAGCAGCAGCTCTCTCCCTATTCTCACTACACACACTGCTTCAGAATGATCTAAGATGGATGCTGCCCTTGCTTATTTATAGGAGGTGGGAGGGTGTGGGAGGGAGGTACGCTGATTGGCTGGAAATGTGTCTGCTGACTGTAAAGTTCAGGGTCAAAGTTTGCCTCAATGATGTCTTATGGGGGGCGGACCGAACATCGCATATGTTCGCCGGCAGCGGCGAACGCGAACATGCTAAGTTCGCCGGGAACTGTTCGCCGGCGAACAGTTCTATACATCTCTAGTTCCAATCAGGAATAGGCATTTGTGGGATATTTAGGGCATTGCAAAAGGGGACAATATCTTCTGGGAATCTTATTTGGGCTGAGCGACCTCTGGGACCCGCTGAGAGGCAAAAAGGAAATTTCCATTTATATGGAATGTCCCTTTCTCTAAGAATGTCCAGGAGGGGATGCAGTGACTTTCTTTTTTGTAATGTTATCTGAGACAGGTCTTGAAATAGTTTAATCTCAGTACCTTGGAACAAAACTCTACCTCTCAGTCTAGCTTTGTTGAGAATCTCTTCTTTGAGCTGGAAATTGACTAAGCATCCTATAACATCTCTCGGTGGATCAGTATCTCTACCTTTGGGCCTGAGCGCCCGATGTAGCCTTTCCATCTCGATGATGTTGTCTAGTGGTCTCTTTAACAGATCGTTGAAGAGTGCTAGGACTGTTTGGTTGAGATTTGGGGGTTCAATTGACTCCGGAAGCCCTCTTGTCCTGATATTGTGTCTCCTTCCTCTGTTCTCCAAGTCTTCTATGTGTCTGTTCATGTCTTTGATTTGGGATGCTTGTGAAGTAAGGGCTATTTGTGCGTCTGTAATGTCAGATTCATGTCTGTCTGATGTGTCCTCCACATCCTCCAATCTGGTGGTTATGTTTTGCATATCTCTGCGCAAGTCCATAATTGCTGCGTTAAATGATGCTTTTATATCAGCAGCTACTGCTTTTAGCTCATCCAGAGATACAGGTGCGGAAGTTGTTTTGATAGGGGGCTCTGAGTTGTGTTTCTCTAGTCCCCTAGGAGGGCTTCTGCTGGCAGCCCTGCTAGCACCTGAGGATCGTGGAGTTGTAGTTGATGAGTCTCTTGAGCGTGTTCCAAACATGTCTGGGATGTGTCTCTCTGCTGCTGAGTCTGGATCTCTAGGGGATCGTGAGTGTGTCGCAGAATTATTACGATCTGATTTTCCCATGTTTGCTGGTGTTAATGATATCCATGAGAGGGCAAAAGAGGTCCTGTGTGGTCAAGCACTAAAATTAAGTGGTCATTCTCAGTGGATCTTAAAACGAGTGAAAAAAGTCAAGATGTTGAATATGATGCGATTCCGAATCGCAGCCGCCAGAAATACTGTAAGAAGATAACACTTAGATGCTTCACTGAAGGTAAGTAACTAATTTGGAATGTAGCTAGCAAGAGAGTAGAGGCAAATGTGAGTCTGTGGGAGTATTGTGATCTCCCAGGGAGAAGTGTGCTAGATTATCTGCTTGCTTAATGTCACTGAATGAAGTCAGGATGGCGGATTGTGTGGATGAACAGTGTGTCTATACACTGTGCTACCAATATTGCTACATTGGTAAGAGAACAATAAACTTCGCTAATTCATTTAGATGGGTTATGCAATTATTGATGTTGTTGTGATATTGTATGTTTTGTTTTCCTTCTGTGTTTTTTAGGAAGGTATACACGCATGTACATATATGCATATTCTCTCAATAGGCTATGTATAAATCCTAAACTCTTCTTTTTTATATATTTTTGTAGAACTGTTTCAGCCTTTATTAAAACTCCTGAAGAAGCGCCAACCGCGCGAAACATGTAGAGTTTGTCTTTGACTGGAATACAGTACCTAATACCGAGCCTCCTTATTTTCACGGCCGATGGATTCGTTCAAGAGTTCTAATTTGCTACACCAGAAATAGCCTTAGGGCTACTTTAGCACCTCTAGTTTGTACAAGCTCCAGTACGGTAATTTCTGTCCATAAGGCGGTGACAGAGGCTTTGGTAATTTAGAATATATGTGCCTTCTGAATTGCGTGCTTCGATACCTATATATTTGTCTTTGATATGTTTTCATGTTTTACACTTGTGGTGACACACATATTTGTATATATATGTTTTTAATAATTTCTAAATAAAATATTTCATTGTTATGACATTATTGTCCGGTTGTTAGTGCCAATAAAGTCCATTTCCTCTTATTCTTTCTATACATGGATTGTGTGGATGAATTGAGGTGAAAATGATCCACTGTATAAGAGAGCTTATAGCTGGGGCAGATGGCAGGATAGCCTGGGGTTGATCATGGGTTGGATAGCTTAGAAAGTCCAGGAAGCAGTGCCTACCCGTTCCCCCGCCGCGGGCGGATCACCGCTCTAGGAAAGGCCCTGGCTTCAGTCTCGACTAGGCCTCAAACTTGTCTGCCTCCCTGCGGCATATTTTTTTGTCCAAAAAGCAGGATGATGGTTCCAGGGGGACACAGTAAACTTGTAGGCACTCTATTTTTCTTTCTAGGTGTTCCTAGGAGCCGGATGGCTGCCGATTGGGGAGTAAGGCAAGCAGAGCTCCTCTCTTGTATGTCCTGCTCCGTCCGCTTTCATCCACGCCACCCCACAAACTATAGGCATCAGCCGACACCTACACTCCTGTAGAGCAGCTGGGGTGAGTATCAGGGCTCAAGATGGGATCCGGCGGCAAGATTGAGATAGATTGTTTTGTAGGCCGCGATGGCGCCGGGCCCTGCAGTTGGCTGCGATTCCCGCCGAGCAGGTCAGCGGAACGTCGGGAGCACAATATTGGTATCAGCCGATACCTCGTCCTCCGCTGAGGAGGGGGAGATGTTTTTTAAAGCTGGCCGCAAGTTATGAAGGTTGGATGGGTATAGATTGATTTGTGGTAAGCAGAGCTCTGTTCCCCTGCGTTTTACTCCGTCCACCTCCGGGCACGCCCCTCAAAATTTTTTAGTCATGTACATATGTTCAACTCAGTGGGGAAAGGAGAGAATTTAACCACTTGCCGACTGCCCGCTGCAGATATACTGCAGCAGGCTGGCTTGGCTGCGTGAACTGGAGTACCTGTACAACGGTTCGCAGAAGCGCTCCTGCCCCCATTAGGAAGTAAGGAAACCGATCCACAGGGCCGGGAGCCGCGATTGCCACCGGGCCCCCGTGATGTGTAAACACAGCAGACCGTTGTTCTCTCTGGAATGAACACAGAGCGCCTGTGATTCTCCTATATCCTCCAGGCTCACCTGCCCTCTGCCTATCCATTATAATACATGTGCTTCCACTGTGTAGGCTCTAAAAATTTAGAGTTAGGACTGAAGATCATACTGGGGGGGCCGTGAAGAGGCACTGCAGCTTACACATATATTTGCAAATGTGTGCAAACTAAATCCCTGTTTTTAAAGTTTATCTTTAAAAAAAAAAAAAAAGCAAGTATACAGTACGCCACACCAGGTAAGGTAGAAAAAAGTATTATTATTTAATATACAGTATAAGGTCTTCCATCAGTAGGTTATTTTTCATTTATCTAAAGGTAATCTGAGGAATTAAAGACGCACTTGACTGGGGTATTTATAGAGACACTCCATCCTCACTGTAACCAAGTTTTCATCTGCTGCTGCAGTTGTCAAGCAGACAAATCAGCAGTTTTAAAGCTAGGTGGCAGGAGCCTGATGGGGATTTACAGACGATAGTTACCCATCAAGTCCACTGCCCTTTTGACTGACAACAAGCAGTGGGTGAATCGTTAGCCAATAGACAGCCTGCTATTGGCTATAGAATCCACCTATTGTCTGCTGTCAAAGGAGAGAGTGGATCTGATGTGGAACTAGAGTCCCAGCTTCCCCCAGAAGACTCTACCAGCTGTCAGGGTCACTTGTTGCTAGGGAGCCATTGGATGTGAAGTACTTGGCGTCCCTAGCAACCAATTGCAGGCGGGAAAGAGGCAGCCATTTGCTACTGTCTCTGTACACCAATTTAGAGATGGCCTTAATTACCTCTAGTTTTGTTTTCTACAAACTTGAGGTAATTGTTTTTTTAATTTGGTGCAGGCTATTTAGGACTACCTGATTCTACAATTGCGTTTGACAATTAAGTTTCTATTTTGTTGTTTATTTATCTAAAGATACTGTATGTTTCGTATTTGAATGTTTAAAGAATGCACGCTGATACGTTGCTCTGTTTCTATTTATTTTATGACCGTAGAAGATTATACGGCAGAATATTATATATTTTTAGAGGAATCAATTAAATATTCCATCAATAAAATATATGCAGCCTTAATACTAGATAATAAGAATACTTATGTCCTTTTTTTTTCTAGATATGTATGTAAGAATGTATCAGGTACATACAAATCAATTTCATAAATCTTTTTCAATGGCAAAGAAGGCACGTTATGTTTAAGTACAGGAAGAAAGACTTGTCGGTTATTTTGTTTTTGAACAAATACGGTTCCCTTTCTTAGTCAAAACAAAATGTGAAAGCTATAATTTAAAATCTTCAAGTCACAGGAAATGTCAGGACAGACCTCTGTGCTCATGGTGAATATTTATTTCCGTCATGTACCTTTGACAGACGCTGAGTAACTCCCACAGCTTAAGCTCTGCTATTTTTTCTGAGAACAGAGCAACAAACAAAAAAAAGCCTGCACAAAAGAAAAGGATTAAAAGTCTTAGATCACAATAATAAGAAATAAGACCACAGACTTTTGTACAGAGACTGTGTAACAAATGAAACTGATAAAATTCTAGATGAGTTCAGAGGGATTATTTTCAAATTCTGTCTGTTCTTCTGCAAGAACAATTTGTCGAAACAAAACAACCACATGCTGTTTTTGTGAATTGTGCACATCCCATTGTGTTATTGCTATGTGATACTTGATGCTTTGCCAATTTGCAGGATGTTTACCATGCAGCTTTAAATTCAGTTTATAGTAGAAAAGGTTATAGCAAATGAAAGTTTCTTTTTCAAATGTGTAATTGCTTTTTGCAATTGGATATAAAAAAAATACATGTTTGTTAGGCTTTGATTTTAAAAGGACATCCAAAGACATGGTTATCTGTTTTGAATAATAGTTTTGTTATTAAATAGTGCTGGAGATTAGGCATTGTACATTTCCATTATTTTAAACAACTTTATAGTTTGCTGGCATCGATTTTGTTTCAGTTATATTAGCGTGGCCATAATATAAAAGCTTCTACATTTTCTTTTCTTTTTTCAAGCTTTAAGTTTAGTTTAACCACTCCTGGACTGGAAGGTTTCCCCCATTAATGACCAGGCCATTTTTTGCGAAACGGCACTGCGTTACTTTAACTGACAATTGCGCGGTTGTGCGACGCAGTACCCAAATAATATCAATATCCTTTTTTTTCCCACAGATAGAGCTTTCTTTTAGTGGTATTTGATCACCTATGCAGTTTTTATTTTTTGCGCTATAAACAAAAAAAGGGTGACAATTCTGAAAAAAATATATATATATATATATTTTTTACTTTAACATTCTCAATTAAAAAAATAAATAAATAAAACAAAATAATTTTTTTTTATCATTTTAGGCCAATTTGTATTCTTCTAAATATTCTTGGTAAAAAAAAAAAAAACCCAATAAGTATATATTGATTGGTTTGCAAGTTATTGTGTCTACAAACTAGGGGAAAGATTTATGTAATTTTTTAAACTTTTTTTACTAGTAATAGCGGCGATCAGCGATTTTTTAGCAGGACTGCAACATTGTGGCGGACATATCGGACACCTAACTGATATTTTTTACACTTTTGGGGGAACCAGTGACAATACTACAGTAATCTGTGCTGAAAATATGCACTGTTTCTGTACTAATGACACTGGCAGGGAAGGGGCGATCAAAGGGTTAAATGTGTCCTTAGGGGGTGATTTTAACTGTGTGTGGGTTGTATTTACTGAATGAACACAAATACCTGTGTTCCTAAATAGGAGGAACAAAGGATCCCTGTGTTCATTACTGACAGAACAGCAGTCTTCCGTGTTTACAATGTCAGGCAGCCATTCTTTCTCCACGGGGAGTGATTGCAGCCGCTTGGTGGCAGTTACAGCCACTGGACCCGCTGATTGCCCTCTATGGCAAATTTGGCCCACTAGCGGTCCCGCGAAGCGACGTACAGTTACGTTTTTTTGCAGGACAGAGACGGCCTGCTGCAGTATATGTACTCAGCAAGTGGTCAGCAAGTGGTTAAAATGTGGTTAAAATGTGTGGTATGTAGCACACTGTGGACTTAAATTGATTGTAAAGGAAAACATTTTATTAAAAAAATAACAAACATGTCATACTTACCTGCTCTGTGCAGTGGTTTTGCACAAAGCAGCCCGATCCTCTTCTTTTTGGGTCCCCCAATGGTGCTCAGAGCCCCTCCCACTTGCCAAGTGCCCCCATAGCAAGCCATTAGCTGTGGGGGCACTCATGCATGCTCGCTCCCAAGCCAGGTCTCTGAATCTAAAAAACACATAGAGCATGGCTCAGCCCCCTCCCTCCCACCTCACTACCTGTTATTGACAGCAGCAGGCGCTCATAGCGCCTGCTGCTGCATCTCAGCCAATCAGGAGGGAGGGGCCCAGGAAAGCCTCGGGTCTCATGCACATCGCTGGATTGAGATCAGGCTTAGGCAAGTATTAGGGGGAGCTGAAGGGGAGCTGCACACTGAAGGTTTTTTTACCATTATGAATAGAATGCATGAAGGTAAAAAACCTTCAGCCTTTACAACCACTTTAACTTACCTCTAATAAAGTGTATCCTGCTGGCTGCTGCTTACTGTAGAGCTCTTCCCTCCCCTGATGCTGGATTCTCCCCACAGTGGTGATATTATGGCACTGCAGGGTGTTAATATTAGAGGCTATGACTGTGAAGAATGAATTGGCTCCACTCTTCTCTCTTACTCATTCACAGAAAACATAGTAATCTATCCCTGAATGCAATGAGTTTGGTGAATGGAAGAGGGGCACATGAATGACAGGATCCACCTCATCCAATAACAGAATATGCATTCTAGGAAAGAATGTAATGATACCAATGCTTCACAGCTGCAGCTGCTGATATAAACCTGATATAAACCCTCACAGTGACAGAAAATCTTTATTCTGGATAATATCCAATTTCAGTGGAGGGAAGATTTCTACAGTAAGAAACAGCCAGCCAGCAGAACATGGAATACACTTTCTTAGTGGTAAGTTATGTGTCTGGTTCTGCATCCACAACACCACTTTTAACTAAATTTCATCTTTAAGAAAAATTCTATTTGCCATGTTAACATACGTTCATGGTTTTAAAGCAAACCTGTTATTTGCAAATGCAGGAAAAGTCTTAGATATATTCCCCTCCTTAGCAGTTATGGGATCTGCTGCCATTTACTGTATGTATTTGTAATTAGCTTGGGCTTAATAATTACCACATAGTTAGTTGGTTGGTGACACACAAGTACTTCTTGTCCCTGCTAGATTGGTATAAAACCCTAATTGGAGGACTGCAATATTATTTAAAGGGGAGACAGAGGCCTGAGCCACATTACCTTATACACACAGGAGCTATACGTATTGCACCCAAGCCAGAAGCAGAAACTATTAGGCAAGTATTCCTATGTTCTTATAGTTTAACTGCAGCTTTCCATAGTTTCTTGAATGTGCATCTAAATCCTTGTGGCAGATCAGATGTATCCAATTCCTGTTGTTATTATCTCACATGCACAGTGTCAGATAGTTAGGTCTGTGCTACTATATGTGTGTAGTGCTTACCTTACAGTATATTAGTAGGTGAAACTCTTTATTTAATAGATAATAATAATTATATGTAGCATCTGTTATTTTAATTAACCCTGTCCCTTGACCTGGGATTCTATAGCTAGTTTTAAGCTCTGTGCTCAATACCCAGCATAGGCTACAGTCAGGTTAGGCATCTGTTAGAGGTCTGGTTGCATGACAGATTAGAAATAGGGACTAATATGCAGAGTAGTTAGGCTGACTCCAGTGTCACATCATGGTTTCTACTAGTGAGAGTTTGCATTTCAGACTGGTTGGACAATGGTTTGAGGATCTCCTCATTACCGCTGAACTTTTCTTTAGGGTTTCTGACACAAAGTTGGATGCCACGTCATAATCATTCCCAGGGGCCCCTGCAACTGAATTTGCTGCAATATTCATCTGGCGGTATCTTTACCCAGGACACCTGTTGGGCCATTTGCTGATAATACCAGTTTGTATATATTATTAATATTTTAATATATAAAACTCATATTATTTTCATACTTATGGTTAACATTTTATGCTGGCTGCAGTATTTATTCTACTGTCAATTACTTTGATTTGGTTACTGGTTATTTTCCCAGGAAGGGAGTTCCCTCTGTTTACAGAGGTCTGTCCTGGGTGGAGGCACTGAAAGCATTATTATCAAACCCACTTTCTCACTTAAGAAAGATTCTGCTTCTCTCATTTACCAACAGGTTTAGCAAAATATCCTGTTTGAGGAGGGCCATTTTTCATACCTCCCCAAAAGAGGGCTACAGTAGCAAATTGTATATTCACCGTATCTTCATTCCTGTTTTTCCATTGAACGATCAGAAATTATGCTTGATTTAAGTATGGAGAAGCATGTGACTCACTCTCCTTCCTTTCAATTGACCGCATTGATGTTTGACACCTAATCACTCTTACATAAGGGCAGGGAGAGTAGCCCTGTGTAAACTCTGTTTAACTCTGAGCTTGCAAAAAGCTATCTTTCTTCAAAATTGATGAGTAAGTAAAGAAAAGGTTCAGAATATTTGGAGTTTAAGTTATATCATTTTCTATTCATTTTTATTATTTCTACCAGTTTACTAAATTGTTAATAAAAAATGCAGGCACCTACCTAGCAGTTTGTACTGACCAGGACATGTTTTTTGGTATGTTTATCCATAGACAATTTTAGTATAAAGCAATAAACTCACTTCTTACATCTGCAATATTTTCAGGTCCATTGCAAGGATGCTAGTGAATGTATTGGATAAAACAATGACTCATTAAGTTTACATAGGCAGTTGTAACATCACTTTTATTTAGCTTTTATTATAGGCATGATGAGAAAAATAATTTTGCCTCTGGGTCTTATCTATTAGGTCTGGAAATGTGTTTTTATAGCCAAATGAGCTTTCTTTAAATACAATCAGCTTCTTTAAAAAATCATTAAAATATAATTAGTGAGCAAACTGGGAGAATCCGCAAAATTTGCAAACTTCAAATATTGTACCCAAACCCCATTGAAGTTAATGAGAATGAACTCTTGTAATTTTTTTAAGTCCTGTTTCAAGGTCTTTTTGCAAGCTTTGGTAAGAAAAAATGGCATAAGTAGCTGGGAACTACAAAAGGGATATATACAAATGCAAAAAATAAATAAATAAATATTGTTCAGCTTATCTTTTAAAGGCTTAAAGGGCAAGAATGAAAATATGCAATTCTTTTAAATAACTTGCTTGGGGATGCCTTAAGGCTGTCAAGGATGTAACGTTTATGACAGAGCAAAACTGCTTACAGCTGGTCAGCTCATTAGGTCCTATGTCCTCTGCATTCCCTATTGCTATAAGACTATGATCAGCTTATAACAAAAAGTAGTCCCAGATCCTTCTCACTGGTGAATAGCTGTGATCAGCTGTGAAGATCATCCTCTCCCTTGCTGTTATGGGCCATACACACTATAAGATTTTCTGAAGACCTTTTCCTTTATATTTAACAAAACCATATAATATGAGGTCAAACCTAAACACTTTCAATTTGTATGCAATCTGGCAGGCCCTTGCACTACATAGAAAAGGTAAATCTGAAGGAAATCTAACCACAAAAGTTGGATAGTGTGTATCCAGCTTAACTCTGCCTTTCACTTTTCCTCCCACTGTGCTCTTGCAGTCTGCTCCACTCTGTGCCTGCACAGCCAGTTCACTCACTGAACAGCCCACTGTCTGCTCTGTGACCTTCAATCTAAACTCTATGTGTGTATTTCTCAAATCTACTGATTCCTTCACTTTCTTGTATGAACATCAGGAAATTCAGTGATGATCACTCCTGGATCCTCAATCTTTTTTCGTTTTCTCAAAAATGAAATATGAGAGATCTTTTCAGATCCCCAATATTTCACTAAAGTGCCACTAATAAAAATATTAAAATAAAATAAAAAAAAACGCAAAAATAAGCCCCCTCTGTGCAATATAGGAGTGCATATGACATCATGCGCATTGCAGCAATGCAGAAAAATTTATAATTTTCTTGTTAGTGTACTTCAATGCCATTAATTATTAATGAAACTCCAAAGCACCTTGGGAAAGTTTATGCACTATAATCCATAGCAATCAACTAACATGTATTGTGGTCAGCAATTTTTTGGTGAGAATTCTTTGTGTTTGGCAGTCCTTTCAAATGAAAAGACCGTGCTAATGCATTGCATGTCAAGCTGCCTAAAGGCACACATCAGTGTGCTATCACAGAGCATAGGTGTGAACCTTCCCACACATAAATTATACACACATAAAGTAAACATGTGCAGTACGCTCATTGAAATATTTTTTGTGTTGGTGCATCATGGCTACAACACATTGCAGAGCTTGATTTTTAACTTTTGCTAACCTCTTTTAAAATTATGTTATTTATTTATTTAGTGTGATGCAAAGCAAAGCATTGCAACACATTGTTAAGTGTTGTAATGCAATACATTGTGATAAAATGTATATATAAATAATTTTATGACAATGCACTTCAACACAGCACACACAGTACTACCACAACACATAGGTGTGAAGCCAACCTCCTTGCTTATTTACAATTCCTTTATTTAACCACTTTACCACCGGAGGATTTTTCTGTCTTACGTCCAGGCCACTTTTTGCGATTCGGCGCTGTGCAACTTTAACTGACAATTGCGCTGTCGTGCGACGCCGTACCCAAACGAAATTTACATCCTTTTTTTCCCACAAACAGAGCTTTCTTTTGGTGGTATTTGATCACCTGTGCGATTTTTACTTTTTGTGCTATAAACAAAAAAAGAGCGCTTATTTTGGAAAAATAACAATATTTTTAACATTTTTTATATATGAAATTCCCCCCCAAAAAAATGTAAAAATCAAATTTTTTTTTAATTTTTGGCCAATTTGTTTTCTGCTACCTATGTTTGGTAAAAAAAAAAAAATCACAATAAGCGTATTTTGATTGGTTTGTTCAAAAGATTTCTGTAATTTTTGGTGTTTTTTTTTTAACGAGTAATGGCGGCGATCTGCAATTTTTTTTGCGGGACTGCAACATTGCGGCGGACAGATCAGACCCTTGACTGACATTTTTGACACTTTTGGGGGTACCAGTGACATTACTGCAGTAATCAGTGCTATATATATGCACTGTTACTGTAAAAATGACACTGGCAGGGAAGGGGTTAATTTTATTGGAGAGGGAGGGGTTAATGTATGCCTGGTGCTTACTAACGTGTGTGGGGGGAGGTGACTGAGTGAGTCAGGGACAGATCGCATGTTCAGCTATGCTGAACCATGCTATCTGTCCCTGCCTGTCACTTAGGAGATCCGCCCGCTCTGTTTACACAAGCGGGCGGATCTCCACACTCGATTCCCCGACGATCGGGGAAGAGCAGCGGCGATCGCTGCCGCTCCTCCCCTGGCCCGACTCCCGCTGTGACTGAAAACAGCGGGAGCGCCCCCTACAGGGGGAGGAGTCCAGCGACGTAGGTCTACGTCGCTGGACGATAACGAGCCACATTGCTGCAGTAGCAGCAATGTGAGCAGAGGTCAAGTGGTTAATAACTCAATACAGTTTTATATTATAGATTTGGTAGGGACAGTTCTTTCCCACATGACTCCTACTGCAGATGACAACTCCCAGGCTGGCTGCTGATTGTCAATAAACTAACCAGGGATACTGGCTGATGTCATTGGCCAGATATGGTCAGGACCATATTAGGTCAATGACATCACCCGTGATGCCCACCAGCTTGTTTACATTGTGATTTTTCAGTTGTCATGTAGTGGTCGTAGCAAGATAGTGGGCAAACTGGCAAAATCTGACCATTTTGTTTGCCAATTCGATGAAGTAAAAACAGATTGGGCTCAGGTCAAACTCCTGATCCACAAACACAAGAAAACAAAGAAGAGCGCACCGACCTAGCACATTATCCTCAATAGTATGGCTTTATTAATAAATCATAAAAATGGCTACTCACAAACAGAAGTTAAAGATGATCATATCAGACTCAATCGCTTGAGTGTCAGGAATAGTCCATGTCCATAGTCCATTTGAGATGACGGCTGACGCGTTTCGAGGCTTAGCCTCTTACTCATGATCCATCTGAACTGAAAGTGTTCCTCTATTATTAATGGGTTAAAAGCAACTTTTATTTTAAAATTCCTGGAAACCAGTCTTTTTTGCAGTTGTTTTGGACTAGTTAAAAAAAAAAAAAAACGCTTTACATAGTATTGTGTATGCGTATAAATGCCTTGAAAAGTAAAATATAATGTTCACATACAGGTAGAAAATTTGGATAAATGTTAAATTAAAGTTCAAAGAGGGTTATTGAGAAATGAATAGCAAAATGAATATTGTGTAAAACTGTGAAGCTGACAACTTGCTTCAATTTTCTCATTGCAAACAGCTTGTTAACCGCCCTGCATAGCAGCATTGCCAGGTGCGGAAATCAGCACAATTTCCACTCTGCTTCCTGAAAGGCCTGTTTGATGTTAAAATGTGCCATCATTTAAATTATCTATTTAGTCACATTTTCCTATAGAGAAGTTTATTGTGTGTGTTTCAATTAGGTATGGGATTTTCAGGGTCTAACAAACTCTGAATTTGAATTTCAAATGTAATTTCACATTATACTGTATCTTAATGTTCATCTTTTTACTCTTTCAAAGAATATTTTACAGCTTGACCCTGCTGCACAAGAAGCTAGTTTACCAAAAGCTGTTGATTAAGCACTTGTAAATGTCATACCAGTTTTTGGTAGCTCAGATAGTTACTGTATTCTTTTCATTTCTAGCTGAATAATGAGGATGTTGAATAATTTGACTTTTTGGAAAAAATAATAAAATTACAATTTTGCATATACATTTACAACATAATTTATTCTCTTTAGGTAAAGTCTGATAGTTGTTTTTGCTCACTGAAAGTGTCTTAACCACTTAAGCCCCGGAATATTTTACCCCCTTCCTGACCAGGGGGTATTTTGCGATTCGGCACTGCGTGACTTTAACGGAAAATTGCGCGGTCGTGCGACGCTGTACCTAAACAAATTTGACGTCCTTTTTTTCCCACAAACAGAGCTTTCTTTTGGTGGTATTTGATCACCTGTGCAATTTTTTGATCATGCACTATAAACCAAAAATTGCGTAAATTTAGCAAAAATAACAATATTTTTCACATTTTTTTATATGAAATTCCCAAAAAAAAAATTGTAAAAATCAAAATTTTTTAACATTTTAGGCCAATTTGTTTTATGGTACATGTTTTTGGTAAAAAAAATCACAAAAAGCGTATTTTGATTGGTTTGCGCAAAAGTTATTGCGTTTACTAACTAAGGGAAAGATTTTTGTCATTTTTGTTGTTTTTTTTTAACGCGTAATGGCGGCGATCTGCGATTTTTTTTTTTTTTTTTGCGGGATTGTGACATTGCGGCGGACAGATCGGACCCTTGACTGACATTTTTGACACTTTTGGGGTTACCAGTGACATTACTACAGTAATCAGTGCTATATATATGCACTGTTACTGTAAAATGACACTGGTAGAGAAGGGGTTAACTATTTTTGAGAGGGAGGGGTGGTGTGTGTGTCTAGGGGCGTGATTCTTACTGTGATTGGCTGTGGCTTGAGGTGTAGGAACAGTGATCAATGGTCCTACATAGTAGAACCGTATGATCACTGTTCTTACACAGGGGAGAATGACAGGCGGCTTGTTTACATCAGCCGCCTGCCTTTCTCCCGCTGTCACGGACGATCGCGAATGCCCGGCGGACATCGGGTCCGCCAGGCACACGCGTGGGGGGGTCCGTGACCAAGCCGGAGCGGGAGCGCACATCCGGCGGGGCGCGCTCGATCTCCAGAGCCTCACAGGCTAGGGACGTACCCATACGTCACTTTGCCTGAGGGGCTGGCCGCCGCAGTATATGTACTTGCGGCGGTCGCAAGTGGTTAGAAGGGTAACTCCACTTTTGTGGGGGGGAAAAGTAGCAAAGAAAAAATAAACAGCGTATACAATTGTGACACAAGTCATATTGTAAATAAATGTTATTAAAAAAATATCTTTCCTTTTTAATCTGCAGCTGCTGTAATTTTCTGAAAATGCAATGCAATATGGCCACCTGGAGTTGTTCTGTACACAGAATGTGTACTGGCCACACCCCAGAAACATAATTTCCTGCTTGTGTGATTGGCCCACCGATTTTCCCAGAAGTCTGCCTAAGATACAAGTCAGATTTCAGGCATCCCCTGTAACAAAAATGTCATTTTTGGTGAGATACTCCCAATAGGAACACGTCTAAAGGGATGCAGGCCCAGCAGCTTTCCTCATTAGTGTTCTGCAGCTGCACAGCTGATTGATAATTATGAAACCACTGCCATTAGACCCACTTGGCGCAGGGGCACAAATGGTGATTTCTTCAGAGTGATAAAAGGTAGGCATCTGCAACAAAAGTTGTTATAATCCTTGCAATTGTGACAGGAAGTCAGGTAAATCTGTGGATGTTGTCACAGACGGGAAATACATTTCTGCTTTTTTAGGCAATTCACCAATTACTATAGGGTGTCGGCTGCAGAGGTAGCTAGGAAGGTGTAAGGACGTTGAAAAGACTTCAGCTGTTCAGGATTAGGCAATTAAGGACTCTATAAGTTATCCAGAGGATGAGTACTGATCGCTGCCTCCTGAAGTGATGTGCACTGAGGAGAGCAGTCAGCTGAAGACTTCTCAAGGTGAGGTCATGGATTTTTTCTGTGTGAAGAAAAACAAATGGACATTTTCTGTGTGAAGAGAAAATAAATGGACTATTGATCGTCTGCTGTATGATCAGCAGTGTCTGCCCAGCAGTAGTTTTGGACAAACTCCCTAGGTAGGTTCCTGTGTGTGAAGGTAGATGCCCACAGTGGCCAGGGTTTATTTTATTTTATGTTTGTTTTTGAATTATGCTGTTTTTGATGCTTGCACTTGTGTGAAGAAAATTGCAATAAAACCATAGACTGTTGTTTTCAACTACTCCTCGGCTATTTCTCTGTGTAACGAACCCCCCCAAGGGGTCATCCACACCTGCCACCGAGCTAATCCCTCACACATGGTTGAGGAATGCATTGGGCAGAAGCAGAGATCCTGCAAGAGAGAGAAAAGCTACTTGATTTAAAGAGACAGTGCTCTCAAAATTTTTGCTGGACTTTGAAAAAAATTATTGTGGAGTGACTAAAGATGGGGCGGTCAAAGCTCCGGAAAGAAGCAAAAATGGCTGAGATGAGAGACCGAATTTTATGGATGGAGGGGATGTTACCGCCTGAACGAGCCCCATACATGCCTGAACCGAGCCTGCTGAGGAGAAAAGCTGTTGTCCCTAGCAACACTGGTGAAAATGGACCAGTTATGGAGAAGCAGTGTTCTCAGATGGAAAGTAAACCCAAAATGGAGGAGATGCTGAAATAAATGGTTATAGCAAATGCAAAACAACAGCAGGCAAATGCGGATTTTCAGCGGAGCTTTGCAGCTCAACAACAGGCTCACCGAGAGAACATGGCAGCTCACCAAAAGAGCATTGCAGCTCAACAACAGGCTCACCAAGAGAGCATTAGAGCTAACCATCTAGAAAAAGCAGATGTAAAGAAACAGAGTTTGGAGGAAACCAAGTCTTTGTGCATGGCTGAGCTGGATGCCTTGTAACGGCAACTGGAAGAAAAGGAAGTCCTGCATGTTGCAGAGATTGAGGTTCTGGAGACAAAGTTACAAAATTTACAACAATCCTCTAGGCAGATGAAAGCAAGCCCTGGAGTTTCTTAGGATGGAGCATAGAAACTTGCAGGAAAAGAGTGAACTACTCAGGACTCATGTGTCACAGTGGGAAGAATCCACTGCTCTTCTTTTGGTCGAGTTGCAAAAATGTCAAGACACTATAAGGGAGAAAGATACCATCCTCATGGAAAAAGAAATGGAAGTTCAGACTTTGCAGGAGCAAAATATGGGTGATATGTTTGAGTTGCATAATCAGCTGGCACAAAGTCTTCAGTCTTTAGAAGCTACCAAAATAGACCTGCAAAATGTACAAGAACA
This sequence comes from Pelophylax lessonae, assembly GCF_965119305.1. Classification (NCBI taxonomy): domain Eukaryota; kingdom Metazoa; phylum Chordata; class Amphibia; order Anura; family Ranidae; genus Pelophylax; species Pelophylax lessonae. Next base: position 298,551,925 of record NC_138772.1, read on the forward strand.
GAATGTCTCTCTGAAAACTACCTTGTCTCTCAGCTCCAAGGAGAAAAATGAGAGGGAGAAAAAACACAAAGCAGTGTCTTAAAGAGTGGAAGGACAAGTCTCAAAAACTTGTAGAAGAGGTGCAGACACAGACTGATATTCAGAATATGGCCTCACTGGAAGCTGGATCAAACCTGGCTACTTTGAATGAGCAGGTGAAAGCTGCAGAGCGTCTAGCAAGTGAGAGAGAGGCTAAATTACTGAGTACTGCGTATGAGCTCACCACTTTGAGAAATGTGGTAGATGAATTACGTACAGACTGTGAAAGTTGGAAAGCTGAAGCCCAACGTGTCCAGCAGCAGCTAAAGAAGAAAGAAGCCTGTGTGGCAGAATTACATTCTCATTCCCAGAAACTAGCCAATGAGGTGAAGGCTCTTATGCAGGGAAAAGGAGATTCTGAACACAAGAGAAAAAAAGTAGAGGCACAGCTTCAGGAATTGCAAGTCAAAGTATCAGAAGGTGACCGATTGTGTGCTAAGCTGTCAGAGAAGGCAAACCGACTGCAGGTTGAGTTGGACAATGTCACAAATCGGCTTTCTCAAGCAGACAGCAAATCTAGAAAATTTGCTAAAGATTTCTCTATCTTGGAATCGCAGCTGCAAGACACTCAGGAACTTTTACAGGAAGAGAGATGTCAAAGGCTGAGCTTTAGCACAAAACTAAAACAAATGGAAGATGAGAAAATGGCGTCCTGGAACAATTAGAACAGGAGGAGGAAGAAAAGAAAAACCTATTGAAGCAAGTCTCAACACTGCAAGCTCAGATAGCGCATATGAAAAAGCGAATAGAAGAAAGTGTTGGTTCCTTAGAAAATGTTGAAGAGGTGAAAAAAGACTGTTGAAGAAGACTGTGTCTGCAAAATATGCAGAAGAACGTGACCGTACAGAAGCAAAGTCTGAACTAGAAAGAGTTAACAAACAGCTGCGTACAGAAATGGAAGATTTGGTCAGCTCCAAGGATGATGTTGGGAAAAGCGTTCATGAGCTAGAAAAGTCTAAGCGAGCCTTAGAACAGCAAGAAGAAGAGATGAAGACTCAGTTGGAAGAACTTGAAGAGGAATTACAGGTGACAGAGGATCTTTCCCAAAGATGGGATAGTGTGCCTGATGCAGTTTATAAAAGGATCAGTGTTTTAGGGTCTGTCCTGAGTGAGCATCAGACATTTGGTTACATATTGCTTGAATCATCCCTCTGGATTAAACAGTTCCTTCAAAAACTTCAAGCACTGGAAAATGTATCATTAGAACTTCAGCCAGCAAAGGAGCTGTGTAAGAAAAGTGATGATTTCTCAGTTCAGGCTGAAATTCTAGTGAAGAAGGCAAGTGATATAAAGCTTGGAGAAAAAAAGCAAACACCACCTAGTGGAGAAAACTAAGGCTGTTGATGAAAACGTGAAACAATTAATAAGTGCCTTTCCGAGAATATTACCAAAATGGAACTGGTGAAAGACAGGTGGCAGAAGTTTGATCGTGATCTTGAGATACATTCCATGTGGAGTTCAGATAAAGAAAAGGAACTAGGTGACCTTGAACGGTCAAATAGTTCAGCAGATATGCAATTCAACCAAATCAAGGAAATACTAAAGGAGCTACAAGGGAAAAGTAATGCAATAGCAGAAAGTGCATTGAAGAAACCTGTAATAGACTGTGTTGTTGCAGTTCCAGGCTTCTTCACTGATGCAGAGAGGAGGTCTGTAATAAATACCACACAGATCGCTGGGCTCAACTGTCTACGGCTAATTAATGAAACTACTGCAGTGACCCTTGTAGATGGAATCTATAAACAAGATCTACCAGCACCAGAAGAAAAGCCAAGGATTGTGGTTTTTGTGGACCTGGGACATTCTGCATATCAAGTCTCTGTGTGTGCATTTAACAAAGGAAAACTTAAAGTACTAGCTACTGCCTTTGACCCATATGTTGGTGAAAGGAAAGTTGATGTTCTGGTTGGCTACTTCTGTGAAGAATTTTGGCAAGAAATATAAACTGGATATCAAATCAAATATTAGGCCTTTACTGCGACTCGCTCAGGAGGGCGAAAAACTTAAGAAGTTGATGAGTGCAAATGCTTCAGATCTGCCTCTAAATATTGATATATGTTTTATGAATGATGTTGATGTCTCTGGAAAAATGAACAGGGGTCACTTTAAAGAAATGTGTGACAGCCTGTTGTCGCAAATTGAAGGCCCTTTGCACAGCATCTTAGAGCAAGCCAAGCTCAAGAAAGAAGATCATTCCCTTTTACAACAAAGAGTCAATGATTGTATACAGCTGTATGAAGAAGCAACTCAAGTCACAGAAAGACGTCAAGAATCCCTGTCCAAATTAGGAGACTTCTTAAGAATACATGCGGACTCTCTAGGAGTCTGTCAAACTTTAAAAGAAACAGTAGTGGGAGCAGTCAGCGTGGATAAAGACAAAACAGATCCACTAGAAAGTACAGACATTACTTAGAACACAGCTAAGTGAAGCAGAGGATCTCAAAGTTTTGTGGAAATCATTTATTGATTGCAGAGAGAGGCGGCTCAAAACTGTTGAAGACATTAAAGTTAAGACTAGCACAATTGAGTTGCCTATGGATCACGGTCCTCCATGGCGGATAGGACAGACGTTTATGCAGGACAAACTTGAGAAGGAGCGAAATTATGCCAAAAATGCAGTTGAAGAATGTGTATATAAGATGAGGGACAAGCTGTGTGGCATTTATGAGAAATCTGTCAATGAAGATGATGGAAAAAGTTTCATCCTGAAGCTTGAAGATACAGAGAATTGGCTATATGAAGATGGAGAGGATCAGCCAAAACAAGTGTATATAGACAAGCTAACGGACTTAAAGAAAGAGCCAACCCTACAAGCATATGAACAAAGGTAAGCATTTGTTAATGAACTGGAGAGGGAAATGAATTCATATCAGCATGAAAGACAGTGGCTGATGGAAAAAGCAAAGCAGATTGCTCAGAAGGATTTCTCTCTGGCAGCTGAAGCAGACAAAGAATCGAATGGACTGAACATTACTTGGGAAGATACTAGGAGGCTTATCAGTGAGAGTCAAGAGCAGTGCCTGACACATGCGTGCCTGGCAACCTGTGTCCCAACCCTAGGGTTGAAACAAGAGGGGGGGGGTATGTGACAGGAAGTCAGGTAAATCTGTGGATGTTGTCACAGACGGGAGATACATTTCTGCTTTGTTTAGACAATTCACCAATTACTATAGGGTGTCGGCTGCAGAGGTAGCCAGGAAGGTGTAAGGATGTTGAAAAGACTTCAGCTGTTCAGGATGAGGCAATTAAGGCCTCTATAAGTTATCCAGAGGGTGATTACTGATCGCTGCCTCCTGAAGTGATGTGAGCTGAGGAGAGCAGTCAGCTGAAGACTTCTCAATAAAAGAAAAGGAATTGGCAGCACTCCAGGTTGAGTCAAAATCCAGGTTTATTGACTGGACATCCAAATATGACAATCGTGACAAGGTAGACGCGTTTCACACACTGACTGTGTGCTTAATCATTACCTTTGATAATGATTAAGCACACAGTCAGTGTGTGAAACGCGTCTACCTTGTCACGATTGTCATATTTGGATGTCCAGTCAATAAACCTGGATTTTGACTCAACCTGGAGTGCTGCCAATTCCTTTTCTTTTATCAAGTTTTCACGGAGGCGAGCCGGGGCATGCACCTGTGTGAGTCATCAGGCAATTACACCACCTTGAGCAGTGACTCCTTGTCTGTTCAATTGAAGACTTCTCAAGGTGAGGTCATGGATTTTTTCTGTGTGAAGAAAAACAAATGGACATTTTCTGTGTGAAGAGAAAATAAATGGACTATTGATCGTCTGCTCTATGATCAGCAGTGTCTGCCCAGCAGTAGGTTGGGACAGACTCCCTAGGTAGGTTCCTGTGTGTGAAGGTAGACGCCCACAGTGGCCAGGGTTTATTTTATTTTATGTTTTTGAATTATGCTGTTTTTGATGCTTGCACTTGTGTGAAGAAAATTGCAAGAATAAAACCATAGACTGTTGTTTTTAACTACTCCTCGGCTATTTCTCTGTGTAACGAACCCCCCAAAGGGGTCATCCACACCCGCCACCGAGCTAATCCCTCGCACAATGTACATAGAGCACTCAGAGGGGAATTTTTTTCCTCATCTGATCTTAGCTTTGTGCAACAGTCTTCCATGTATCATGTGCGAATACCACAAAAATGTTCTAATACATTCTGTATGTAGATGCTTTTTTCTACATGGAATTGCTGAGACCTCATTACATATAAATAAATCCAGTATACAAAATTTCTGGTTCCAGTGCAGTAAGTAGTTAGTAGCAGCAGGAGAGAGGAGCACCTACCTGCTCAAAGAAATGCCCATACAAAACTGAATAAGCTATATGAAATCTTCTCTTCTTGTGCCTCACCAGGACATTCACATATCTCTATGAACCATTTTCTATCAAAGCAGCTGGTGAGATTTCTTTTTCTGCCATGACTCCCACAAAGTGTAGTCCAAATTGTAGAATCAAGATGGCCACCATGTGACACCATGTTAGTTTTTTTGAGCAATATCCTGCCACTTCTGAGGAAGATGTTCAGGGGAATTATGCTAAAATCTGTATCGGTTGAGGTAGCCAAACTACTTAGCCCACTATTAAGACCACGGTGAGTGGCAATATGAAATAGGGGATACAAAAAGAGAAGCAGGATTTGAAAGTGAATGCCAAGCAATGGTAGATAATTGCAAAACAAATCTGATTTTTTTTGTGGACTCTACCCTCAGTGGTAAATCTCTGTATGTTCATATCCACTATATTGTGAAAAGTATTGGGAGGCCTGCCTTTACACTCACATGAACTTTAATGGCATCCCAGTCTTAGTCCATAGGGTTCAATATTGAGATGGCCCACCCTTTGCAGCTATAACAGCTTCAACTCTTCTGGTGAGGATGTCCACAAGGTTTAGGGGTGTGTCTATGGGAATTTTTTGACCTATTAGAACACGTTTGGGGTGAATTAGATTGGAGACTGCAAGCCAGGCCTTATCACTCAACATCAGTGCCTGACCTCACAAAACGCTCTTGTGGAAGAATGGTCAGACATTCCTATTGACACACTCCTAAACCATGTGGACAGCCTTCCCAGAAAATTTGAAGCCGTTGTAACTACAAACTATGGGCCACTAAACAGCTTACCGCCCTTTTCTCTCAGCGGAGAGCGATTGTGGGTGCCCAACGGCAATCGCGGCCGCTGGCCCCGTGGATTGGCATCCCCGCTGCCCAGTGGGGGCGGGAGCGGCTCTCCTGCAGTGCGCTCTCACCGCCAGCACTGCAAAGAAAACAGATGACATAATGGACACCTGTTTTATTTGTCAAGATGAGCTGATCCAATTACTTGCAAGGATTTATTAACCCCCCCCCCCCACCCAAAAAAAAAGAAAAAAAAAAAAACAATTGCACAGGATGGGGAGGACTCCCACACTCTTATGTACTAGGTGTAATAAAAAGACAAAATACTGTTTTCATTGTGATTTGGGTCTGCCTATGCATTAGACCTTTTTACTCTTACTTTTTAATTTCTGAATTTCTGAAAAGCTATCATTGACAAATAATTGCACTCCATCAAGATGTTTTTAGGAGGTTTCTCAGAGAAAGAGAAAAGAGCAGCCCAAAAAAACATTTGTATTCATGCAAAAAAGTATTATAGTGAAAAATTCTCAAAACTCCAAAATCATCACTGGATTGATCTGATCAACCATTCTCTTCCTTTACATAAATTGACTTATACAGTCAAAGGTTGTCTAGAAAATGTTGACAAAATTTGGTCTAAGTGGGCATTTTCACCATCCACATAGGCTTCTTAAAGTATATTGGGTCCACCAATTCTCTTTACAACACTCTATTAGCTGTTTAATGGCAGATTTAACCCCTTCCTTCACACATACATAGGGCATCACTAAAGTGGGTCTTCTTCCATGAGGCCGCATACATGCAATCATACTGTATGTTTTTGCTATGAGCACACAACACAGCACGCTCCAAAGACAGAGACAGGGCTTTCACTAATGATATGAAACTAGAAGTCCTGGTTCCTGATTACCTGATCCCTGTGATAGTCTCTGATTGGCAAGCACAGTGATCAATCACTGTACAGCTCGTCCCTGCATTTTTTTTTCTCTCCTGAAAGGAGAGGAATATACATTTTATTATTATCTGCTTGCTAGGGGCGAACAATGTAAACAACAGAAGTGTGTTATAAATCAAAAAAATAAATAGATATTTTAAGGTTTGATCTAGTTCAATGTCAGAGTTAGTATTAGGGTCAAGGTCAGGGTAAGTATGTTTTAGTTAGAAAAAAAAAAAAAGTTTTATTAAAATTAGTATTAGTGACAGTTAGTGTGATTGTCATTGTGCTTTAGGTAGGATAAAAAGCAAAGTGTGCACTATTGTTTCTACAGGTACAAAGAAAAAAAGAAAAATAACATACACATATGTGGTAGCGCTGTGACCAGGAGCAGGAAAATTTATTTTGGGTTGTTCTTTGTTGGTAAGTTATGGTAACAGCAAGAAATATACAGCTACATTTAAAAATATATATATTTTTTTTTCACTGTTTCGGGCCAGTTTTCCCTCCATAATAGAAAAAACAGAAGATACCTGTTATCGCTTACAACTAGGGTTGAACGAACCCAGACTGTATTGTTGTACCGGACTTTTGGGTATTCGATATCCGGACACGGACCCGAACATTTCACTGTATGTTCGGGATACTGTCCGTTGTTCGGTATGTTTTGGCGCGGTTTCAATGGCGCGGTTTCAACAGGTGCAAGGCAGCCAATCAGCAAGCGTTTAACTAGTGTGCCCTTAGAAGCCATCACAGCCATGCCTACTAATGGCATGGCTGTGATTGGCCAGTGCAGCATGTGACCCAGACTCTATATAAGCTGGAGTCACATAGCGCCACGCGTCACTCTGCTATAACTATACTAGGGTGAGGTTCCTGATGTTGCTGCTGAGGGAGAGATAGGAGATTATTATAGGGGCAGGCTGGAGATTGCTTTGAGGGAAAGAATAGGAAGAATGTTCTTTAATCAGACAGCGATCTACATTGATTTTATTGTGTGGGGGTGCAGTGCACGATCTTTTTGCCCGGAGGGAGAGATAGGAGATTATTGTAGGGTCAGGCTGGAGATTACTTTGAGGGAAAGAATAGGAAGAATCTTCTTTAATCAGACAGCGATCTACATTGATTGCATTGTGTGGGGGTGCAGTGCATGATCTTTATGCCCTGAGCCCAGTGAGGAGTAGGAGGGAGAAAAAAAAAGTTTTATTAGTCTGTTAGGTGGGCGGCGTGCGGGGTGTAGCGGACATTTAATGCAAGCTCAGTGCATATGTGTCTGCTTAATCTGCATGTAAAAAAGAAAAAAACTTTTTTCCTTCATTTTTTATTTTTACATTGTTTAGACAGACACTGCTTTTTCTAATCTGCTCTTCAATAAGCACCAATGTAAGGGAAAAATGATTATTTTTCAGCATTTAGGGTAAAAAAATATTTTTCAGTTTTTCATTCAAATGGGTTTATTTTTATTCAATAGCGGAATAGAACAACAACAGTATCCAACCTGTTAGGCGTGCAGTGTGTAGCGGCCATGTAATGCAAGCTCAGTGCATATGTGTCTGCTTAATCTGCATGTAAAAAGAAAAAAAAAATTTCCTTCATATTTTACGTTGACATACATTGTTTAGACAGACACTGCTTTTTCTAATCTGCTCTTCAATAAGCACCAATGTAAGGGAAAAATTATTATTTTTCAGTATTTAGGGGAAAACATTTTTTTTCAGTTTTTTTCATTTATACTTTACTGTGACACTGCCATACAGCGTTTAGACACTGCTGTTCAATCTGCTCTTCAAAAATCACCAATTAAAGGGAAAAATTGAAATTTTTCATTCATACTTTACAGTGAGATACACCCATGGGATACTGTTGTTGTATTCTGCTTATCAATAAAAACCCATTTAGGGGAAAAAAATGTAATTGCGGCCTAGTTTGCATATGTTACTGTGAGATACACCCTTTGGATACTGTTGTTGTATTCCGCTTATCAATAAAAATCCATTTAGAGGAAAAAAATTAAATTGCAGCCTAGTCTGCATATGTTACTGTGAGATACACCCTTTGGATACTGTTGTTGTATTCCGCTTATCACTAAAAACCCATTTAGGGGAAAAAAAATTAAATTGCGGCCTAGTCTGCATATGTTACTGTGAGCTACACCCATTGGATACTGTTGTCGCATTCCGCTTATCAATAAAAACCCATTTAGGGGAAAAAATTAAATTGCGGCCTAGTCTGCATATGTTACAGCGCAACAAGGCACACAGGTCTCGCATGGAGGCCCAGTTATTGGTAGTGAAGTGGTGGTGTTCCGCAGAGCGACTTACGCATGCGTGCTGCAGCTGAAACTCCACTATGGCATGCTGCTGCTCGCACAGTCTGGCCAGCATGTGCAAGGTGGAGTTACACCTTGTGGGCACGTCACATATGAGGCAGTGAACGGGAAGGCCGAAGGTACGCTCCATCGTTGACAGGCGAGCAGCAGCAGGGTGAGAACGCTGAAAGTGCGCACAGACGGCCCACACTTTCTGCAGCATCTCTGACATATCGTGGTCATTTCTAAGTAACCTCTGCACCACCAAATTCAGCACATGCGCCAGGCAAGGGATGTGTGTCAAACCGGCTAGGCCCAGAGCTGCTACGAGATTTCGCCCATTATCGCACACCACCAGGCCAGGCTTGAGGCTCACTGGCAGCAACCACTCATCAGTCTGCTGTTGAATGCCTCTCCACAACTCCTGCGTGGTGTGTGGTTTTTCCCCCAAACAGGCAAGTTTTAAAATTGTTACGCTGACCGGATGAGGAGGCGGTAGAGGAGGAGGAAGTGGAGTAGGAGGAGTTAGCAACAGGTGGCAAACTGAAGCACACTGCAATCCTCTGTGGTGGAAGAACCTGCACCAAACTGCTATCTGCCTCAGGCCCAGCCGCCACTGCATTTACCCAGTGTTCTGTTAGGGAGATATAACGTCCCTGAACGTGCTTACTGGTCCACGTATCTGTAGTTAGGTGGACCTTGACACAGATGGCGTTGCGCAGTGCACACCTGATTTTATCACCCACTTGGTTGTGCAGGGAAGGGATGGCTTGCCTGGAAAAGTAGTGGCGGCTGGGCATGACGTACTGTGGTACAGCCACCGCCAGAATTTTAGAGAAAGAAATGGAAAGAAAAAATAGCAACGAAAGGATGCCACATGGTTTAATGAAAATGAAAATATTCAACCTACAGAGAGCTGAATTCAAAGACACCCCAAAAATCAAAGTGAAAAAATTATGCATCAGGCTAGTCTATTTAGCTAAAAAATTATTTTAACAATTCAAAATGATGCTCAGTAGTTTGTATAGCACCCATGTGCTTGTATGTATGCCTGACAACATCAAGGTATGCTCCTAATGATCTATGAACTGGCAGCGGACGCTCGCCACATAAGGCCAGTCATGCACCAGGAGGAACGCAGGACCCTCTGCACCAGCGTAGCCTATGACAATGCGTTCAAGGATTTTATACCGATACCAGTCAGGGTACCATTGTCTAGCCTGTAGAGGTCTGTGTGTCCCTCCATAGATATACCTCCCCCAGGGCTGCTGATAGAAATGGCAGGGTCCCGTACAGACTACAGACTACCTGACAGCCCCCCCCCCAAGAAAACATTAAAGCTATATTTTGATAAAAATACAATAAAATCATTACTAGCAGACACAAATAAAATATAACTCACAGAATTCCTGCTAAATCTAAAAGAGGAAACTGAGCTGATAAATAAATCTGTGTGTGTGATTGAGGTCTTGGGACTCATGCACGTGGGTGCTGTGGTCTGTACAGTGTGAATCAGTGGTTCATTTACAGTATGTATGTGGCTTGAGCCACCAGGAGCTGTACGAGCACAGCTGCAGGTCCTAATTTGACAGGCGTGGGGATGCAGGTGTACAGCCTGAACACAGACCGTGTGCATTTGGGGACCACTAACCTGCACACCTGTCAAATTAGGGCCTGCGGCTGTGTTCGTACAGGAGCTACATCTCCATAGAATGACAGGTGGCTCCTGCCCAGACCCCTCCTTCATACAGCCAAAGTACCTGTGTGAATGAGCCCCTAATTATATTTTTTAACCTAAAAAACAGATCTCTCCAGCGATGTCCTGTCACTACTAAGAGGGATTCCATCTTCATCTGGTCTTCTCTCTGGGTTCTTGGGCTCCAGTCGTTTGACCAAACTACGATGATGTAATGCACACGCATGCGCAGGTGGGTGTCATGGTCACAGCAGTCAATGGATGGTATGTCATCCATTGAGAGCGCAGTGCACATGCACTGGTGTTATCACTGGTTGCTAGGTTTAGCAGATTTTCACCCATGCTACTTAACTGACCAGATCAATATCCCAGGAGTTTTATTGATGTGATGCTGTACTCTGCTTAAAAGGTGTTCCTTTTTGAGTATATATATATATATATATATATATATATATATATACACTGTATATATACCGTCAGGTCCATAAATATTGGGACATCAACACAATTTAAATCTTTTTGCCTCTATATACCACCACAATGGAACAAACAAGATGTGCTTTAACTGCAGACTTTCAGCTTTAATTTGAGGGTATTTACATCCAAATCAGGTGAACGGTGTAGGAATTACAACAGTTTGTATATGTGCCTCCCACTTCTTAAGGGACCAAAAGTAATGGGACAGATTAACAATCATAAATCAAACTTTCACTTTTTAATACTTGGTTGCAAATCCTTTTAGTCAATTACAGCCTGAAGTCTGGAACGCATAGACATCACCAGACGCTGGGTTTAATCCCTGGTGATGCTCTGCCAGGCCTCTACTGCAACTGTCTTCAGTTCCTGCTTGTTCTTGAGGCATTTTCCCTTTAGTTTTATCTTCAGCAAGTGAAATGCATACTCAATCGGATTCAGGTCAGGTGATTGACTTGGCCATTGCATAACATTCCACTTCTTTCCCTTAAAAAACTCATTGGTTGCTTTTGCAGTATGCTTCGGGTCATTGTCCATCTGCACTGTGAAGAACCGTCCAATGAGTTCTGAAGCATTTGGCTGAATATGAGCAGATAATATTGCCCAAAACACTTCAGAATGCATCCTGCTGCTTTTGTCAGCAGTCACATCATCAATAAATACAAGAGAACCAGTTCCATTGTCAGCCATACATGCCCAAGCCATGACACTACCACCACCATGCTTCAATGATGAGGTGGAATACTTTGGATCATGAGCAGTTCCTTTCCTTCTCCAAACTCTTCTCTTCCCATAACTCTGGTATAAGTTGATCTTGGTCTCATCTGTCCATAGGATGTTATTCCAGAACTGTGAAGGTTTTTTTAGTTGTTTGGCAAACTCTAATCTGGCCTTCCTGTTTCTGAGGCTCACCAATGGTTTATATCTTGTGGTGATCCCTCTGTATTCACTCTGATTGTTGACTTTGACACATATACACCTACCTCCTGAAGAGTGTTCTTGATTTGGCCAACTGTTGTGAAGGGTTTTTTCTTCACCGGGGAAATAATTATTCGGTCATCCACCACAGTTGTTTTCCCTGGTCTTCAGGGTCTGTTGGTGTTGCTGAGCTCACCAGTGCATTCTTTCTTTTTAAGGATGTTCCAAACAGTTGATTTGGCCACACATAATGTATGCTATCTCTCTGATGGGTTTATTTTGTTTTTTCAGCCTAATGATGGCTTGCTTCATTGATAGTGACAGCTCTTTGGATCTCATATTGAAAGTTGACAGCAACATATTCCAAATGCAAATAGCACACTTCAAATGAACTCTGGACCTTTTTATCTGCTCTTTGTTAATGGGATAATGAGGGAATAACACACACCTGGTCATGGAACAGCTGAGCAGCCAGTTGTCCCATTACTTTTGGTCACTTAAAAAGTGGGAGGCACATATACAAACTGTTGTAATTCCTACACCTTTCACCTGATACCCTCAAATTAAAGCTGAAAGTCTGTATTTTAAATCCATTGTGGTGGTGTATAAAGCCAAAAAGATTAGAATTGTGGCGATGTCCCAATATTTATGGACCTGACTGTATATATATATATATATATATATATATATATATATATATAAAATGTGTGTGTGTATTCATTTAGAGCGATAGAGATAGGGAGGCCCAAACCAGCATCGACTGCTTCAACACCCTCCTAGACTCAAAGCAAAAGATTATAAAAAGCTCAAAGCAACATGATACTGGGGTCTCCTGCTTTTATGTGTAATCTGTTTATTAAGTTTATTAAGGTATTATGTGTTTACTGTTAAGTGTCTTTCTCCCATTGTATAATTTTCCTATTGTGTGCCTTCTAGGTGTGAATTCCCATTGGTAATTGGATAACCTATTGTTTCTGTCTGTTTTAATCCTCCTGGAGATGTGATTAGTCTTGGGTCAACGTTACCTCGTTACCTAACAATTGTGGGATGAGTAATATATATGGTGACTGCCCCCATTTTTGAAGTGTATAAAAACCTGTATTTCTATTCAGTAAATTGATTCCTTGGGTTTTTACCTCAACATCATGCCTGTGTACGATGCTTGGAGTAAAGGGCTGGTATTAGCTATCGGTCTGCCAGAAGGGTTTGGAGGGCAGGAGGCGGAGGCACCCAGGCGGGGTGCCAGGTCGTCCATGATAGATAGATAGATCATTTTTAGCAACAATGTCTGTAGTTTTTAATATACATTATATGAATAATGCATAAGCGTATAGAATTATGTTTCTTAACACATGCAACAAATCAGTTTTGTAAACTGAAAGGATGTTCCCTTTACTGCAATATGTTACATTTAGTAACTAGCTGTTAGTGTAATTACAGTAGTGTCGTTTCTCTTTGAAGACATGGTAATTTTATGTTTACCTTTTTATCTTCCAAGTTGTTTAGAATACTTTAGAAAAATCTGAACAAGGTCATGTAGCTGGCAGAATGACATTATCTCTTTTATTTGTAGTCTCCCAAAAGAATATTGCTTTTCTAATTTTTTTTTTATTCGCTTTGTAGTTTCAGTTTTTATTATACCATCATTGCCTTTATTTGCTTTGTAAAATCTTTAGCATTCAATCATAAGATAAGTCATAACTTGATGTTCATTCTCCCTATAAATTAAAATAGTCAAGAAATACACTATAAGGCTTAAAAATTTGAACATAGTAATATATATTTTTTAACTCTTTTTCATATGCTAGTAAAAATAGAAATATTTTTGTGACAGATACTGTATAATATGTTCAATGTAACAAAGGAGTAAAAGCCTGTTCACTTTTTTGCAAAGTGAATTTTTACTTTGCAGGAGAAATTTCACTAACAAAATGAAGCAAATTATGTTTTTATTTTATTTGCATAAGATTGGGTATTTTTTGCTAAGTGAATTATTATAACATTCACTAAGGAAATATAAAAAATCCCCTTGCAAAGTGAACAGTAGAGATTGGCCAAACAACCCCCTGTTCAGATCGCACCAGAACTCTCAAACATCACAAAAGTTCGAACCTTAACTACAAACCCCATTGAAGTCTATGGGACCTGAACAGGAAAAATGAAAAGTCCCCGTTTGAAAGTTATTGGCCATAAAAAGGGTATGGGGGCCCGGGTACTGTCACTTTTGAAATCAAATGGAATGTTTGGTGCCAAAAGCTGGTTAGGCTTTTGCATTGCCATAGGGTATGTAGTAAGTTACCCACTTGGCCACAGCCTCTCAAACACTGGGGGGATTAATTGGAGGAGGAAACCCTGGCCAGTCTATATGGGGTATAATACCAACACAATAACATTTTATGATTCAGTTCCCACTGGTTAATGCAATGTGAGGTATTATAGGAGCAGTGTATTGCTTTAAAGAGGTTGTAAACCCGATTTTTTTTTTCACCCTGAAAGAGAAACACATAATGAGCTAGTATGCATCGCATACTAGCTCATTATGAAATACTTACCTTAGAACGAGCCCCCGCCGTGCCGCCCGCTTACCTCTATGACGGGCGACATGTTCAGTCGCCCGTCTTCCGGGATCGCGGCATCCGGCCATCTGATTGGCTGGTGCCGCGTTGACGTCACTCGCGCGGGAGCCGACGGTCACGGCACGGGGCTCTGAAGGAACGGCACCAGCGGCCGTTCCTTCAGAGCGCATGCGCCAGTGACGTCGCTGGCTGCATGTAAGGTAAATATCTCCTAAACGGTACATGTTTAGGAGATATTTACAGTACCTATAGGTAAGCCTTATCATAGGCTTACCTATAGATACAACTTGCAGAGGAGGGTTTACTTCCTCTTTAAGCCATTGAGTGTCAGTAAAGACAGATTGCAAATCAGACTCCCAGAATTGCATAGATGAACATTTTTGAAAGATGTCTTTGTGTTGTAGGATAGAAAAAGAGTTATATACTTTGGTTCCAAGTTGTGGGTTTGTAGTACTGCTAGGCTTGGGGGATGTACATAAAATGGAGGTTTAGGGGGATGATTTCAAAAAGTGTGGGATACGCATGTATAGGAAGTAGCTAGAAGAGGGAATGTTATAAATAGATGTTAAGTCTGAGAAGGATTTGGGTTTAGTATCCTTTAGAAGATTATCTACCCAGCGTATCCCAGCTTTGTGCCAGGGCTTGGTTTTTATATGGGGAACAAGGATATCGAGGGCAGACAGAGGGGTTCTAATGTCAGCACTATGTTTGTTAAACACAGAGCCCTATGTGAATAATTTCCATGCTTGATCAACACTTGTTGGAAACGTGTTGGGTGAGGTGGCTATTCCTGGTTGCGCCGCTGTGATGTTTGCAGCGGCATGACGCATGTGAGTTACCATGTATTTGTATTTATATTTTAAATAATAAATGGGATTTGCTTTTATGTTAACACTGTTGTCTCCTCTATTGAATATGCGTGTGAATATTCCTGCGGAATGTC
This sequence comes from Pelophylax lessonae, assembly GCF_965119305.1. Classification (NCBI taxonomy): domain Eukaryota; kingdom Metazoa; phylum Chordata; class Amphibia; order Anura; family Ranidae; genus Pelophylax; species Pelophylax lessonae. The sequence continues at coordinate 298,566,981 of NC_138772.1, forward strand.
TGAGATGGAGCCATGATGACGGGGATTATGATATACTGGATATGCCTTTTTGGATTTTAACCACTTTAGGACCAGAGGATTTTCCTGCTTTACGTCCAGGCCACTTTTTGCAACTTGGCACTGTGCAACTTTAACTGACAATTGCGCGGTCATGCAATGCTGTACCCAAACAAAATTTACGTCCTTTTTTCCCCACAAACAGAGCTTTCTTTTGATGATATTTGATCACCTCTGCACTTTTCATTTTTTGCGATATTAATAAAAAGAGAGCGACAATTTTGAAAAAATAACTATATTTTTCTACTTTGACAGTTAAAAAATATCCAATATATTAAATTTTTGTCATATATTTAGGCCAAAATGTATTTAGCTACATGTCTTTGACGAAAAAATTCTCAATGAGCGTATTTTTAACCACTTTAAGACCGGAAGATTTCATGATTTTCCTATATTTTGTCTGCTATTTGTTGTGGATTACGTAACTCTTGTTTCATGGATGGGTGATATATGAATTGTATTCTCAATTTTGGGGTATGAACCTTTAACCTATTGGCTAAAAGTTTTCCAGCCTTGTTGTTTTTGGCATAGTAATTAAGTTTTAGTCGCCTTAAGTAGTTGTCGTACCGAGAACTCAGTAAGGTTCGAAGTTCATACCGCAACGTAGTGAGAGAGGCAGAAGTAAATTCAGATGGGGACACCTTGTTTCGGGATTCAAAATCATGGAGAAATGCTAACAGGTCTGAGATTTTGCCATTCGATTGGCGTTTAAACCTGGCACCCAATTGCAGTACCATTCCTCATATGTACGCTTTGTGTGCATTCCATACTGGGAAGATACTCAACTCGGGAGAGATATTGGTATCAAAATAGTCCGGGAGATGTTGTGAGAGAAAATCTTTGTTAGAGGGATTTTGGACAACCATGTTATTACATCACCACAAATAAGTTGTTAGGCAGGCATCCTTCTCCTCCATTGTTAACATAATTGCAGCATGGTCCGACCATGTAATGTCATGGTTGGAGGAGGAGGTAGCCTGTTGCAGCACATATTTACCCGTAAAAAAATAATCAATTATAGAGTACAAACAGTGCCTAGAAGAAAATAATGTATAGTCTCTTTCCCCACCGTGATGACACATCCATACATCATAAAGTTCTTCAGTGTAGAGAAGGTTCCCCAGTGAGGGACGGTGGTGCTTTCGCGGTGAGGTAGAGTCAAGATCAGGCTTCATTACCATATTGAAATCTCGGCAGAGAATCAGATGGTCAGACTTCACTTTTGCCACTTTTCGTAGCTGTTTCCGGACAAACCTCAGTTGGTTGAGAGTTTGGTGCACAGGCATTGACTAGAGTATAGGGTATGGAGTTCAGAAAATGAGGAGGTACCTGCCATCTGGATCACAGATGCATTCTTTTAGCTGGAATGCAACAGAGTTCCTGACCGAGATTAGGACTCCTCTTTTTTTCTCAGGTGTGCTTGTGAGGATAAGTAGGGTGCGTACACCTTGCTGTCACTTGCAGACCTTCTAGAGCATAGGTGTCAAACGCAATGCCCGTGTGCTGAATGCAGCCCCCCAGGCCATTTCATGTGGCCCTCACACCTCTCCTGCAGCACCCCCTTGTCTCTGCCCCTACCTTGTCTCCGTAGTCAGCAGCAGAGAGGACAGAACTCCTTTGCCAGATCCAGCTCTTCTCTGCAGAAAGGCTTGTCTTTACCCATCCCCCCTCCTCAGCAGTCTGCAGCAGAGAGGAGGGCAGAACTCCTCCTACAGATCCTGCACTTCTCTTTGCAGCTGCAACACCACCTTGTCTCTGCCTCCCCTGGTCTCAGCATTCAGCAGACTCTGGAAGCTGACTCCAGCAATTCTCTGGTCTTCCTCCAGACCCTGTATTTTCTTTCTTCCCAGATCCATCTGCATCTTCTTCCTGGCAGCAACACAAGGTAAGGCGGGTGCATTGTGATGTAAAGAAGGGTGGGTGACTCTTGACTTCTGATGGTGGGGGGGCTCTTGACATCTAATCTTACCGATATAACCAGCCTCTTGAGGGCAACCATAATGCTGATGTGGCCCGTGATGAAATTAAGTTTGACACCTCTGTTCTAGAGGTACTTCTAATGAAAGCAAGAAATGGCTTTGCTATAAAAAAAAATTAAATTTCATGCACCTGTGTGGAAAAATTGGTCATTGGGTGTTAATTGTGCCCATGAAACCTATACCAAAAAATTACTTCAAGATAAAGTCAAATCCCACAAAGCTAAGCAGCTTAGACAGTCTTGCAGATATTTGAGATCCCTATAACACTTAATTGGTGACATCGCCTTCAGGGGCTTGGTAGCTGCTGCTAATCCAGGACTGATTCACTTTTACAAATGTCAGCCAGTCAATGGAGTCTGTGGACAGATGTGCTCTTTTATCTGTCACAAAACCTCTGGAAGAACTAAATGCCCATTTGGAATTCACACTGCATGGAGGGCAGCCCAGCAGCTAAATTGCATACTGGGCAAGTTCTGGCCAGTGGTCTATTCTCATGACCCAGAAACCCAATTGATCATCTACTGGAAAGCTCTCAACGTCTGTTTTTTACCCTAGATAATCTTCCACCATTTGATGCAGAAACTGCAGATGGGACGTTGAAGCTGACAGCCCTGGGTGCCAAGGACTAAAAATTTTTTTGAAATGCATCCCTGAGGCACCCCCTTCTCCTCCTTTGGCCAACAGAAGCCTTCAAACTAGCTTTCCTATGGGACAGTAAGCTACCAGAGCCTGGAAAGCCATTATGTAAACTCTTATTTAAGGTGTCCTCAAGATATTTGATGCAGAGGCATGGGAAGCAGAGTCCTTGGGGTCACAGAGAATTACAGTATCTGGAACTGCCTCCTCCCAGCCACGTACTACTCCCAAGATTTTTGGGGACTGAAAACTATCTCAAGGTTTGACATATGTCTTCCTCTAGTCTACTCCAATGCCTCCAAAACTGCCATAATCCTCCTCCCCTCTCTTCTCTTGTGTGTTCTGAGGCATCACAAAAATGGTGTCTGCATAAAGTGGGCCTTGAGAGGAAAAGAAATCCTCTTCTTTTGTCCACTGCTCTGCCTCGAGTGCCCTGTCCATAATGACACACAGAGTTTGCTCAAGCAGGAACACAATAGGGATTGTGTCATTGATGCATGCATTGTCACAGCTCTCCATACTTATCACCTCCTCAAATGGTGACAGTACAGTGCATGCATCCTTAATTAGCAGCCATTGATATGGGAAAAAAACAGAGGTGTCCTGAACTTGTCCTTGTGCCATACTCACACAGGTACTCATTGACAGCCCTCTGCTGCAAGTGCAGCTGCTGCAGTATTGCCAAAGTTTAATTCTACCTGGGGGGGCATGTCACAAATCAGGATGTGTACGGACATGGTGGAATTCCCATTGAAATTCAGCCAAATGAATACTGGCTGTGTATGACCACTTGAAATGTCTACAGACTCTTCTGGCCTGCTTTAGAACATATTGCAAACCTGGATGCCTGTTTAGGAAATGCTGCACCCCCAAACTGAAGATGTGTGCCAGGCATGGCACATGTGTCAACTTTCCCTGCCGAAGGGCAGACAAAAGGTTATTATCTCACACCATCATTCCTAGCTCAAGCTTTCGTGGCATGAACCACCTCTGGGCCTGCCCCTCCAGAGCTGCAAAAATTTCTGCTCCGGTGTGGCTCTTGTCCCCTAGACCGACCAGCTAAAGCACTGCATGGCATCTTTTAGCCTTGAACACTTAGGGGGTACTAGTGGTTTATAGGACAATTTAGCAGAGGAGGACATGGAGGAGGAGAAGGAGGTGGAGGTGACAGATCTCGCATCATCACCACAAGTATATATCATATTTTCTAACTAAGGAATATTTATCCACCTCACCAATTACTGCCACTGACATTGCAATTAGCTGAATTTTATTACTACTCTATTATGTTTTCTCAATATATGGTATATTGGCTATATATTCCTTCCTTTTTTAAATTTAGTTTGTCCGAGTAATTGCCCATTGACCACTAGATAACATTCCCATTATTCCATCATAAAGTGAAGCTCTATTATGCACTCAACATCTGCCAATATACAATTGCCACTAGATGGCGGCCCGATTGTCCAATTATCCTATTAGCATGATACAACTTTATTGACCAGCACCACTAGATAAGGCAACCATGCCCCTGCATATTTAGCTTGAAAACGGAGTTTGCCTGTCATTCACATTGGCAGTGCGCACGCTCAGAAACGCATTGCGGTCATTTCCGGTGATGTCACACGAACGACGTTGCGGTCCACATGCGTTCCAGCCCTCCATCTCGGTCCAGGATACATGCCAAGTAGGCATTCAGTCCCCGTATGAGACCCAAGGGAGCCACAGCAGTACATTGCACCCCACATTGAACAGCTCACCAGCGTGTATAGAGACGCACCTCTGCAGGACACCCTAGATGTTATCTGATACTCAAATGTGAGCATTTTTATACTTTGTTATTAAATGCTACACAGTTTTTATTCAAGAGGCGCCTCTGTTTTGTCTTTTTCTGCTCTTCCATTATGCCTTTCTCTGGAGGACATCCTGCCTCATTGGGTTGTTTCTCCCCCCCACCCTTTACTTTCCTCCTTTGCTCTATCCAGCACCCAAAATGCGTCAATGACCTCATCATCAGCATCCCCTCTATCCTCATCATCACTGGAGCCAACTTGGCAATACACTGTGGCTGGGGGAACATGTCTGACAATTTGTTGTTTATCAGTGTTCTCCCCTCTCTGTAGGCTCATGTTAGTCCCTTCCTCTACCTCAGAGCCAACATCAGAGTCAAGTAATGATTGTGCATCCAAAAATAAGTGGCTGATGCTGTTAGCTGACTCCTCCATGCATGATGACTGGGGCTTTAGCAGGAGTAGCTGTGGACAAGGAGGCAGCTGAGATGGACTGTGCACTAGTGCCAGCCTGCGAGATAGAGGATGTGGGGGATGAGGATGGTTTAGCATGTTCAACATCACTAAACAGAGACAAAGGTGCCCTGCCTGAGGACGAACCATATCCACCTTTGCCTGTGGACACAGAGACTGCTGGCCGCCTCATAATGACATGGGAATGTCTGCCTATCCTTGTTTGCCTCCCACACATGATGGTTGGGGTCTTATTATCCACATTTTTAGATACTGGGAAATGTGTAACTGGATGAACTTTAGTATATGAAAAGTGGTGTTCGGTGCACTTTAAATTGAGGACTGACACTGACAGAAATGTAAAACTATAAAAAAAAAAATAAAATAAAATAGGGGGAACACCAGCATTGCAGTCAGAAAAACCATGGCTGACAATTTTAACAAAGGGGGCAGGCAGGGGACAAAAAAACAGCACTGTATACAGCACTAAACGCTATGTAAAGCTGTGTTAAACACTGCACTACACTAAAACACTACACTGACACACTCTTCTCACAGACTATACTAACACTAAAATAACACTCTACACTCAAAGTCACAATAAATGAACACACTAACTGCTAGTAAAAAAATGAGCTCTGCTCTATCTATCTCTAACCTTACACTGCAAAGTCTTCCTATGGGAAGGAACCTTTTATAGTGTGGGGTGGGACTATGATTACTGACCTGTGATTGGAGAAAGTCATCATCATCATCACTTTGTCCAATCAGGGTCTCACAGTGCTTATTGGTGAAGCCTTGCATCTGACCAGTGGTCAGTTGCAAGGCTTCATTCAATTAGGGCCCTAGAAAGCACTGTAAAGTGCGCAGTGCATTGAGGGGCACTCGGTGGGAAAACATCCTGCCTAGCTACCCGCAAATTCAGATGTTCACCTAATGGGCGAACATGAGAAGTTTGGGCCGGACTTTTTATCGGCTCAAACTGGTTGCCCATATCTAGTAAACAGGCCATAAACATTTAGCAAATAAGTCACAATGCGTACTTTATATTTTTATGCAGTATATACCTAATTCAAATAAATAACATTTTGAATGCGTGCAGATCGTTTTATGCTTCTTGTCTCCAATTTCCATTATTGTGTTTAAATACATATTTTTATATTCATTCTCTATGTACACCAGGGAAAACAGCATTTTTGCCTAAATGCAGAGACAAAAATTAATTAATGGATCAGCCAAAACAATACTCTATTGTTTTTAACTTTGTGTGTTGGAGTAGCAATGGGAGAAAATAGAATAAAACCTAATCATTGTGTAGCATGACTTAGAATCACACCCTGCATATATAATGAACAAAAGTGTTTCCCCCGTTACCATATGTAATTACAGACTATACAGTGAAATATATATACCAAAAATACCCACGCTACTGATCTCTATAGTAACAGCTGCAGTGTAAAACACAATCATTGTTATTATTATAATTATGAAACCTCAGTACATAGCACTCAATTGTGTTATCCTGGTGCTACTATCTCCTATTAGTCAACCATAATGTCACCATCCACATAAAGTGCTTCTTTGCATGAATAATTTCAAAAAATAAAAACATTTCATTGCCTGTCTCATTAGTGAACTCTAACATAATAGTCCATATACACAGTGTCCAATTGCTTTCCAATGTTGTTCCTCTGTAAATTAATGAGTGATATATATATATATATATATTTTAAAGTGCTCTGTGCTCAAAGTGCCAAAAGATTATATACATATATCTCTTGTGTTTCTTATCCTCCACCGTGCATCACCACCACACTTGTACTCTCCCCAGATGACAATGACCTCTCTGGAAAGAGTATGGTCTAAATGCACTTTTTACCCAAGGGGTTAATAATCCTAGGCAGCAGCTTTTCCACTCTAGGGTAATATTCGCCATAAAAGGGAAGAGAGAAAACTTTTATAGTGTAAAACATTTTTAATTAAATATAATCTAAAAAAAAAAAATTAAAATGTGCGCTTACATTATAAAGTGCATTCCCCTTGCGCCTTGGTTAAATCACGTTTGTACTATCTCTCAGTGTGAGCACAGACCATCCTCAATATCTCACCACTCCCAGGTGTCAGCCTCTCGTTCAGCCACAGATAGCTTCCTGTATCCCCCCTTTTTTTCGGGAGCACTTTTTATGGTGGTGCACATTATCATAATTTTTTCCCCGCAGGAGAAAAAAATGCTGATGTTTTGGAACTGAGCACTTTTTGTATAATTTGTAATAACTTTATAATGCATTTGCACTTTCATTTTTGCACAATTTCTGCACATATATGGACTTGACTTACAGTATATGGATTTGTTAATACACGATAAATGTATTATATGTTTAAGGCACTTTACTGTGTTTCTTAACCACTTCTGGACCGGAAGGATTTTCTCCCTTAATGACCAGGCCATTTTTTGCGATTCTGCACTGCGTTACTTTACTTGAAAACTGCGCGGTCATGCGATGCTGTACCCCAATAAAATTGATGTCCTTTTTGTTCCCACAAACAGGGCTTTCTTTTGGTGGTATGTGATCACCTCTGTGTTTTTTTGATTATACTCTATAAACAAAAAAACAGCGACAATTTTGAAAAAAATAGCAGTATTTTTCACTTTCTGCTATATAACATTCCCAATAAAAAAAAAAAATTAAAATCAATTTTTTTCATCATTTTTGGCCAATTTGTATCTTGCCACATATTTTTGCTTAAAAAAATTCCAATAAGTGTATTTTGATTGGTTTGCGCAAAAGTTATCACGTCTACAAACTAGGGGAAAGATTTATGTCATTTTTATTTAACTATTTATTTTTTTTAATAGTAATCTGCAGTTTTTAGTGGGACTGCGACATTGTGGCGGACACAACTGACATTTTTGACACTTTTGGGGGGACCAGTGACATTACTACAGTAATCAGTGCTAAAAATATACACTGTTACTGTAATAATGACACTGGCAGGGAAGGGGTTAACACCAGGGGTGATCAAAGAGTTAAATGTGTACCTAGGGAGTGATTCTAATGGTGTGAGGGCCAGAGTTGGTGGATGGAAACAGGGCTCCTGTGTTTTCCCAGATAACAGGAGCCCTGTTTCAATCAGTGACAGATGAGCAGTGTGCTGTGTTTACAATGGCATACTGCCTTCTGTCAGTCCCTGCAGTGATCGCCATTGCGGCCCCTGGACCTGTTGCTTAGCTTCAGGACTAGAGAGTGAGTGCGTGATTGCGCTGCCGGTGTCCGAGAACAGCTCCCGTGAGCCCCCGTACAGGTATGCACAGGAGAGCCAGCAGTATATCTGCTGGTCTTTAAGCGGTTAAAAGAGGTATTTATTTGTATAAGGACAGAGCACTTTGCAATATTGTTTAATTGCACTAAATCACTTGCCATCAGGGAAACTGCCCTTAAAGTTTCACTAAATGGCATTATACACCTGACCTGTCAAACACCATGTTATTATTCCTGAGACTTCTGATACCTGCTTTCGGGGTTGCCCTTCTCAAGGCTCATTGGTCCACATGTTTTGGAGTGTGAGAGATTGGCACTTATATGGCAAACAAATTCATATATTGCTTCTAAGATACCAGGCCATACCTTGCAAATGTCTCTTCCCATGTACCTCTTATTCACCCAATACCTGGCATCTGTCGCTATGAAGAAAAGCTTAGCCATAGCATATGTGTTACTGCACAATGGACCATAGCCTTGTGATTCTTTTTTCACTAATCATTAATAGAATAGATTATGCTGATAGAAGGAATGTTTTACACATTTGTTTCCATTTGTCTCATATATGTTTGACTTGCATCTTCTTTCTAAATATTTTTGGCTTTTATAAGTCTTTTTGTATTGTTATTTACCCTTACAAATAAACAGTATGTAAAGAAAAAAAGTAAATAAAGCATGTGGGTCACATGGCGTACAACAACTTGCCCACAAAGAGCCAACCAATATTGTAAAACAAATGTGCTTTCTTTTTATGAGGAAGCAAGTAAACACCTAGCCAAAGGAGTGGTTGTGGATATAGTATTCTTGTATTTTGCCAAACCACTGAACACAGTTACCCACAGAAAGTTATAGTTGAGGTCTATAAACATGGAAAAAATGGTCTATAAATGGATAGAAAACTGTCTTAACAACCATATTTATAGTGTTTAATAATTCATACTTTGAATGATCTATGGTTGTTAGTGGTGTATCCCAAGGCTCAGTGTTGGGAACCTTACATTTGTAGGTTTTCACTTTGTAAAACAACCCACTCAGTTTAAAATAAAAATGAAAGGCCAAACATTTATGTATAGATATAAAAAAAAAACCCATTATAAATACCTTTTTTCCATTTTTTATAAGTGATCACATTCCCTCTGTTCTCACCTGCATAAAAGCTGGAGGGAGGAGAAGCAGCAGCACACTGAGCTTCCCAGTGAATGGCTGTGCAGTGGGGGCATGTCAGGACAAGTCTGATTATTTGAGGAGAATACACTGAATTCCCAGCATAGCTAGAGAACTGACTATGGTGTGCTCCCTTGCTTAATGTGGTCAGTTTTAATAGGAAAGCAAGGGGACTAGCAGGAACACCAGGGATTTCACATAAAGGAAGCAATACAAAGAGAACAAGAGACATTATCATACAAGTACATGGTTGAGCAAGCACATATCAGGAATATAAATTGTTGGGGGTAACAAATGCTTTAACATACTGTACAGTATTCATAAATATAAATAAAAGTATTAAAGGGTTAAAAGTATGTGTTTCTGTGTTTTCAGATATAATCAAGCTATGTAGGAAAATAACATTCTTTCTGGATGTCTCCAACTTAAAAACAGATTTTAATGCACAGTTTGACTGGGCAACAATGTGACAAATGAGGTTTAATGTTGATATGTGTAATACGTATTATGCAATCCAGAGCTAAAAACATGCATGCATCATATACTCTAGGGGAGTAAACCTGGGGGAGTTAATAACTTAGATGGATATGAGAGATCTGGTTGATCAGACTTAATAGCATGCAATGCCAAGAGGCAATTTCTAATTCAGGCAAAATACTTTCTTGTATGAAAAGCGGTATTGACTCCAAAGAGAGAGAGAGAGAGACCGAACCTTGCCCCTTTACAAAGCATTAATACGATTTCATCTAGTATATGCAGATCAGTTCTTGGTACGAGTTAAAAAAAAAAAAAAAAGGATACTGGGGGTCTGGAGAGAGTGCATAGAATTGCAACCAAACTGTTAAAAGACATGGATGACCTCAGCTATGAGGAAAAATTAGCTGAACTGAATTCATTCTCCCTTGAGAAGATTAGATCGAGAGGGATATAATCACCATGTAGAAAAACATAAATGGTTCATATAGTGTATTTGATGCAAAGATATTCATTTTATGGTTACTGCAAAGCACGAGGGGAAACCCCTCATCCGGAACAAAAGAGGTTTAATCTCTATATGTAGAAAGGCTTCTTCACAGTAAGAGGTGTGAAAATGTGAAATAGGCTTAATCTGGAACTCATTTGTTAAAAGTAGATGGATGCATTTCTAAATTCACAAAATATAACTGGATATAACCATAAGTAATAACGCCAAAGATTTTTGATCCAGGGAATATCTGGTTTTCTCAGGGTTATCAGGAAGGATTTTTTTTTTCCTGTTGGATCAAATTGGACTATACCGTAAAAAGGGAATTTGTTACCATCCTCTGGATTAACTGTTGGTTAATCCAGGAGCTCATTGTTCATTGGAGCTCAATAGACCTGTGTCTATGTCTTTTCAACCTGACTATGTATACAGTGCTCTACAGTGCTATCCTGTGGATTCTGTGGTGAGCTACATAACCTTGTGTACCACCTGTGTTCACAGTTTTAGACCCAACAGTCCTTAGGAAACTTTTTTTTTTTTGCATCAGCATCCAATGTGCATGTTACTTGCTTGACAGCCTCTGTAACACACCTTTGCAGCCTTTTGTGTTTCTTTTGTGATTTGTCAAGATTAGTGTTGAGCGAACACGGACTGTATTATTCGTGTTCGTACCGAATAATTGGATTTTTTGTACCCGAACACGGACACGGACACTTTACTGTATGTTCGGGTAAAAATCCGTGTTCGGTCGTTTTATTTCCGGGTTTTGCATGCTTTGGCGCTCTTTTCATGGCGGGCTTTCAACAGCCAATCAACAATCGTTTAACTGGTGTGCCTTAAGCCATCCCAGCCATGCCTGCAAATGTCTCAGTAGCTGTGATTGGCCGTCTGAAGCATGTGACCAAGTCTTTATAAGTTCGAGGCAGCCGCAGCGGCGTCATTATGCTGCTTAGATTCAGGGACAGAGCACACATCAACGTGCTGGCTGCTGATTAGGGAAAGATAGGCAGGAAAAAACCATTTGTGTCCGGATAGAATTGAGGGACAGGTCGGAGTGTTTAGGCAGGGCGAGTTGTAGGCATTTTAGGGATAGAGTCTGCTGAATTATATAGGGTCAGTGTCTTCTACAAACTACAATCGATATTGCTGTGTGGGGGGTGGGGTGAATCTGCACTCAATCCTGATCTACGATCTCTTCTCAATCCTGTTAGGGACAGAGTCTGCTGAATTTTAGGGAAACTGTGTTCTACAAACTACAATCGATATTGCTGTGTGGGGGGTGGGGTGAATCTGCACTCAATCCTGATCTACGATCTCTTCTCAATCCTGTTAGGGACAGAGTCTGCTGAATTTTAGGGAAACTGTGTTCTACAAACTACAATCGATATTGCTGTGTGGTGTGGGATTGGAGATAGGCAGGTGTCAGTGATCCACATCCATTTTTCTGTGTGTGAGCTGCAGTGAACACAATCTTTTTGGGCTGCAGTGAACACAATCTTTTTGGGCTGCAGTGAACACAATCTTTTTGGGCTGCAGTGAACACAATCTTTTTGGGCTGCAGTGAACACAATCTTTTTGGGGTGCAGTGAACAAAATCTTTTTGGGGTGCAGTGAACACAATCCTTTTTGGTGTGCAGTGAACACAATCTTTGTGGGGTGCAGTGAACAAAATCCTTTGTGGGGTGCAGTGAACACAATCTTTTTGGGGTGCAGTGAACAAAATCCTTTTTGGGGTGCAGTGAACAACATCCTTTTTGGGGTGCAGTGAACACAATCTTTTTGGGGTGCAGTGAACAAAATCCTTTGTGGGGTGCAGTGAACACAATCTTTTTGGGGTGCAGTGAACACAATCTTTTTGGGGTGGAGTGAACAACATCCTTTTTGGGGTGCAGTGAACAAAATCCTTTTTGGGGTGCAGTGAACAAAATCATTTTTGGGGTGCAGTGAACACAATCTTTTTGGGGTGCAGTGAACACAATCTTTGTGGGGTGCAGTGAACACAATCTTTTTGGGGTGGAGTGAACAACATCCTTTTTGGGGTGCAGTGAACAACATCCTTTTTGGGGTGCAGTGAACACAATCTTTTTGGGGTGCAGTGAACACAATCTTTGTGGGGTACAGTGAACAGAATCTTTGTGGGGTGCAGTGAACACAATCTTTGGGGGGTACAGTGAACACAATCTTTGTGAGGTGCAGTGAACACAATCTTTGTGGGGTGCAGTGAACACAATCATTGTGGGGTGCAGTGAACTCAATCTTTGTGGGGTACAGTGAACACAATCTCATACTGAAGGTTTGAGGGTGCTGCCTGTTCCATACTCCCCCTACTCCTCATCTAGCCTTTTAGGGGTACAAACAATAGTAATTGGGGCCTAGTGTGGTTGTGTACGTGTGATATACATACACTTTTTTGGGATCATATTTTCTATTCCGCTATTTAATCAAAAACCTTTGGGGATCAGTTAAATTGGGGGATAGTCTGTGTTGGTACGTGTGAGAGAGATCCACCTTTCCAAGTTGTTGGGGTTCATCTCATACTTCTGAAGGTTTGAGGGTGCTGCCTGTTCCATACTCCCCCTACTCCTAGCCTTTTAGGGGTACAAACAATAGTAATTGGGGCCTAGTGTGGTTGTGTACGTGTGATATACATACACTTTTCTGGGATCATATTTTCTATTCCGCTATTTAATCAAAAACCTTTGGGGATCAGTTAAATTGGGGGATAGTCTGTGTTGGTACGTGTGAGAGAGATCCACCTTTCCAAGTTGTTGGGGTTCATCTCATACTTCTGAAGGTTTGAGGGTGCTGCCTGTTCCATACTCCCCCTACTCCTAGCCTTTTAGGGGTACAAACAATAGTAATTGGGGCCTAGTGTGGTTGTGTACGTGTGATATACATACACTTTTTTGGGATCATATTTTCTATTCCGCTATTTAATCAAAAACCTTTGGGGATCAGTTAAATTGGGGGATAGTCTGTGTTGGTACGTGTGAGAGAGATCCACCTTTCCAAGTTGTTGGGGTTCATCTCATACTTCTGAAGGTTTGAGGGTGCTGCCTGTTCCATACCCCCCCTACTCCTCATCTAGCCTTTTAGGGGTACAAACAATAGTAATTGGGGCCTAGTGTGGTTGTGTACGTGTGATATACATACACTTTTTTGGGATCATATTTTCTATTCCGCTATTTAATCAAAAACCTTTGGGGATCAGTTAAATTGGGGGATAGTCTGTGTCGGTACGTGTGAGAGAGATCCACCTTTCCAAGTTGTTGGGGTTCATCTCATACTTCTGAAGGTTTGAGGGTGCTGCCTGTTCCATACCCCCCCTACTCCTCATCTAGCCTTTTAGGGGTACAAACAATAGTAATTGGGGCCTAGTGTGGTTGTGTACGTGCGAGATACATACACTTTTTTTGATCATATTTCCTATTCCGCTATTCAATAAAAACCTTTGAGGATCAATTGAATTGCGGGATAGTCTGTGTCGGTACGTGTGAGAGAGATCCACCTTTCCAAGTTGTTGGGGTTCATCTCATACTTCTGAAGGTTTGAGGGTGCTGCCTGTTCCATACCCCCCCTACTCCTCATCTAGCCTTTTAGGGGTACAAACAATAGTAATTGGGGCCTAGTGTGGTTGTGTACGTGCGAGATACATACACTTTTTTTGATCATATTTCCTATTCCGCTATTCAATAAAAACCTTTGAGGATCCATTGAATTGCGGGATAGTCTGTGTCGGTACGTGTGAGAGAGATCCACCTTTCCAAGTTGTTGGGGTTCATCTCATACTTCTGAAGGTTTGAGGGTGCTGCCTGTTCCATACCCCCCCTACTCCTCATCTAGCCTTTTAGGGGTACAAACAATAGTAATTGGGGCCTAGTGTGGTTGTGTACGTGCGAGATACATACACTTTTTTTGATCATATTTCCTATTCCGCTATTCAATAAAAACCTTTGAGGATCAATTGAATTGCGGGATAGTCTGTGTCGGTACGTGTGAGAGAGATCCACCTTTCCAAGTTGTTGGGGTTCATCTCATACTTCTGAAGGTTTGAGGGTGCTGCCTGTTCCATACTCCCCCTACTCCTCATCTAGCCTTTTAGGGGTACAAACAATAGTAATTGGGGCCTAGTGTGGTTGTGTACGTGTGATATACATACACTTTTTTTGGATCATATTTTCTATTCCGCTATTCAATAAAAACCTTTCTAGGGCAAGATCTTAAATTACAGAAATATGAGGAGACCGTCAAATAAGGGCCGTGGCCTGGGTCGTGGTGCTGCTGGTAGAGCTCCTGTTGCAAGGAGAGGACATGGTCGATCTGTGCCAGCTACACGCACAAGTGAAACACCTTCCTCAAGTGTGAGTAGGCGACAGAACCTGCATCAGTATTTGGTAGGGCATCAAACGCCCCTAGAAGTGATGAGGCCAGAACAAGTTGAGGCGATAGTAGATTGGTTTGCTGCTGACAGTGCCTCCAGTTCCTTCACATTGTCTCCCACCCAGTCTACTGCAGAAAGGTCAGAGTTGGCACCTGCAGCCAATGTCCAACCGTCTTTCACCTCACCCCCTTGCAAATCAGGCCAGCAGTCTGAGCCCCAAGCCATACAGCAGTCTCTTATTCTTTTTGAGGACTCTGTCAGCAGGGTTTCCCAGGGCCATCCACCTAGCCCTGCCCCAGAAGTGGAAGAGATTGAGTGCAGCGATGCCCAACCACTTATTTCTCAAGATGAGTACATGCAAGGATCATCGCAGCACGTCTCCGATGATGACGAAACGCAGGTGCCAACTGCTGCGGCGTTCAGCATTGTGGAGACCGACAAGGAGGGCAGGGGTGAAGACTGGGTGGAAGATGATGTGGAGGACGATGAGGTCCTCGACCCCACATGGAATGAACGTCATGCAGGTGAACTGAGTAGTTTGGAGGAAGAGGCGGTGGTCGCACAGAGCCACCAGCACAGCAGAAGAGGGAGCAGGGTGCAGAAGCGGAGCGGCCGTGCCCTAGACACTACGCCCGCTACTGCCCAACGCAGCAAGGGAACGAGCGCACCAAAGTCAGCTCAAAGGAGTTCTCTAGCGTGGAAGTTCTTTAGAAAATGTGCTGATGACAGGACACGAGTGGTTTGCACCCTGTGCAATCAGAGCTTGAAGCGAGGCATGAACCTTCTCAACCTGAGCACAACCTGCATGATCAGGCATCTAAGTGCAAAGCACGAGCTGCAGTGGAGTACACACCTTCAAAACCAAGAAACGTCTCTGGCTCATCCTGCTTCCTCTTCTGCTGCAGTCTCGGCCGCTCCAGCCACATCTGTAGTGATACCGGCACCTGCCACCCCGCAAACAGACGATCTGTCAGCAACACCACCACCTGGGTCACCAACAACCATCTCCACAATGTCCCGTGGAAGCGTTCAGCTTTCCATCTCCCAAACACTTGAGAGGAAGAGGAAGTACCCCCCTACCCACCCGCGATCCCTGGCCCTGAATGCCAGCATTTCAAAATTATTGGCCTTTGAAATGCTGTCATTCCGTCTGGTGGAGACGCACAGTTTTAAAAACCTTATGTCGGTGGCTGTCCCACAGTACGTCGTGCCCAGCCGCCACTACTTTTCCAGGCAAGCCATCCCTTCCCTGCACAACCAAGTGGGGGAAAAAATCAGGTGTGCACTGCGCAACGCCATCTGTGCCAAGGTCCACCTAACTACGGATACGTGGACCAGTAAGCACGGTCAGGGGCGTTATATCTCCCTAACGGCACACTGGGTAAATGCAGTGGCGGATGGGCCTGAGGCGGATAGCAATTTGGCGCATGTCCTTCCACCACCGAGGATTGCAGGGCGCTTCAGTTTGCCTCCTGTTCCTAACTCCTCCTACTCCGCTTCCTCATCCTCTACCGCCTCCTCATCCGGACAGCGTAACACCTTCACCACCAACTTCAGCACGGCCAGGGGTAAACGACAGCAGGCAGTTTTACAACTTGCCTGTTTGGGGGACAAACCACACACCGCGCAGGAGTTGTGGAGGAGCATGGAACAGCAGACAAATGAGTGGTTGCTGCCAGCGAGCCTCAAGCCCGGCCTGGTGGTGTGTGATAACGGGCGAAATCTCATAGCAGCTCTGGGCCTAGCCGGTTTGACGCACATCCCTTGCCTGGCGCATGTGCTGAATTTGGTGGTGCAGAGGTTCCTTAAAAACTACCCCGATATGTCAGAGCTGCTGCAGAAAGTGCGGGCCGTTTGTGCGCACTTTCGGCGTTCTCACCCTGCTGCTGCTCGCCTGGCAGCGCTGCAGCGTAACTTCGGCCTTCCCGCTCACCGCCTCATATGTGACGTGCCCACAAGGTGGAACTCCACCTTGCACATGCTGGAAAGACTGTGCGAGCAGCAGCAGGCCATAGTGGAGTTTCAGCTGCAGCACGCACGCGTGAGTCGCTCTGCGGAACAGCACCACTTCACCACCAATAACTGGGCCTCCATGCGAGACCTGTGTGCCTTGTTGCGCTGTTTTGAGTACTCCACCAACATGGCCAGTGGCAATGACGCCGTTCTCAGCTTAACTATCCCACTTCTATGCCTCCTTGAAAAAACAATTCGGGCGATGATGGAAGAGGATGTGGCACAGGATGAGGAGGAGGAGGAGGATGAAGAGGTAACATTTCCAAGGCTTTCAGGGCAGTCATTCGCAAGGGGCTCCGAGGGTGGGTTCCTGCACACGCAAACGCCAGGGACGCAATTGTCCAGCAGGGGCACAGTTCTGGAGGATGAGGAGGATGAGGAGGAGGAGGAGCTGGAGGAGGAGATGGAACCATGTTCACAGCAGGGTGGCACCCAGGCCAGCTCATGGCCATCACTGGTGCGTGGCTGGGGGGATACAGAGGACACGGACGATACACCTCCCACAGAGGACAGCCTTTCGTCGCCTCTGGGCAGCCTGGCACACATGAGCGATTACATGCTGCAGTGTCTCCACAACGACCGCCGAGTTGCCCACATTCTAACTTGTGCTGATTACTGGGTGGCCACGCTGCTGGATCCCCGTTACAAGGACAACGTACCGTCCTTAATTCACTCACTGGAGCGCGATCGCAAGATGCGCGAGTACAAGCGCACGCTGGTAGACGCCATGCTGCTGGCATTCCCATCTGACAGCGGGGCCACAGTGGAAGCACAAGGCAGAGGAGGAGGAGGAGGAGGTCGCCAACGCAACCAGGGCACCGCCAGCACCTCAGAAGGCAGGGTTAGCATGGCCGAAATGTGGAAAAGCTTTGTCAGCACGCCACAACAAACAGCAGCACCAGCAGCTCAGATGGAACGTCTTAGCAGGAGGCAGCATTTTACCAACATGGTGGAGCAGTATGTGTGCACACGCCTACATGTAGTGAATGACGGGTCTGCCCCCTTCAACTTCTGGGTCTCCAAATTGGGCACATGGCCTGAGCTTGCCCTTTACGCCTTGGAGGTGCTGGCGTGCCCTGCAGCCAGTGTATTATCTGAACGGGTATTTAGCACGGCTGGGGGCGTTATAACAGACAAGCGCAGCCGCCTGTCCAGAGACAATGTGGACAAGCTCACGTTCATTAAAATGAACCAGGCATGGATCCCACGGGACTTTTCCGTACCTTGTGCAGAATAGCAATGGATACCGACCTTACCCACCCATTGTTCCATTTTTGCTCTTTCTCACTCTTTTGGGGTGTACCCTCATTTAAAATTTGTGAAAAGAAGCAGTGTTGGCTACCTCGTCCTCCTCCTCAGGGCCAGATTAATGTAGGGGCTATTGGAGCTGCAGCTCCAGGCCCCTACCTTTTATATAGGCCCCGGGTTGGCCATATTCACTGTTACCGCTCTTCTGTCACTTGTAAACACAGAAGTCTGGCTTCTATGCTCGCTTCCCCAGGCAGCACCCTCAGAACCTCCCCACACAGCGTGAAGGCCGGACAAGGAGGGACAGTTGGCGATGCATGGATGTGTTTATGGGCTTCAGAGACAGCATCCCATGTTGAATTAGGCATGCATGGCTGCACCCTTCCTCCTCTGGGTGCATGGCAAGGCACGGCCCTAAGGCCCTTCAAAATCCTCAGCACCAAGCCCATGATGCTGTTAATCCGGCCCTGGTCCTCCTCCACCGCCGCTTCCACCTACACCGCCCATAGGTGTGCGCAGCCTATTGCATTAAGGTGTGCACCCCAAAGTTGAAATACACATGCATGTGTTTGCCAGCAGGGAGAGTAATGTATCGGGGCCATGTACCTGTAGGCAAGGAGAAATAGAGCAGAGCAGGTCCCAGGGAGATCTTTCCCATCTCCTCACTGGCAATGCTATGTGCCCTAGGTGATTAGGGTGTGCCCAGGCACACCCAGCACACCCTGTGCGCACGCCTATGTCACCGCCACATCCACCACCACCTCAACCTCCCTCCTACTCCATATGGGCCTCGTCCTTCAGAGATGAAGAAGAACATTGTTTTATTTTTCTGTTTTTTTTTGTTGTTTTAAGTTATTTCCCTATCCACCTTTGTTTGCAGAGCACTTGCCATGCTCTTAATTACGTTTTGCTGCCATTTGCAGCACTCTAGCCCTTTCCTTTGGTGTTTTAGAGCCATTTTAGTGCCTTAAAGTTCGGGTCCCCATTGACTTCAATGGGGTTCGGTGTCCGGGAAAAGTTCGGTAAAAGTCCGGGACACGGACCCGGACTTTTTTTTAAAGTTCGGCCGAACCCGTCGAACACGGACATCTAGGTGTCCGCTCAACCCTAGTCAAGATCTCTTGGGCATTTGATTAAAAAAATAAATGTAATTTAGAAAAAAATACTACAATGAGAGGCAAGCCTAAAATAGATAGAATAAATAGATATAGCTTTTTTGATTGGCACAATTATAATTTATTTCCGGTAAGCGGTACCTGCACAAGTTACCCTAATCTGTTTCCACAATTTTGGACATTACACGGACTTTTATTCATTA
Source organism: Pelophylax lessonae (assembly GCF_965119305.1). Classification (NCBI taxonomy): domain Eukaryota; kingdom Metazoa; phylum Chordata; class Amphibia; order Anura; family Ranidae; genus Pelophylax; species Pelophylax lessonae. The sequence continues at coordinate 298,586,244 of NC_138772.1, forward strand.
CTATTCTCACTACTAGCGCAACTTGTTTACATATTGTTTTTTTGGGGTGTCGGTCACACTTGAGGTTGCTGCTTTACACACGTATTTTGGATTAGCGCAGTTGTTTCCACATTTTTTTACCATTTTCCCTGACTTTCAACTTGCAGCCTATCCATGGATATATTTGAGTATAGGGCCTCCAAAGTGGTCAACACGGATGGGGTCTTCGAATCCTTTACAGCTACTGATACAGATATAAGTGGTCTTTTTATGAGACTAAAAAATGTCATGGTATCAGAAGTACACACTCAATGGGACATAGCCTTTCTCGAAACATACGTGAAAAGAACTATGGTCCCGAGGAGTTTGAGGTGGGAAGTATGTCCACAATCAGACAAAGTCGAACTAGAAGACTGGTTTAGGTACTTCAATGAAGCTGGGGTCAGCTTTTTGAAATTTCTCACAGCCCGGAAAAGAGCCAAACTTTCCAGGCTAGATGGGGAAATTAAACTAGTCAAAGAAAAACTGGTCCCTCATATGACCAGTGAGGAATATAAAAATGCCTCTTCAGACTTATTGAATTATATAGATAAAGAGGAAAAAGAACAGAAGATTAAGAAACGGAAAAAGTTTAATCGTGACATACAGGATTACCACTCAAATGCCGTCTTTGAGTGGCAGAAGAAGTTGTTTGGTGATTCGGAACCATTGGAGGAGGGTATGGAGACATCCACCAACCCCCCTAGGGTAGCTTTCAATGCTCCTCAACCTACCACTAATGGTCCCAAAATGAACAAAAAAGGTCCCCGACCTAATGGGAGAAGGCCCTCTTTTAAATCACCACATAGAGGGTCTAACCCGAATAATAACAAATCTAATAATCAACCCAAACAGGGCACTAATTTCCCTGGTCAAATACAACAAGGGGAATGGCAACGGGGCCGAGATCGTAATCCATACGGTGGATATGGCCACCCCAATTTCCCCCACACCCCACAATTGAGGAGAGGTTCGGATAACTATGGTGATTCAAACTATTACCATCCCCATCCATATGGCCCTGAATTGGAGCATTACCGATCACCACATAGACGCCCTTACTACAGACCCCCTAGACGTAACCCTTATTGGTATGATTCGATGTATAATCACCCGCCAGGGCCTGAAAGAGACTCTCAGGGATTTAGGAGAGATATACCTCCCCCCAGGTCTGGAAACTACCAATACAATGTTCCGGTTAACAACCGGTTCTATCCCCTTAGGGACAATGAAGCACCTATCGAAGGAGCAACGTCCCAATCACAGATTAATACCACTACTACAAGGGATGTGGTCTCTGACAATTCCGGCACAGATATGCTAGCTGGACAAAGTTATCCAGAGTGGGGTTCTCCCAAGGCCAATCAAGGCGTCAAACGACCCGCCGAACCCCAAGAGGATGCAGAGGAGGGAGGCGGAATAAATCAAAAGAAATCCAAAACGTAGAAGGTGCTGGGATTTTTAATCTAAGCAAGGTAACACTCACTAAGGCTGAAATTTGTATTTTAGATAAGGGTTTAAAATTTGCACCACCTCAACGTCTGAATAAGTTTCAGACGTACATGGATGTCCATAAATTTGTGAGAAAAATGAGTGTTAAAAGACATATCATGAGTAACCCAATTGAACAACAGTGTACTGTATCCCGACAATATCAGCATTCAGGGTTATCAAATGCATCTGTTTTCAACCCACCTGGGTCTTTAGCCCCTTCTTTGAAGGTCTTCAGAGATGTGATGCTTAGGGACTTAGACCGTATTCAGGTACACAAAACCTCTTTGCCTAACGACCTACAAATAGGACTAGATTCTTTGTGTAACAACAAAAATCTGGTAATCAGGCCGGCGGACAAAGGTGGGGGTATAGCTGTTCTCGATAGGGAAGACTATATGGCAGAAATGAATAGGCTATTAAGTGATGATCAGACTTACATTACGCTCCCCTCTGATCCCAAGGTCAAATACAAAAGGGTGCTAGATAAAATCGTAGAGGAGGGTCATGAGCTGGGCATTCTCAACAAGAAGGAGAAAAGTTTTCTTGTTCCGAGATGCCCTCGGACGCCTGTTATATATTGTCTGCCTAAACTGCATAAGAGTCTGACTTCCCCCCCGGGTCGTCCCATTGTCAGCGGCATAGACTCTGTGACGTCCCGGGTGGGGAAGTACATTGATTCTTATCTGCAGCCCCTAGTTCAAAAGACACCGTCGTATGTCAAGGATACGACCCAGATTCTTAATCTGTTGTCAGGACTGACCCCTACAGCCAATTTATGGATGGTAACGGCAGATGTATCTTCTCTTTACACTGTCATACCTCACCATCTTGGCTTAGGAGCAGTCAGAATGTTCTTAGACAGGGACTCTCAAATACCCCCTTTACAGATTTCTTTCATTATGAAACTTTTGGAGTACGCCACCCATCATAACTATTTTTGGTTTGATGGGAGGTTTTACCGTCAAATAACGGGTGTGGCTATGGGGGCTAAATATGCACCCTCCCTTGCCAACCTGTTTATGGCCCAGTGGGAGGAGGATGTCGTCTATGCTCACCATAGGCCTCAGCTGATGCTGTGGGTTAGGTATATAGACGATGTCCTCCTCCTCTGGGATGGCCACCACCATGATTTAACTTCATTCATGGATGAGCTAAATTCCAATTCGAGGGGCATACATTTCAATTATGAATGCAGCCAATCGACCATTAATTTCCTTGATATAACTATATCAATCAAGGATAATGGTTTTACAACATCGACTTATTTTAAGTCAACAGACAGGAATGCCTACATCCCTGTAGACAGCTGCCACTATGATCCATGGTTAAGAGCAGTACCGAAGGGACAATATCTTCGTATCAGAAGAAATTGCTCTAACCAACATGAGTTCCTGTCTCAAGCAGATGTTTTGACTAAAAGATTTTTGGAAAAGGGGTATAGCCATGCTTTCCTTCAAGAAACACTTAATGAAGTTCAGCAACGGGATAGGGTGCAACTTTTAAAACCGTGTGAGACAGCTAATAGCGTAGCTACATCTAATTCGATCGTTGCACCTTTCATCACCTCCTTTTCCAGTCAACATATGGCTATAAAAAATCTGATCCGCCGACACTGGCATATCCTGAATAATGACCCGGTTTTGAAAACATCCCTCCCTGATAAACCTAGGGTTATTTTTAAGGGTGCATCCTCTCTGAGAAATCAGCTAGCCCCCAATGTGCTTGAGCCCCCTAAACCTAGAGCGACTTTCTTAGATCAATTAACTGGGTATTATAGATGCAACAGGTGCCAAATTTGTTCATTAAATTCAGTGAAAAAACAGAACACCAATGCCTTTACCTCCCAGAGTACAGGAAAATCGTTTGACATAGAACCTTTTATTTCCTGCACCACTAAGGGAGTGGTTTACTTGCTTCAATGTCCATGTGGCTACCAATATATTGGTAGGACCAAACGTCCACTTAATGTTAGACTTAACGAGCATGTAGCCAATATTAGGAAAGCATTCCCGAAACATTCCGTTTCTAAGCACTACGCGCAGGCCCATAATAGTGACCCTAGAAATACGTTGTTTCTTGGAATTGACAAATTTACCCCACATTGGAGGGGGGAGCCTCTAACTAGAGGCATCTCCCGCCTTGAAATGTCGTGGATCTATAGGGCCAAGACATATACACCCTTCGGATTAAATGTCGACACTGAAATCAATGCATTTATTGATAATTCATAGGTACATCCATGCTGTCAGTCATTATTCCATTTGTTTATTTTGTTATGGCCCTCACTGTATTAATATAATTTTGATCCATATATTTGTTGGTCTTATAATCCAACTAAATACAAACTATTGCCCTCCTGAAATGTATAGCGGCATAGATGTTATCCCAATTAATGTTGGATAAGACTTTCAATATTTCATAAGGGTTCCATATGGATATAATCCATATATCCATAGGATTGGTTGTAAAATTTATTATGATTAAAATTTGTAATACTTGTATCTAATTTTAATTCATTTGTGGCTTGAATCCATCACCGGAATTTCCCTCAATATTCCATTTTTTCATATATTTTTACTAATATTTACATTAAAGCAATACACTGGTTTTATATAATTTTTGTGTATATGAGTGGCATAGTTTAATTCGTAGCCATTTTTAGTTAAGGTTTTTCCCTTGTCCTTCTTTTTGGATGTGGATTACTTAGTTCCTTTGGCGATCGTCATTCAAATATGATCGTTTTTTAATTAAATTTTTTAATTCAATTCATTTTATCCACATTACTATGCTCAGTTATTTCCCAATATCGGATTTTGTCTTCCATTTCCGTTTCCGGGTTATATTGGGATTATTATTATTTATTTTCTTCTTTTTTATCCTTAATGGAATTCCTGGACCGTTCATGCAGGTTCCGGTTCCGGCATACCTTCATCAAGATGGCGGATAGGGAACTTCCGGTTATCGATACAAGGAGGTTTATTGCTATAAATAGGTGGCGTCAGCACGCCGCCCGTACCTTTGAGAATATCATCTCTGATGAAACGCGTCAGGTCACGGCATGCTGACGTCACCTTCACGCTACCATTCACGAAGTGCGGGCGAGCGGAGCCGTCCGGCCAGCGGCTGCAACCTCCTCTCCCTTTTGGCTCATTTGTCTGGATGTTTGTAAGTGTTTTTTCCTTTTACTAAATAAATCCATTGTGGGTTTTATGCTATGGCGTGCCTTCTTTCATTCCATGATTGATCATACCCTATCTGGAGTTTATTGGAAGTGGTTATACCGGAGCATATTTCTCTCCATTTTCCTGCCCCTACTACATTGGGAGTAGTATATACTCCATCTGGAATTCATGAGAAGTGGACACACCGGAGTGAATCCCTCTACATCTTTTGCCTTTCCATCAATGAGAGTCGGTAAGGGTGTTTGACCACTGGTGGTGCTTCCTTTATCTGGTCTGGCTTGCATGGTTGGGATCTATCAGTTACAAAGCTCTCTGCTCTTCACATTCCATCCTGTGGTAAGCTGCTGTCCAACTGGGTGAATTCATTGATTTACTTGCTGTTTTTTGCTTTTTTTTCTGGCAAGAAGTACCTATAGATTTTCTGAGGGATCTATTTCACTATTTGCACACTTATTTTTCCACGGGAACGTCAAGCTCCCATACACTTTGGGTGTTTATATATCTGCAGTTTTTGTGGTTTTACGCTATGGCGTTTTTATTTTTATCACACATGTCATCATTCTGCTGAGGGATCTGTGGCTTAATCAGACGGTCCATCGATATCCACCATCGGAGGCCTTCACAGAGCTTTTTTAATTGGCACAATTATAATTTATTTCCGGTAAGCGGTACCTGCACAAGTTACCCTAATCTGTTTCCACAATTTTGGACATTACACGGACTTTTATTCATTAATATTCTCACTACTAGCGCAACTTGTTTACATATTGGTTTTTTGGGGTGTCGGTCACACTTGAGGTTGCTGCTTTACACACGTATTTTGGATTAGCGCAGTTGTTTCCACATTTTTTTTACCTAAAATAGATATGCTTGCCATTTTTTTTTAGCACACTTTATTTGCTTTCACAGTCATTTTTAAAGAAGACATCTCTCTATGGATTTTAAAGATCTCTTGACTGCAACTCCTGATGGTAAAAGAACATTTAATAACTTTTGATGAAAACTACCGGGAAAAAAAAGCATTTAAACTGAAATAAATCCAAATGGGATGCTGCTGCTTTAATTAATCCAAGCTCATTGTACTAGAAAGCAATAAATTCATAGCTTAATATGTGTCGCCAGAGCACGCTCTGAGGATGAATTAAAATTGTGATATTCGGTAACACCACATACATACATAAGGCATCCCCAAAACTGTATTTTAGAGGAATTGTGTATTTTTATTATTATCCTTAAGGCTGCATGAAAATACCAATTCCCTACTGTACGGTATGTTTTTGTTTTATTTCTTTTTTTTTTGGCAAGGACACCTTTTTTTCAATGCCAATGTCAGGCTTCTCATGTCTTTTGTCTGACAATAATTTGTTTTTTAGTCCCATGAAAAAACTAAATGGAATATCAACATTTGTTCTCCATAGACGTCCGTGGGGTTTAGAAAAGAAATGCATTTTTCAATTTTTTAGGACGTTTCACAAACCTGGCCAAAACTCAAATATGGGCAGAGTTGCACATCCCTAGCAATCATGTGTCATGACATTTTTGCTAAATATTTATCAAATTTGCCACAATTTATCAATTTTAACTGCAAAAATACCTCCCTTACTCATACTCTCCCTATTACAGGGAAATGTGTTCATCAAGTACATGAATTCATTTCCTAATGCAAGCATTACTTTAGCATAGTTATTCATAAGGAACTAGGTCTGATATGGAGAGGAGGAAAGTAAACTTGTTCAGGTAGACAAATAGGCTGTTTATCATATTGTTTCTTAGTATATTTTGACCAATCTGCTTAGAGGTTTTGTTCATGTTCTTATTGCTTTATCCAAAAAGTGTTTTTTTATATATCCCAATTGCAAGCTGAACAAAAGTGCAACAACCTCTAGTGCTCAATTTATTTATGTTTTTCATAAATAAATAAATACATTTTCTGGATGTTTTCCATAAGTAATATTATTGTTTTCATGTGTTTCTTTTGTGTTGACAGAATTGACTAAAGCAGTCCATAGATGAATAATTTATTTTCGTTCAACCAGCAGGTTAAATAAAAGTTCTGATGCCAGGAAAAAGCAGCTGTAAAAATGTGTATTTTGTATTGGCGTTATTGCACGTCTTAGTCAAGTTTATCAGCGTTAGCGTTTGGCAGCCTTTCTCTGCCCTCTTCTATTTTCCAACCTCAAATCCAACTACTTCAGCTTAAAAATGTCTGACGTGACCTAACGCTGTATGCAGCCTTTAGCAGCATCAGGCGTTTTTACAGCCTAATGCTGCTGCTCCAGAACACACTGGCCCTGGGATTTTTTTACAGCTTGAAAAAGCCTATGCCACTTACAGCTCCCAAAAGCCGGTGTGTGCCTGAGGCCATGGAATAACATGGAGGGGCATTTTTAAGCTGGTAAAAAAGAAAAAACGTCTGATGCTCCTAAAAGCAGCTGTAAAAACATTCTTTGTGCATGAGGCCTAAATGTGGATGGGGGAATCCTGTGCTGCAAACTATAACTGAAAGAGAGAAAATCTGACGGTTAAACAGAAATCAATCGGTAGACCAACATCTGTACAACCTCCCTGCCATACATGGATCAAAATTCATATCTGTTGAACTGGTTAAATTTAGATCCATGTATTGTCAGATTTACAGTGCAGATTGGGACTTATTTCCACTATAAAGTGCAGCTTTTAAGCTAACCTTTTTTTTTTTTTTTTTGAATAATTTTTATTGGGTTTTATATAATACAACAATGCAGAAAACAAGAACAAGGTTTGGAAGTACAAGTATACAACTTCAAATAGAAGATAAACAGTGTGCGTACAAAATTGAATTTCTTAGGTCCGTCAAGGAAGATTAGTATTATCTAAAATTAGTATCATCTAATGAATTTGGATATTTTCAGCATGTATCTCAAAAGTAATTGTTGGGTTGTAAACGCCTACCCTCCCCCCTGGGGCACCCAAACGTGAAAATGTTTTGCCCCCAGGGGAGGGGCCACACCCAAGCCCCATCCACCACGTAGAACCACAAATACCTGAGGAAAGATTCTACCCTTTGGAGGCCATAAAGGTTTCCCATATGTGCCACCGTGTCTTAAAATGTTTAGAGCTCTGTGCTGTGCCACTGAAGAGTCTTTCATACTTTACCAGTTGAATTACTTCTCCCCGTGAGGGGACGACAGTGCCTTTCCATTTACATGCTATAGCTAGTCTAGCGGCATTCAAGCTAACCTTTCAAGAGTCAATAAACAAATGCCTTCCTAACTGAACAAACTTCTTTTTAAAACACAACTTTATTTTCTTGAGATAATAATTTGTTCTAAAATAATTCTCATGTGGGACTGACCTTATTGTAGATTTTTATTTAGAGTATGTGAGAGCTCTAAATAGACAATCCATTTGTGCTAAATAACAATCTGAGTACGGGTCTTTTGCTTTAGCCTTCAGCTAAAAACCAAATCTTCTATTTTTCCCCATCAGTTCATCCCTCAAAGTTATTACCTTTTGTCCAACCAGCACCTCCCTATTAGATTGTAAGCCTGCAGGAGCAGAGCCCTCCTAACCCTCTTGTTTTGAATTGTGTTGTTGCTGTATTGTCTCCCTTTATATTATAAAGCGCTGCGCAAACTGTGGGCGCTATAAAAATCTTGTATTATAATAATAAGAAAAGGCCTAATTCTTATGTTAGTCACCAATGTTTAAACAGAAATAAAGTACTGGGTGGCAATATTAACGTCTCACTGAACCCTTCACAGGACATGTCAAACGGAATGTCCACCCTACCATATAAAGCCCTATGAGCCTTCAAGTGTGTAATAAGGGGAATATTCATCGATACCGCCACCAGACACAGACGAGAAAGACAACTACATATCAGTGAACTGACTACCTGCATCCATGCATTAGAACAAGCACATAAACGGTCACAAGCAGTGTTTACCCTACAAGACCTTATGCAGGCTAGATCAGACCTTCTATCAGAAATGGACAAAAAATAAATTGCAACTATATTCTATCTCAAAAATTATTTTATGAATATGGAAACTTCTAACCAGGGCACTGCAAGCCAACAAAGCTGCCTCATCGATACACTTTTTAATGGATTCTGCAGGACACAATGTCACCTACAACCCTGAGATTGCCAAACAATTTGTCAATTATTACTCCCAAATATACAACCTGTCCCCTTCCGACTCTACCAAGGGAGACACTCCCAGACTTCAGTTGATTAAATATTTTTTAAAGAAATACAGCCCCAAATTTATATCTATCACGGAAGCTCAAGACTTAGAATGTCCTCTTTCAGAAGAAGACATAAAACTGGCACTTAAGCAAATGAAACTGGGCAAAAGTCCAGGCCCAGATGGACTAAAGTTAAGCTACTACAACACTTTTATGAACCCCCTCCTGTCCCAATTCTTATCAGCCTTCAATACCTTATCATCCCCTACTAAGACCCCTTAGAAGCCCACATAACAGTGATTCCAAAACCTGGGAAAGACCCCTCTTAGCCACTGAATAGAGACCCATATCACTACTAAATGTAGATTTAAAATGCTATGCCAAGATTCTCACCAATTACCTTCTATCCCTATTACCACAACTGATTTATTTCGACCAAGTGGGCTTTATACAAGGCAGGGAAGCCAGAGATAATAACCTAAGGGCGAACAACATTCATCACTGGCTCACATCCACCAACAAACCTAGCTTCTAGCTCTCATTCAATGCTGAGAAGGCATTTGACAGAGTGGCCTGGGACTTTATGTCAGAAGCTTCTAAGGCAATTTGTCTTCATAAACGGATGTTACACTTCATCCAAGCTCTCTACTCTGCCCCTACAGCAAGAATTCAGGTCAATGGCCACCTGTCAAATGTCTTCTCCATCTCAAAAGGTACCCTGTCTCCTCTAATCTTCGTCCTCACCCTTGAACCCCTACTTCACTGTTTCAGATCCAATCCAAATCCCCAAACTAGCCTCCTTTGAGGACGACATCCTTTTATTTCTATCAGAAACTCTGACCACAATTCCCAATCTTCCTAATGACTTCTTCACCTTCAAATATCTAATTAATCTGCAGATTAACTTTGCAAAGTCACAGGCATTGAACATCTCTCCGCCACAGGATATTCTGAGACAACGCCAACTAAATGTTCTATTTCAATGGAACAAAGATGCAATAACATACCTAGGCATCCAATTACCTGCCAAACTCTCAGGCCCATACACCAAGAATTACCTCCCAATACCCCAGAATATACAAAATGACTTAAAATCATGGTCTACAGGACTCTTTTCCTGATTCGGGAGAGCCGCAATCCTGAAAATAAATATCTCTCCAAGAATATTATATCTATTACAGACCATACCGATTACAATACCCCCCATCTTTTTTCTCATCTTACTGCAGGTTGTGTCCAACTTTTCTATGGGGTACATCATGCCCTAGGCTAAGCTACAACAGACTGACAATTCCTAAATTGAAAGGAGGCATAGGCCTCCCAGACATTAACAAATATCATCTAGTCTGTCAGTTATCAAAGGTGGTTGATTGCAACATCCTTTGGTTAGATCCCTGCCACATCTCCCTTCATGCAAATCTCACCCCTTGATAGGCACTAAACTTCTAGATCTAGATTTCCCTCCAGGTATGTCAGACTCCTGTCTTTTAGACAACTGGCCTCACCCCTCTTTCCAGGCAGAACATTTCTTTGACAGAGGTCACTTCCTTTATTTGCCCTCACTTTTATTATGGACTAAGACCTTTTCTTTCTCATTCTGGACATACACGCAAATTCGACATTTCCTGAATAGACCTCAACTTCTCTCTGAATGGTCCCACCAACACACACCCTTCGAAACAATATCCTTAAAAATAGAACCACAAGGACACCTAATCTCAGATATATATTTATGCTGTTTGCCAATTATCCAATATAGCTAGTTGCAGATGGGAACAAGAGCTATCTATATATCTCTCAGATCACGAGTGAGAACAAATCCTGTGAAACGCGTCAACTGTTCCTGTTATTTTTGTCTGACACTGACCAATAAAGAAGTCTTCATCATTGGACTCTGTTGCAGTGTGCCACCATTCTTTCCTTTGCCGGTTATATCTCTGGTGGCGAGCCTGGGTGTGCACCTGTGGGGGTCAATCTACTACTAATTGCCTGAGCGGTATATCGTTTGTGTTGGGAAAAAATATACACATATATCCACAAGGTATCAGACACAAATTCTCCCCCACGGTACCCCCCACACTGTTGGCAGTGTAACCGAGACCGGGGCTCACTTCTACATATATGGTGATCCTGCCCCCTGATCCAACAATCCTGGAAAGAAATTTACAGAACTATATGCCAAATCACTACCCCCCCCCCCCAGAGAGGGGGGGTAGTGATTTGGCATATAGTTCTGGCATATATTAGATTATTTGCCAGCAAAATTTCTTTTACATCACTCCACCATCCTGAAAGCTGAATATATTCACTCTCTAGCCATGCATCTTGTAAATGCAACCAAATTGTGCATCCTACTTCACTGGCGCTCCCCAGATAGTGCAACCATAGCAGAGTGGTTCAAATGCATACAGAAGACTGCTGAAATGGAGGAGCTCATTCACCAAGCTAAAGACACCCCTTATAATTTTAGGAAGGTCTGGTCCTGTTGGCAACACTTTACAACAATGGACGACTACCTTGAAACACCTACCTTAACTCCATCTACCTACCTCTGGTTAGAAGGTGAGGGAGAAGTATGGGTTCCCTAATCCTCTTCTATCTCCTTATTCCCTACCTCCCCTTTTTTGACCATGCTTGGTATTCTTTTCCCCTTTCAATTTCCTTTGTGATCATACCCCCTTTATCCATATCTCCAACCTCATACTTACCTTTACTTCACCCCCTCTCCTTTTATCTCTCTCCAAACATCTTATGGGCTAGTGTTGTTATTTCCTTCTTTATGTCACCACCACAACCCTACATTTAGAAAGAGCCAAATGATGTATACCCTTCAGATACCATATAAACACACCTACTTCTACATAGGAGTTTATTAGACCAAACAACAACACTCACATGCCATCTTCCCTTATCGGGTGCCTGTAATCAAAAGAGGATATCCCTCACATGTACTGCTCTGTCTTACACACTGCGATTATGACCCCATTGTGGATCTAGCTCCAAATGCTTGGTATAATCATTAATTACCTAGTTCTATGGTTGTGAGAAACACATCACCAGGTATTTGTTCACCTTTCAATTTTCCTAAGATAATCTATATGCTACTAAGTGAAAATTTAGTTGACGTTTCGTGTTGTCTTTATTATTCACTACATTGCTAAGTTAATATCTTCCATTACATTGTATATGCATTTGCCAAATAAAGCTTTTGTAAAAAAAAAAAAAAAAAAATGTATTTATACGTGTTCTTCATGGCAATGCACAGCTACTCTGATCTGCTTACTGGAAAAAATGTTTCTGACTTTAATCAGCAAATGGGAAACACTGGTGCTGGCTGGGAATAGGAAAGGGAAAACTGGTTCTGGTTGGGTTGTGCTGAGGGAACTGGAAAAACTGGCATTTGCCTGTGACCTGCAAACTGGAAACACTGGTATTAGCTGTGATCAGCAAATTGGAAACATTGGCACTGCCTGTGATCAGCAAACTAGAAACACTTATTCTGGCTGTAAGCAACAAACTGAAAACACAGGTGCTTACTGTAATCAGCATACTGAATATCACCATTGCCTATAATCAGCAACACAGGCACTAAATGTGATCAGCAAACTTGATCAGCAAACTTGAAACCATGGCTTTGGCTGCAATCAGCAGACTGGAAATACTAGCGCTGCCTGTGATCAGCAACACTGGCACTTACTGTGTTCTGCAAACTGGAAATATTAGCACTGACTGTGATCGTTAAACTGGAAAAACACTGGCGTTGGCTTTGATAGGCAAACTAGAAGCACTAGGACTGCCTGTGATCTGCAAATGGTTGCAAAAATGTTGCACCTAGCAACAATTATATTGTGGCAGTGAGAGTGTTAAGCCACAATATGCTAATCTATATATGTGGCGCCCTCCTAGGTAGGTGCTAGGAAAAGCATATTGTGGCCCTGTCTGCTTATCGGGGGGGGTGATCATTCAGCTAGGCTGTCATATGTTTTCAGGTGTGCCTGTTGAGCCTGGGGAGTCTCCCCACTGTGTCCAAGAGGGCTCTTGTTGGACAAGTGGAGGAAACATGGCCAATAGCACACCGGGGCTCATATCTATCCCAGAGGGCAAAGCCTGCCAAAATGCACCCTGGGATGGGGTATAAGTCTGAGGGGAGCACATGACAGAGGGTCTTTAGCAGGAGAGGCGGCTGTCATTCCTGCTGTCAGAGGAAGCAAGGGTGTCCTGGGCGGTCAGTCTAGAGGACCCGAGGTTGAGCTGGGCTGCAGGAGAGGATCCAGAGTGCTGTGGACCGAGTGGAGCTGCTGGGCAGAGGTTTCCAGGAAAACAGTGTCTTGAGTACTCGAAATTGCCCAGGGGTCTGCCTAGGATAGGGGCCACTCCAGAAGGTCAAAGGGATCCGGGAGCCAGATAACCAGTAGAGCGGATTAGAAAGGGTGTGCCTGTGTCTAAATCCTGAAGAGAAGCGAGAGAAAGGGGGCGCCAGTGTGGGCCCTGAAGTGTTCAGCAGTGCAGCAGTGTATACAAATAGCTACCTCAGCAAGGAGTGCTTAAGGGAGCTTAAAGAGGACTTCTTTATTCAGAAAAAGCAGTCTCAACAGTTCAGCATTAACAGGCATCAGGCCAGCGTTATCCCACTCATCCCTTCTCCCATCCAAGTTACAAAATAAGTACAAAAACCCAAAGATACTGGACTGGTCATTGTCTTAGTGCTCACACTTTGAGAACATGCTTAAATGTGCTGTTGTTGCTAGCGGTAACCCAGAGGGACCCATATCCAGCACCCTCGCTGGGAATTGTGATATATATATATTTATATATATATATATATATATATATATATATATATATATATATTTTTTTTTTTATAAGCAGGGTTTTTTTTTGTTTTTTTTAGCAGGAACGTGGGGGAATGCAGTTCTGGCACCTCCACCACTGAATATATGTAATGGCAAGGGGTGCAACTGTGTACTGGAGGATCTATTGATGCTGGCTGCTGGGGGATCTATTGTTGCTGGGGGAGGGGTGCTCTATTGTTCAGGGGGAGTTAATGTTATTGGTGGGGGGGGGTTATTGTTGCAGGGGGTGCATGGTTGCTGGTGGGGATCTATTGTTGCTGGGTTCTTATGTTGTGGGTGGTCAATTGTTGGAGGGGATCAACTGTTAAAGGGAGGAGTCTACTGCTGTAGGCTGCTGAGAGATCTATTGTTGCTGCAGGGATATATTGTTGCCAAGACTCTAGTGTTGCTGGGGGTACCAATTTTTTCTGAAGGGATCTGTTGTTCCTGACTTCAAGAGATCTATTGTGCTGCTTTTCTTATCGTTACCACATTTACACAAATTACAATGATACTTGATTCTGTATTCTCTGGTATTGCTAGGTGAGTAGGGGGTAGAACCAAGGGACAATGTTCAGAGGTGGGTAAGGGATGGAGACAAGGGGTGACTTGGAAGGGGGGAATACCTGCACCTATTCTCTGAGAAAAAAAGTTATATATATATATAATATATTACCAGAAGAGAAAATAATAAAATTTGGCTCCCATAAACTGGGATGGTTCACTCATTCCTACTTGTGATGACAACATGCAAATTTCAAACATCAAACTTTTTGTTCATAAATTTTATTGAGGAAAAAAAAAAGTTTACATGGTAAAGAGTGCATCATCCCCCTAGGAATGTAACAATTCGGTACAGTGTCTGGGACACAACCCACATTAACAAGACCTAAACTTAGTAGGTACATAAGAAAGGATTGGAGGGTAGCCCAGTATGCACATTCACAAAGTAACACAAGTATTCAACATGATGGCATGGCTGGAAGTAATGTAAGTTTTGTGCTGGTAGACCCTGCCTGACAGTGGGGTATTCCAGGTGGTGCTGTTCTGAGACAGTGAAAATACTTGAGAGTTTAAGGGCCTGGGAGTAGGAGGGAGAAAGGGAGAGGGCAGTAGTTACCAAGTACTATTAGGTCTCGAGGATATTGGGGTGTATATTGTGTGACTGTTGTCTCATTGGTTTTACACAAATGGGTGGGGCTATGGTTTTAGGGGGGACTCACAAGTGCAGAGGTCTAGCTTAAGAAAGATAGAGACGGAGGCGCATGCGCGGCAGCTCCCTGAATGGAGGCTTGATCGGGGAGCTCCGTCCCGCTACGGCATATTAGACAGCCCCGCTGCCTACACTAGCAGGTCTCCGCCTCCACCTGGCACCGATCGACTCCCGGTCACCCAGCGCTCCTCTCGGGAACCCCGATGCCCGACTCCCAGGCTCGTGGGGACCGTTCTCAAAGCACCAACCTGACGGCGCCCTGCCCCCACAGCCCCAAGTTGGCGGCCGCTTCACCTCACAGCCCGGGATCCGATGAGGGGGAGGACATTGCGGACGCTTCCACACTCCAGCAGCAGCTCAGGTCAGTCTCTGCCCCACTGGACTTGCCACAGATACTGTCCCCAGCCTCTACGATCTCCCTCCTGGAGAGGACCATGGAAGAAATCACACAGTCCCCAGCTTTTTGCCTATCCAGACCTCCCAAGCCTGCCACAGGGATCACAGCCTTTCCCTGTTCCTAACCAGCAGGATTTCTCTTACCTCATGGCTACATTTTCTCAAATGCTCTCCCAGGGTCTGGCACAGACAGCCTCCCAGATCACTTCCGCCACTCACAATGATCTACAGAGCCTGGGATCTAGAATTGAGGCGATAGAGCTTAAAACTGACCAAACTGTAGTTAAAGTTAACCAGAACTCGGCCAGAATGCAGGATTTGCATGATCAACTCGACACGGCCCTGTCCAAAATTGACGAGCTTGAAAATAGATCCAGATATAATTTTCGGATAAGAGGTCTACCTGAGAGTATTAAGAACGTTGATGAAGCTGTCACCTCCTTCATCCGGGACTTGATCCCTGACATTCCACCACACCGCCTTGAGCTTGATAGAGCTCACAGAGCCCTTAGAGCCCCCCTCCCCGACGGATCCCCCAGGGACATTATTGTGAAACCACACTTTTACAAAGTCAAGGAGGCGGTCATGAGGATCTCTAGGAACTCGGATCGTCTATCTATCCAAGGCCACCCCATTCAAGTTTTTGCGGATCTATCCCCCACTACTATTCCGAAAAGGTGGGCTCTTAAGCCGCTTCTCCAAGTCCTGCAACAAAAATCTCTTAAGTATTGGTGGTCATTTCCTTTTCGCCTCACTTTTCTTCATCAGCAAAAGACCTACAGTTTCTCGACTCTCCCAGAAGGGGAGCAGACCCTCTTGAAACTTGGCTTCATCTCCCAGGAACCTGCCACTTCCACCCCACACCGAAGCTCCGGTTCCTTCAAATGCCCCTCTCCTCAGAGCCCCCTGGTACCGACCTGGCAGCTGCAACATTTCAAGCGGGCCAAAGATGCTAGACCAGCCTGAGGATTTTCCTGACCTGACTGGCATTCACCTACTTTTTACAGGACTCACGCCTGTTCGATGGTCTCTGGGGCTCATCCCCATTGAGACTTGATCTGACTGTTCCCCTTTGGGGCATTCTCGGTTGCTATGTGTTGGACTTTCAATTGTTTATCTAGTTTTTTCCATGTTTAATGCTTTTTAATGGGTGTTATTCCTTTTGCTACTTTTGATCTATATACAGCCTTTTTGGGGTCACCTAATACCCTCCAAAGTTTGTTTGTTCGCTTGGGGGTCTTTTTCCCCCTTTTTGCTTTTCCTTTTTTGTTTGTTTAGCAGATTTTTGGCGGCACCTACCATCCTCTTTTTTGGGGTGTCTAGCCGTAGCGGGATCTCTGCTGCACCTCACTCCCTCTCTGCATGGGACTTTTTCCCCCACGCGGTCGGGGACTGATGCCTTTGTCACTCATGGGCATCTCTGGGTTTCAGGTTGAGTTAAGGTTTGGCTTACCACACCTGAATTGGGTTGGGATTTTTTGGTACTACTGTTTGCATGTACTCATATTTATGTGGCTCTCTCTTCTCTCCCTCTCTTCTCTTCTTGTTTCTTTCCCCTTCCCCTCCTCCTCCCCCCCCCTCCGGTCACCAGGGGATTTCTTCTTTCTCCACCACAGGGTTTAGGCCTTCGAGGATCAGCTCCCAGTGTACACTCGGTTTCCTACATCAAGTTGCACAAGACTCATCGCTATGCTCCACCTCCAGCACTCTACGCTCTTCTGATACGATGAACCCACCGGTCACCTCTACCCGTCCCTGGAAGATCTCTTCACACAATGTCCAAGGGATTAACTCCCCAACTAAGAGATGTAAGCTTTTTAATCTATACCACTCTCACCACATTGATATTGCACTCACACAAGAGACTCATTTCCTGGCTTCTTATAGACCTTTGTTCGTCCACCCCAAATACCCCCAATTTTATTTAGCGAACGCCACTGACAAAACTAGGGGAGTGGGGATTTTTTTTGCACGCCACGTCCAATTCGACCTTCTAAGGAAATTTGAGGACCAGGAGGGCAGGTATTTGTTGCTGATAGGAAACATGGGGGGGACCAAATACTCCCTTCTCTCCTGTTATGCCCCGAATAAAGGTCAGGAACTTTTCTTCCAACACCTAGCTACACATATCCTACCCCAAGCCGAAGGTATACTAATCATGGGAGGGGATTCCAATATAGCCTTGGACCAAAGCCTAGACAAATCGCGACCAGGTAATCCTTCTTTCTGCCGCCCTCCCAGACAGAGCACCCGGATTGCCAAGTTGCTCTTCTCAGAAGGGCTAGTAGATATCTGGAGGGAGCTTAACCCCAATGCCAAGGACTATACACACTTCTCAGCCCCACATAACGTCTTGTCGAGGATAGACCATATCTTTGTTTCCGCTAAGACTATCCCTCAGACGGTGAAGTCTTTTATCAGGGACTCCCCTATCTCGGACCATGCGATGGTTGCTTTATTAATAAACCGCACCCACGTTCAGGATGGTGCTTTCAGGTGGTGTCTTAATGAAGCTCTCTTGAGCGATCCCGTGCAATGGGCCTTTTTTCTCCAAGGAACTGGAGGAGTACTTTTCTACTAATGTCACTCCTGAGGTCTCCCCTGAAACCATTTGGGCAGCACATAAGGCAGTGATCAGGAGGAAAATAATTCAAATCACCTCTAATCTTAAACGCCAGAGACGGGCTGATCTTGTGAAATTAGAATCAGAGTTTCTTGCACTCAGTAAATCCCACAAAAAGGATCCTACCCCAGCTTCCAAAACTCGTCTGGAAGAATCCAGACTTCGATTAAATTTAGCACTAACGACGGTGGCGGAAAAGCAGCTTCGCTGGTCGGGAGCAAAATTTTATGCCTCCTCAGACAAAATAGGCCCCAAGCTTGCAGTCAAACTGTCCCCCAGACAGCGATGCCTCACAATTCCCAAAATTAGAACGTCGCAGGGAACCTTGTCCCAAGATCCACAACAGGCTCTGCGATCATTTCACTCCTTTTTCTCAAAATTGTATGACTACAATGCTCCCTCTCCCTCACGGGAAGCGCAGTCCTTTCTGGACGATTTACCCCTTCCAAATCTTAGCCGAGAACATAGGGAATTACTGGAGGACCCCATCTCCGAATTAGAAATCTTGAGTGTTATCAAGGCCTTGCGGAAGGGCTCCGCTCCTGGTCCAGATGGGTTCTCCACAATTTATTATAAGGCTTTTGGACCCACTTTAGCTCCCCATCTATGCAGGTTTTACAATGCTTTACGGAATGGTGAGTCTGTTGAGAGAACTTTGAACTTGGCATATATTACGGCCATTCCCAAACCGGGCAAAGACCACAGCGATGTAAGCAATTACAGACCCATATCTCTCATTAACGTAGACTTAAAAATCTTAACGAAGGTCCTCTCCAACAGGCTCTCCACCTTCATTGGTAATTATGTTCATAAAGACCAATCAGGATTTATCCCGGGGAGACACGGATCTGACCAAATTAGGAGAGCTATAGATCTCATTTCTCTGGTCAACTCTAGGTGGGACGGCGGTTCTCCTCAAGAAGCTCTGATTCTATCCCTCGATTTACAAAAAGCCTTTGACTCGCTCTCTTGGCCCTACCTCTTCGAGACCCTTCGGAGATGGGGCTTTGGCACCAAGTTCCTCAATATTCTACAGGCCCTCTATTCAACCCCCTCGGCCCAAATCCGCATTTTAGGCCACTACTCAGACTCTATTGCTATTAAGAGGGGCACCCGACAGGGTTGCCCCCTTTCCCCTCTCATTTTTGCTATAGCAATGGAATCCCTAGCGATAGCGATTCGCCACCACCCAGACATATGCGGGATTCGATGTGGCCCGACGGAACACAAATGTGCACTTTTTGCGGACGATGTTTTACTTTTCTTGACATCCCCTATCACTTCGATCCCTAACGTTATGCACATACTTCGCAAATTTTCCCTAGCCTCCGGCCTCATGGTAAATTTCTCTAAATCTATGGCACTGAATATATCCATTCCAATTCCCTCCCTCGAAGCTTTGAAACCTTCCTTCCCTTTTCTGTGGTGTAAGTCCTCGATCCCTTATTTGGGGGTACTTCTGACCCCATCGATCGATACCTTATACCAGGTCAATTATCCTCCTTTATATAAAAAACTGAAAGCTGACCTAGCAAGCTGGGATCATCACAATCTCTCCTGGCTGGGTAGAATTAATTCTATCAAGATGACACTCCTCCCGAGGATTTTATATTTTTTTAGATCTCTTCCCATCCCCATCAATAAACGCCATTTACTAGACTTACAATCCTGTACAGTCAAATTTGTTTGGAACAAAAAGGGTTATCGCTGCTCGAGGTCGATTTTATTTAGACAACGAACACGGGGCGGGTTGGCTTTGCCCAATCTTTGGAAGTATTATCAAGCGGCCCAACTGGCCCAGCTCTCTCTGATTTATACACGAGGACCTAAACCTGACTGGATTCAAATAGAGAGGCAAGCGATCCCCCACCACACACCGGACTATATCGCTTGGTGCCCGCCCAAGCTGCAACCAGCGATACTAGCACCCACCCTCTCGCACTCGATCAAATTATGTAGACAACTCTATCAACTCGACTCACTGGTCTCGCCTATGAAACCGTTGAATCACCTATTTCACCATCCCCTGTTCTTACCTGGGCATGACATTAGGGCATTTCAATGGTGGACGAACAAAGGTCTATATCGAATTGGGCACTTTCTCACGCCCTCTGGCCCTCTCTCCCTCTCCCATTGCATTTCCAAGCTCAAGATGCCGGCCTCAGAACAAATCCGGTTTCTTCAAATTTCCCATTTCTTGCACTTAATGTGGTCAGACAAGCGTATCCCCCCAATTTTGACTCCATACGAACGGTGGTGTTCTGAATCTGCTGAATTGAGGGGGGGCATATAGATTATTTATTCTGCACTGATGGAATCTCCGGAAAAAACGGCTTATGCACTTATATGGGAACGTGACTTGCAGGTGGAATACTCACCGCAGCAATGGTACCACATTTTCCACAAAGCCTTTAAGGGCATGATCAATACATCCCTCATCGAAGCGAATGTTAAAATACTGACCCGGTGGTATCTTGTCCCGACCCGTCTGGCACTCATGTTCCCTAACACCTCCCCACTGTGTTTCAGGGGGTGTGAACATCAGGGCTCTTTCCTTCATACATGGTGGTCATGTCCCAAAATTCGCTCCTTCTGGAACAAATTTTTCCATTTACTCCGACTAGTCACAAGCCTCCAGATTCCGCAGACCCCTCAAGTGGCCTTCCTGCACGATTTTCCTCACAAATACTCCAAACATCTGTCCACCCTACTGTTCTTCATGCTCCTAGGCGCTAAGCTCACTCTGGCCAGAGCCTGGAAGAAATCCTCAGTCTCCCTCAATTCTGCCAAACAGAAGATTTCCTGGATAATGTCCCAGGAAAAGGTTGTAGCCTTTTTACAGGACCGAGTGGACAAATTCGAAGCCACCTGGGACCCCTGGGTGCGCTACCTACAAGTTTTGCTGTAATCCTCCCGGGCCTGCAGTTTGGGATGAATCCCTCGGTGACTCTCTGTTCCCCTCTCCCCTACTATCTTCTTTCTACTGTTCCTTCTCTCCCCTTTTTCTGCCTTCTTATTTTACCTCAACATCCTTTTGCAAGTTAAAGCGCCGCTATTCCTCCATGTGGAGCCGGCACCCCACTAGTATATCTTTTGGTATGGGTACAGGGCCCTCTTCTCCTGCAGGGGCCCTGTCATATTTGGACGGGCAACCTGGTCCCCAAATGTGTCACAACCCACATGGGTTCTTGGGGTCAGGGTCTCGCCAGGTTCTTTGGCTCCCGGGAGGACATAGTGGTGTACCACCCTTCTTGAGGTAATCTTGGTATTGTGACACATTGTTAAGCCGCACAACTGTCTCATGCTCTTCAATGCCATGTACGTTCTATTACTTGATTCTTGAAGTTGTTTCACCTAGCTTGTGTTATGATAACGTTCAATAACCATTTCTTTTGTTGTCAATAATGACTGTTTGTATTTTCATTTTTATCTCCAATAAAATATTTGAAAATAAAAGAAAGATAGAGGCAGGAGAGGGAGAAAAGAAAGGGGGGGGGGGAGAGAAGAGAGGGTAAGGTGGAGAAGTAGCTGAAAGTATAGGTAGAAATCAGAGGGGGGAGAAGGGGGGATTAGGGAGCTTTTACTGGTGGGCAGTCAGAAGTTGAGTTAAGGCCATTTAGGGGGAATGCAAAGAGTTATTGAAGTTAGCTGGGAGGTAATGATCAACCCAGGGTTTCTACAAACGTTCATACTTTTTGATCCAGTCAAGGAGGACTCTTACATCAGTAACTTATATAGAAAATTGTACAATATATTGTATATTCCTTATATAAAGCAGCAGTAAAAAATAATTATATATAATAATATATTTGGCTCAATGTTAGCCAAAGTTCATAAGGCTCATGAGAGCTTATTTTCTGCACATTAGGCATTATTTTATGTTAATTGCAATGTTAAGTGGAATTTAATTAATTTAACTGTATTCATTTTTCACAGATGTACAGTACACACTTGTTAATTTTCTATTGCTTTAGTCTTATCAAATCATATACAGTAGAAATAAACCAATACCTGTTTCTAGGATGCAACATCAAATTTATTGTAAAGGTTTTAGAGCTGTCGTTGATGGGAACATTACAGCAATCAAAGATGAGCTGCATATTAAGCATTAGAAGTAATATTTGATGGTCTCTATAAGCTTTTACTTAGTATTCATTTTGCTGAATGAAAATATTGTACAAGTACTTTATCAAACAAATGACACTTAAGCTGCAGATTTCAACGTTATAATAAAGCAATAAATCTTCAATGATACAAGCACTATAAAACATAGCAAACTCAAAGAGAAAATATCTCCTGATACCACCCCTTCAGTCTGCTTCAGAATTAGTTAATGGGCCATGATGTGTAGTTGATAAGTTGATACATCACAAATGCCTC
The DNA here is from genome assembly GCF_965119305.1 of Pelophylax lessonae. Classification (NCBI taxonomy): domain Eukaryota; kingdom Metazoa; phylum Chordata; class Amphibia; order Anura; family Ranidae; genus Pelophylax; species Pelophylax lessonae. The sequence goes on from NC_138772.1 coordinate 298,608,552, forward strand.
AGGGGAGTGTGTATACTCTCAAACCAGTTCTACTTGAAAGGATATTTGCAGCCCTCAATATTGATGTGATTAAAATTCTATCATACCATGTACAATGATAAAATACCTTGAAGATTTTTTTAATCACATTTAGAAATTATATATTCCCATAGTATGTACACAACACTGACAGTATTTTACTGGCATGGTATTGTTTTACTTTTTTAAAGTTTTATATGAAACTGAAATATTACAAAAGCGAATTTAGTTACTATACACACATATATTTTAGATTCATTTATATAGATTATAGCACACATTTACATTACTTCAGTTGCCATGTTTTAGTCACAGATTGTTTTCAATCAGTAATGCTCTTTCACATACCTCACAACACTTGAACTTGACAAAGAGGGACAATTATTAAAGTGGTGGAATGTGGAGTGCATAGTTTGCCGTGGTGAAAATCGGGTGTGACCCCCTGAAAAAGGGGTTGTGACCAAATGAGTGCAGTTTACAGAGGCACCTGCAGCAGCTTTGACAAATATCCCACAAAGCTTCTGTACACAGGGCTTCGGGGATAAGCTGAAAATTCAGGACAGCCCCACCCAATCCAGGATTGTTGGAAGGTAGAAATGAGAAAACCCTGGATGCATAGCCAGCTGCAGAGTGAGATGGCTGCCTGAACATCCAGCTCCACTCAGCCTCTGGACAAACAGCAGCTTGTAGAATGCCACTGAAGCAATCCTCCCCTCTCTTTTGCACTGGAGGGGAGAACAAACAAGCAGCACCTGGGCGGCATGTCCAGGAGAAAGCACAAAAATTTCCATAAGCTGCACTGCCTCACAGACTATTTCCCTCAGGCAGTCATGCAGCATATTAAAGATGGCACCAGAGCGGTCCCTCACGCCTCCTCCCCAGAAACTCTCAGCTTGAGGTAACAGGCTGGCAACCTGGAGGAGATGGACAGTTCTACACCAGACCATGATTCTCCTCAGGTGTTGCCCGCTGATAGAGGGAAACGGGTCAGCACAGTCACCGGAACTTCCCCCTAATAAAGCCCCTCTACTCAAGAAGCAGCACTGGGATGCCCCTGCAGATACAGATACTCGTTAGGACTAGGGATGATCGAACGGTTCAGGTCCACCATCGGTTCGGCCCGAACATTGGGTGTTCGAGGTTCGGCCGAATTTAGAACTTTTTGCCCAAAAAGTTCGGAATTCGGCAACCAGAACCGACCAAAATGCAATGCTTCAGGAAATGGGCTTTAAAAGCCCGTGATTGGACCAGAACCATTAGCAAAAGCCAATTGAGGGGGCAGGAGAATGCTAGGAATGTGATTGGAGTGACTAGGGGGTCCCTAGACCAATCATTAGTGAATACGCCCCCAAGTATATAAGATCGCCCCCGCCATATTCCTAGCATTGTTATACTGGACATGGAAGAGAGTGGAAGCAGTTCTGTTAATTTTACTTTAAAAGTGTGATTTAGCTATTTTTAGTGTGAGGAAAGGGATATCTAGTGTAGTTAGAGTGGTCCTTTACACTTAAGTTAGCTTCAAAAATTTAGTTTCTGTAGGGAAAGTGTTAAGTGTAAAGGGACCGTAGTGTAGTGTAGGGTTATCTGACAGTGACTGCTATGGAAGGGTGACAAAACCCTTCCATAGCAGGGTGACCGCTATAGAGAAATGATCATTTCTCTGAGTTGCTTCGGGACAGGCATATGGCTTCTCACCAGCAAGCATTTTTCATGCTGCAGGGGCTGCCACTGCCAGTGCTTTTTTGAGGACATGTTTGATGTCAGACATGACGTCAAACATGTCAAAGCAGGCATTATTTTGGGTTCTTTGCAGTCAGGAAAAACATCTGAACTTGTGTATAGTGGTACTGTGCACAAGTTCTGATGTTTTGCCTGCCTCCAAAAACTCCCAAAAAATGCCAGCAAAAACACACCTGGGCATTTTTTTTTTACGCTAGCGTTTTTTTTGGCATTTTTTGGGGTTCTTTTGAGGCAGGCAAAACATCTGAACTTGTGTATAGTGGTATATATACACACATAATTATATGTATATAGACACCTAGACACCTAGCCATATATAGGTGTGATAGTAGCAGAAATATATTACTGTAAATGATTTCAAAAATGATGTGTTTTTGCTGGCATTTTTTTGGGGTTTTTGGAGGCAGGCAAAACATCAGAACTTGTGCACAGTACCACTATACACAAGTTCAGATGTTTTTCCTGACTGCAAAGAACCCAGAAAAATGCCTGCTATTAAACAGGCAAGGTGTTACAGCTGCGAAGCCAACCTCCTGTGCTGAAAGTTTTCTAATACAAATGATCTTTTTTTTCTGGTTCTGGACATGCTAAAGAGCTGAAACTTCACATGTACACTTTTTAGACCCCCCAGATACGAAATCCAAAGTAAAAATCAAAAAATCTTTTTTTTTTTTTTTTTTTTTTTTAATTTTTCAATAATTGGCTTTTTTTATCAAAAATGACAATTTTTAAGAACTTTTTTTGTGATTTTGTGTCTGGGGGGGTCTAAAAGGTGTACCTGTGAAGTTTCAGCTCTGTAGCATGTCCAGAACCAGAAAAAAAAGATCATATAGGTGTAAAAGGAGGGTCCCACATCCCTGTTCTACTGAAAAATTATCTTTTTTTTTTTTTCATGCTTCTGGACATGCTACAGAGCTGAAACTTCACATGTACACTTTTTAGACCCCCCCAGATACTAAATCCAACGTCAAAATAAAAAAATCTCTCTTTTTTTTTCAATAATTGGCTTTTTTATCAAAAATGACAATTTTTAAGAACTTTTTTTGTGTGATTAATAGTTAATGGGGCATGACCCAGAACCCTAGGCACTTTTTAGGGGCATTTATTGGGTTTTAGGGCTTAAAAATTGTGTTTTTTGATTACCGAAGTTCGGGTCCCATTGATTTCAATGGGGTTCTGAAATCCGGGCCGAACTTTCGGGAAGTTTGGATGTTCTGGCCGAACCGAACTTTTCAAAAGTTCGATCATCCCTAGTTAGGACTCCCTGGCTGCTCTCCCCACCACTGACCAGCCAGCATCTGAGCACCCCCTGAAGCTCATGCTGCTTTCCCTACACAAAGACCTGCACAATGAGCTTCGGTCCTCCATCAACACATTGCACTCCAAAATTGGGCAGGTAGAGGATTGTACAGGTGATCTGGAAAAATTGCTAACTGATTCTATCACAGTTTACACCAAAATGGCAGATGCCATGTGACAACCACACTGAAGAAATGTGTTTCCTCCAAGGTAAAGTAGTGGATCTAGAAGACTGCTCTAGGAACAACAACATCAAATTCAGGGGCATACCAGAAACATTAAAAACGATGGGTGCCAGTGTAAATCACACATAGACAAATGTACCTACGTCCTTTGGAAATGGAGAAGGAAATTAACTGAGGCTAATGTGGACTTTCATGGTACCATAGAAAGGCTTGACAATTGAATTTGTTAAAAATACATTTTATTCAAAAACCTAGTCCAATAAATCAAACATATATCTAAAAGATACATATAGCTGCTATAAAGTCATTTTACAGCTGGAGTGACCTTTCGGATGTAAATTTTCACAAATACAATATGAATGTTAAACGCTCGACGTGTTTCGTGGGAAAGACACCGCTTCTTCAGGAGCTTATAGTACACTATTAGAAAGCTGTAGACACATTTAATGCTGAAATGTAGGACAATCACAGTAGTTCATTTAGGTTTTACATAAAGTATAAAGCTGTAATTAAGATTGTGGTGCCAGTCCATATATGCTTTCTTACCCGGAGTGGGGCCATCCACAAGGAGCTACAGTGCAAACGTCTGTCATAGAGAATGCGGGAATCCCACCCATGCAGTCCCTTATCTAACAAAAAATAAAGTATTTAAAAGGAGATTAGAATATAGTTTACTACAATCAGTATCGCTAAGGATAGGTAAAATTCTTCCTTTAACGCACCATAGTTTATGCTGAACATTTGAATCAGATCCTCCCAGAATCAAAGATATACTGTATCTAAAAGATTTTCTCTAAAATAGTCACCAGAATATTCTGCCAAAACAAGATGAAAATAACCATTACTTCACTGCTGAGTAATAGCTGAAAATATACTCTCAGTCAGATTCTAAAATATGAATACTGATATATCCAAAATTTATGTAAGAATAAGTGTACTTTACACTTAAGTGGATCCGCGCAGGATGAAAGTTGATCAAATAAATTAAATTTGTAGTGATTACTGCCCACGTGATAAATAATTAATTATTTAAGTGAAATATATATGTGAATAAATATATACTGTATGTGAACCTATCTGTGGTTAACTTAACACTAATGATGTAAAAAATATATAGTGTAAAAAAACATTGTAAAAAATATATTATTCAACAGTGCTTTTATTAGCTGCTTTTCCAAACAACAATATAGTTGAAAATTAATAAATTTGGTGGAGACCGCGCTCAAATAATTGTGTAAATAAATAAATAAATAAATGCGTAATGGTAATAAATTATAAAAATGTGTCTGATTCTATGATTTTCCAATATATAACATATGTAAATTCACAAAAGTATCTCCAATGTGTAAAAAGTGAATCAATATATAAATCATTAAATTAATGAATTAATAAATAACCAATAAATGTATTCAAAGCTTTTTTAAGTGATAGTGAGAGTCCAAAGTGACTTTAAATAATATATTGCAAAAGTGTCCAATTGCTGCAAAAGTGCTCTTAGTGCTTCATCTGAATGGTGAGTGGATAGCAGTAAAACAACCCCCTGAGGAAGGCCCGGAGTCCCAGTGCTGCCACACGTAGGGGAAGGGCCAGGCTATTGTCTGTGAACTCGGAGTATGCTATCAGCGGCATTCATTTGTATAGACTGGTGCTCTCATGAACCAGAACCATGTGAGTGTTTTTAGTGCATTTAAATCATTTTTTTTTTGTATCAAATTGTATTTGCACTATGTGTTTTTGCATCCTTTATTTATATACCCATATATATTAAAAAAGAATAGCGCGCAAATGCAAAAGAAATAACTACCAAATCTGAAGACAATCCATAAATAAAAATGGGGGTTTGGTCCCACCATATGGCCATATCGTGCTCAAGCCCACTACTGTGTCAAAGTACCCCATTATCAGTGGGTCCTACACTATCCATGAAAAAGAGATGAATCCAGCCTAACCCTTGGAGATAATACTCCTTGCTGGGAAGGATGTGCAAATGCACTACAGGGGACTCCTACTATATCCACTAGATGGTGGACACTGATTGAGTACAGGTGTGTGTGGGGGGGTGGGGAGGGTTGCTCAACCTCGATAGTCTGGTCAGACCGAATACATAATAAACAGGCAAAAAATTTGGGGGAGCATACCCATGTATTTCTAAAGCTGCTGCAGCTATGAACCAAAAGACATGTATATTAAAGAAGAATAGGAAGGAGTATTATCTCCAAGGACCAAACCCCCATTTTTATTTATGGATTGTCTTCAGATTTGGTAGTTATTTCTTTTGCATTTGCGCGCTATTCTTTTTTAATATACATGTCTTTTGGTTCATAGCTGCAGCAGCTTTAGAAATACATGGGTATGCTCCCCCAAATTTTTTGCCTGTTTATTATGTATTCGGTCTGACCAGACTATCGAGGTTGAGCAACCCTCCCCACCCCCCCACACACACCTGTACTTAATCAGTGTCCACCATCTAGTGGATATAGTAGGAGTCCCCTGTAGTGCATTTGCACATCCTTCCCAGCAAGGAGTATTATCTCCAAGGGTTAGGCTGGATTCATCTCTTTTTCATGGATAGTGTAGGACCCACTGATAATGGGGTACTTTGACGCAGTAGTGGGCTTGAGCACGATATGGCCATATGGTGGGACCAAACCCCCATTTTTATTTATGGATTGTCTTCAGATTTGGTAGTTATTTCTTTTGCATTTGCGCGCTATTCTTTTTTAATATACATGTCTTTTGGTTCATAGCTGGAAAAAGAAATTCCCCTATTGGTGGGACTTTTTAGGCACTCACGTGTACACAAAAATTGTAAAAATATTTATAATTTTATTAAAGAAAATTATTACAAAATATAAAAGGCAAGTAGGATAGAATACATCACATGTGCAATAAAGAATGACCACACCAGTTCAGGGTGAAGACTCAATTCCCGACTAGTTTCGGAGTTTCCAACAGATACTCCTTCTTCAGGGGGAGAGAAGAAACCCTGTGTGGTGGTCTGTAGATAATTAATCAAAAGTACATCAGTTAACAAACAGCGTGTCACAATCATTTTTACATCATATCAATCTGAACAACAGATTCACAAAGACAAAACGACGTTGTAACTTACATTCTATGCAGTGATGAGAAGCATTATGTACTTGCGCACATCGTGTTAAAATCAAGTGGTCTGCATGCTCAGCTGAGTACAAACATTGGCTGTATCGAAGATATAATTAGAGTGGCGATGCCTCTCAGTTATAAATTGTATCAGAGAGGGATTATTATGGTATGTGGTGGATGGCCCCTGGAGAGCACCAGATAAAGACAACTGGATCCCAAATGTGGCTGATCAGCTGGAGGGGAGAGACATGAAAATATCAGATGGGAACCTTTAATTGGAGGTAAGTTAAAGATGGCTCTATTAGGAGAGAGGAGAAGGCAAATAAAGGGGTTGATTGCCAGTGTTATATTGTGCAATAGTATATTGAGCTCAGGTTCAGTTTTGTTTTGTAACAAGGGACAAGAAAAAGCCCTTTATTTTAGAGCATTGGTGGTAGAAACCACCAATGCTTTCAATTCAATGTTCTATTTCTCCTATTCATAATAGTAGCCATTGGGGAAGAGATAAACTCTAAAGGATATACAATAAGTGAAATGGGAAAAAGAAATGTGGAGTTACCTGGTTCAGATGGCAATTGGCTTGGATACTGCAAAGCAGTCCTCAATGTTCTCAGCGAGCGAGCAATGTAGCTCACCGCTAAGAATCCAAGGGTTTAAATAGATAGATTGATTAATATTGCAGCTGTGGTCACTTATCTGATTATGCTCCGGTTTCAGCTGGTCGCCTCGTGGGGTCCCTGGTGCGGAGGGGCCGGGCGTTCCCCCATCCCCGTGTGTCCGGAAGTCCGGCGGGGCGGAAGTGCGGTCGGCTCCTGCGTTCCACCGGCACGTCACACGCCCCGTCAGCGTGGATTGCAGGCGGGGGGTTGTGTGAGTTGGCGTCCGCACGTCTTGTATAGGAACAAGACTATTGGAACATATTTGGTTCATAGCTGCAGCAGCTTTAGAAATACATGGGTATGCTCCCCCAAATTTTTTGCCTATTTATATACCCATGGCTGAGTGCCACATCTGAGGATTAGAAGCCATTTATTTTAGAGGACTCCTATCAGATTGATGCAGTGGCAGATCCCAGTGGACTGAGCTGATTATCCTGAGGCTAACATTTAGTTCCTGGTGGTGTGGATCGGGTTGATATATCTGAGCGCAGCATTACATCTATTGAGGTGAGCGCATAACATTAGGGGGACTTGCAAGAGGGAGGGGAGATCTCCAGTATTATATAGCAGTCACAGAGTTATCCAGGATAAGGTTAAACAGAACATTGGTGGTTGCAATGCAACAATAATAAGGACTTTGATCTTTATATAGTACTTGTTTGTATCCGTTGTATCACAACTTATGAAAGACTGCAATTATTCTCATTTAGCAGTTTTATTTAGTCTATGTCACCAGGTCAATTTTTTTTGATGTTTTGATACACATATATTGTTAATTGGGATTATTAGCATGGTTGGGTGTTTGCATTTATTAGGATTTTATGTTTTATAATACTTCATGGTATTAGCACATAAACCTATTTAGGCTATATACTGGATTATTTTTAGTCATCACGCTTGAACACATTCAATTATCTATTGAGTTTTATCATTTTTTGACCACTATATTTTCATTATTAGATATATTTACACATATATTTTGAAAGTGCAGCGCTTTTAATATAATTTAGATTATCACACTTATTTTAAGGGAAGTGATCAGTGCAGGGAGCTTCATCAATTAAGTTGCATTCCTAGTAGCTCACAGGATCTCATATACAGTATATTGCAGCAGTTAAACAACGTTCACTCAGTAGAAATTCAGTGGGATTGTGCTACTCCTTCCACCTCCACCGCAGGCACAGCCCACTTACCGGATGACCCCTCGGGGTCAGCGACAATATGATCTCCCGCTGGAGTATCCTGCTGTGGTTCCCTCAGTAGAGAGCGCGGTTTCAGGGGTACAGATAGCCTTTGAAAATCTTTGAAAGTCTCCTCAAGGATCCACTTGTTTGTTAGCAGGTGTTTAGATTCCCAGCATATGCGGATAAAATGTAGGGAGGCTTATAGTGTAATTCCATACATCTTTATTATAAATAGATAACTTACATTTAAAATTGAAGAAAGCAGGTCGGAGGATCGTAACGCCGTTCTGCTTTCCAAATGCATGTCACGGACCCGAAGTGACATAGTGGCGTATCACGGGACCCGACGCATTTCATCAGTGTGCGTTTGACATCATCAGGAGTCTCGTGAGTCAGGACAAGTCCCTTATCTCACTCCACACAGATTTAATCAGTATGAGCAGTTGAGATTTCATTTTCGTACTTTCAATTCTGGGATGGTGCCATTTTACAGTGTCATTAGAAACCTCACCCACGTGAACATTATTAAATTGTTCCCCTACCCATTCACCTAAAAATTGTACAAAAAAAATAAAAACAAGAGATACGTTTTTGACAAATCCTTTAAAAAAAAAAAAGTGTCCCTTGATGTAAATCCATCATCAATCACTCTGCCCGCTGGACCCAAAAAAGTAAAAAAAAACAGTGCTCTGCCTTCTGGGATGGCTGGCCACCAAAAGTCTCCTCTGCACTTTGACAGTTCTGAAATAGGTAGGGGCAGGGCCACCTGGCAATGTCACCTGGTGGCCCCGCCCCCTTGCAATGGTTCAGGGGGTGTTCAGCCCATGTCTACTAGAAATTGTTCTATATCTGTGAGTTGTGGAGAAGGGGCAGAGATGGAGTCCCTGAGGTTATACAGGGAATAGTAGTACTTGCAGAACTGCTCTGCAATGTCAGCTGGATTACCGATCCTAGTGCCCGAGTGGTCTTTTAAGAATGGGATTTTTAATGCCGCAGTTCGCCTTTTAAACTGTTTGGCTAAACATTCACCTGGTTTATTACCTGAGATATATGAAGTTAATTTGAGACGTCTAATATTGTAATCATAGCTCTTCTGCAGTAAGCAGCTAAGTTGATTATGGTGTGCTGAGATTTCTTCAGAAATAAGTGGGTCATGATGGCTTTTATTACGGGTTTCTAGGAAGACACAACCAGGGAAATTCCCAGCTCAACTGACCAACCAGTCTGCTTACCAACCGAATAAACCTGTCTAACAGTATGCGTTAAAAACAGGGATTTAGTTAGCACACATTTGCAAACGCATGCGTAAGCTGCAAGGCCATTTCACGCAACCTTGTATTACCTGCATTCTAATGGATATATATTGGTCAGGTGGGCCTGGAGGTAGCCCAATTGTAACGCTCCTGCGTTTTTATATGGTGTGGATTTTCAGCTGCAGAAATAGTTCCACGTCAGCAGTCATGTAAGAGATATGCTGAGACACCATTCCCAACCTCAATGACTCATCATGTGTGGAAGGTCTTATTTCAGCCAGTAAATACACACAATTAGCAAGCTGGTTCTTAGAGTGACTTTATGCATGTGGTAACACAATGATGAAGGTTGAGTGGAGGTGGTAGGTGATAGACACTTGAAGGTGAGACAGTAGCAGATGGATGCAGGAAGGTTTAGCAATGTTGTATGATAGCAGATGATAGAATAGCAGGTGGACATACAAAAGAGATCAACCCAGTGCAGAAAAGTAGCAGTAGTCTCAAGAGCTAGCAATCTAGTTTATGCAGATGTGATAAACAGTCTCTACTATGCAGAGCTAGATAGTGTAAGCTTAGTATAAGTTTATAGAGAATTCCCCTGTGGGGTACTTAGCACTATTAGCGATACAGCCGAAGGGTGGTTCAGGAGAGGCGGATGATCCAGTAGCGGGATACAGGGATCAGCGCAGCGAGGTTCCGTCAGCGAAGTAAGCTTGCAAGCATGGAAGCTTCAAGCAAGGTTAGCATCCAGATAAGGGTGTTTGAACGAACATATGTGAGTGAGAACCGACGCCTTAAATAGCCATCTAGTCCGGTGCTGAGTGATGACAGCTCCAGTCTTAAAGGTGTATGCGCACCTTTCCAAAAGTAAATGGTAGGGCGCATACACTTGAGGAAAGTGTAATTTAGGGTACCAAAGGTACCGGAACATTACAATACCCCCCCCCCTTAAGGCCTGCTCCTGAAGGCCTCTGGAGCTGGTTTGTCTGGGTATCTCGCATGAAAATTGCGGATTAATCTAGGGGCATGTATGTCAGAGGTGTTTAGCCAGGTGTCGTCTTGGGGCCCATAGTTCTTCCATCTAACCAAGTACTGAAGTCTTCTTCTGTAGACACGAGAATCCAGAATCTCTTTTATCTCGTATTCTTCTCCACCTTCAACTTGTACAGGAGGGGGAGGTGGAATATTAGGCCTTATTCCTTGGTCCGGAACATGGGGTTTTAGTAGCGACACATGGAAAATGGGATGGATTTTTAGGTCCATTGGCAATGTAAGCTGCACTGCAGCTTTTCCAATAAGTTTCTTGATTGGGAAAGGTCCCAAGAACAGAGGTCCAAGCTTTTTGCTAGGGATCTTCAGTCTCAAGTTTTTTGTTGAGAGCCAAACGAGGTCCCCGATAGTATACTGTGGAGAAGGTCTTCTACGAAGATCATAGTACTTCTTTTGTTGACTGTGAGCGTGTGCAATGGTAGTATTTAGTAAACCCAGAGAATCCTTTATTTGGGAAAGATAGTCTGAGGCTACTGGGTTATTTGAAGGAAGGATGCGTGGAGGGAGAATAGAGGGATGGAACCCATAGTTCAAGTAGAACGGACTCTGCTTGGTTGTACTGTGAGTTGCATTGTTGTAGGCAAATTCTGCCAGGGGGAGAAGATCCAACCAATCATCCTGTTGGTAAGAAGTGTAACAACGTAAATACTGCTCGATGCATTGGTTGACTCTTTCAGTCTGTCCGTTGGTCTGCGGATGGTAAGGAGAAGTGAGCTTCCGCTCAATCCGTAGTATGTGACATAGTTCTTGCCAGAATTTAGAAATAAATTGGGATCCACGGTCAGACAAAAGAGTTTTTGGGATACCATGTAATCTGAAGACATGTTTCATCAGGAGTTCTGCCGTTTGTTTGGACGAAGGTAGTCTGCGAATAGCAATGAAATGTGCCATCTTTGTCAGATGGTCCACTGACACCAAGATGGTATTAAATCCTTTGGAAGGAGGCAATTCTACGATGAAGTCCAATGACAGAACCTCCCATGGAGTTTGGGGTATTGGTAGACTGCATAGTAGGCCGGATGGTCTCGTAGTGTCAATTTTGGACCTGGCACAGACATTGCATGAAGAGACGAATTTTTGTATAGATGTTTTCATGTCAGGCCACCAGAATTGCAGAGAAATCAAATTGAAAGTCTTTGTCATACCCATATGTCCTGCCATAGGCACATCATGCGATAATTCCAAGATCTTGGTGCGTAGGGTAGGTGGTATGTAAAGTTTGACGTTGTAGTAGAGGAAGCCTTCTGCAACAGTAGTTAGTTGTGGTGGGGGTGAATCCAACCTTATACCATGCAGAACCTCTTCCTTCAAGGAACGGACAACTCCAATAATGCGTTTGTGAGGTATTATAGGAACGGAAGGATTTTCAAAGTAGTTTTCTTCAGTTAGTCGTGATAGTGCATCCGCCTTTTTGTTCTTATCTGCAGGTGTGTAGGTCACTAGGAAGTTAAACCTTAGAAAGAATAGTGACCATCGTACCTGTCGATGCGAGAGAGTTTTGCTAGTCTGAAGATATTGGAGGTTTTTATGGTCCGTGTATATAATTATTGGTAATTGGGTGCCTTCGAGTAAATGTCGCCAATTCTCCAGAGCGAATTTTATAGCAAGCAGTTCCTTCTCACCCACGGAGTAATTTATCTCGGGACTGCTCAGGGATTTAGAAAAAAAGGCGACTGGATGAAGTGGTGAAGTGGGGGTAGGTCGTTGGGAGAGTATTGCTCCTACTGCCAGGTTTGACGCATCTACCTCCAGAATGTATTGGAGGGATGGGTCTGGATGGCGTAATATGGGAGCGGAAGTAAACCTTGTCTTTAACAAGTGGAAAGCCTTATTTGCTTCTTCTGACCATTTAAATGGTATTTTTATGCTAGTGAGCTGTGTGAGGGGTCTCACAATAGCAGAAAAGTTTTTTATGAACTTCCTGTAGAAATTTGAAAATCCCAGGAATCGCTGTAGCGCCTTGCGTGTAGTTGGTGTAGGCCAATCCTGAATGCAGGATATTTTACTCATGTCCATCTCGATTCCTGTTTTGGATATGATGTAGCCTAGAAAGAGTACCTCATCTTTATGGAACAAGCATTTCTTAAGCTTCACATAAAGATTATGTGCAAGCAGTCTCGATAATACAAGTCTTACATGTCTTATGTGTTCAGACAGGGTCCGTGAATATATAAGTATATCGTCCAGATATACCACAACACAGACATCTAGTAAGTCTTTAAAAATATCGTTTATAAATTGTTGGAAAACTGCAGGGGCATTGCATAGGCCGAATGGCATCACAAGATATTCGAACAATCCGTATCTAGTTCTGAACGCAGTCTTCCACTCGTGTCCATCACGGATTCGAATGAGATTGTATGCTCCTTTCAGGTCTAATTTTGAAAAATAGGTAGCTCCACGCACCTGCTCAATGAGCTCAGGGATAAGCGGTAGAGGATAGCGATCTTTTATTGTGATAGCATTCAATTTCCTGTAGTCGATGATAGGTCTGAGACTTGAATCTTTATTGCGAACAAAAAAGAGTCCTGCTGCTGTGGAAGAAGTGGAAGGTCTAATAAAACCTTTTTCCAAGTTCTCATCCAAATAGGTTTTGAGATGGGCAAGTTCATCCTGTGAAAGAGGATAAACATGACCGAACGTCAATTTGCTATTTGGGAGTAGATCAATGCTACAATCATAGTCTCGATGAGGAGGTAATGCTTGAGCATTTTTCTCAAGAAAAACCTCAGAAAGATCCTGATAACATAGTGGTGCAATCTCATCTGTCACCACAGACAGAATCTTCCCGGAAAACGGGAGGTTACACGTTTCCTCGCAATAACAAGAAGGGAAGGTCAAGGACCGTTTCTTCCAATCTATGGTTGGTTGGTGTGTGTGCAACCAGGGAAGTCCCAACACAATGGGAAAGTGGGGTGATGGTATTAAATCGAAGGTAGAAGTCTCCCTATGAGACTCGTTAATAGTGACTAGAAGTGCTTGTGTCTGATCGGTGATCGGACCAGAGGATAACGGAACACCGGTAATAAGACTTACTGAGACAGGTTTGAGTTTAGAAATAATAGGAATTTTATTTAAAGCAGCAAAACATATATCCATATAATTTCCACAAGATCCTGTGTCAATCATGGCCTTAGTAGTAATCCTGTTCTGGTCCCACTGTAATGTCAAAAAAACAGAAATGTAGGGGTTAGTGAATGAAGTTGTCAATCCTCCTAGAGAGACATGTGAACACTCACCCTTCTTTTTGTTGACTAGGGGACAGACGTTTATCTTGTGATCCGGGGATGCACAGTACAAGCAGAGATTTTCATTTCGTCTTTTGGCTTTTTCCAGAGTTGATAGCGGTGGGCGTATGGTTCCTATCTCCATAGGAACGGCCAGACTCCGAGAGGAAACGGATAATGGCATTCCCATCTTTTCAGCCTTTCTTTCTCGTAGTCTTCTATCTATGGTAATACTGAGTTGTATTAATGCATCCAGGGTTTTTGGCAGATCCGCTCGGGCAAGCTCGTCCTTAACGGCTTCTGATAGGCCAAGCCTAAATTGGGTTTTCAGAGATGCATCATTCCATTCTGAATCAAGGGTCCATCTCTTGAACTCTGCAACAAAGTCTTCCACAGGCCTCCTTCCTTGTTTCAAGGATCTTAACTGAAGATCAGCAGTACTCTGCCTATTGGGGTCATCATATAGGCTAGTGAGCTCTGCCAGGAACAAGGCATAGGAGTTGAGAAGCTGGTCGTTTTTCTCAAAAACAGAATCTGCCCAGGCTCGAGGATCGCTTGATAGGTAAGAAATAATAGTACAAACCTTAATGTGATCAGTAAGGTAGGTACGAGGTTTTAGCAAAAAAAGTAACTCACATGCGTTTTTAAATTCGCGAAATTTTTTGCGATCGCCTGTAAATACCAGGGGGGATTTATCTTGGGTTCAGGGGACTGAGCAGTGGTAAGTTGTGTCAGTCTAATTACCTGCTGCGACAGAGCCTGATTGTCTTCCTTTAATTCAGCAAGTGCGTGTATTAACGCAGATACTTGCTGTTTTAATTGTGTCACCTGAGTGGTTATTTCTGGAACTATTTCTGCTGAATCCATTTTTGGGTTCGTTCAATCTGTAACGCTCCTGCGTTTTTATATGGTGTGGATTTTCAGCTGCAGAAATAGTTCCACGTCAGCAGTCATGTAAGAGATATGCTGAGACACCATTCCCAACCTCAATGACTCATCATGTGTGGAAGGTCTTATTTCAGCCAGTAAATACACACAATTAGCAAGCTGGTTCTTAGAGTGACTTTATGCATGTGGTAACACAATGATGAAGGTTGAGTGGAGGTGGTAGGTGATAGACACTTGAAGGTGAGACAGTAGCAGATGGATGCAGGAAGGTTTAGCAATGTTGTATGATAGCAGATGATAGAATAGCAGGTGGACATACAAAAGAGATCAACCCAGTGCAGAAAAGTAGCAGTAGTCTCAAGAGCTAGCAATCTAGTTTATGCAGATGTGATAAACAGTCTCTACTATGCAGAGCTAGATAGTGTAAGCTTAGTATAAGTTTATAGAGAATTCCCCTGTGGGGTACTTAGCACTATTAGCGATACAGCCGAAGGGTGGTTCAGGAGAGGCGGATTATCCAGTAGCGGGATACAGGGATCAGCGCAGCGAGGTTCCGTCAGCGAAGTAAGCTTGCAAGCATGGAAGCTTCAAGCAAGGTTAGCATCCAGATAAGGGTGTTTGAACGAACACATGTGAGTGAGAACCAACGCCTTAAATAGCCATCTAGTCCGGCGCTGAGTGATGACAGCTCCAGTCTTAAAGGTGTATGCGCACCTTTCCAAAAGTAAATGGTAGGGCGCATACACTTGTGGAAAGTGTAATTTAGGGTACCAAAGGTACCGGAACATTACACCAATCCTCCTTAAAGGTACAGGAGTACACTGGACACAAAGCACATAGCACAATGGCAGCAAAGGTATCCAGTGTGTCCCCTCGCCAATATTACATCAGTAACAAATAAAATAACCACGGCCCCACCTATAACTGGCCTTCACAGCAAGGAGTACATGGAAGGGCAAAGCATGCAAGACAAAACCAGAGAAGTTTCCAGCTCAACTCACCAATCAGTCTCCTTACCAACTGAATTAACTTGTCAAACAGTATGCGTTAAAAACAGAGGTTTTGTTAGCACACATTTGCAAACGCATGTGTAATCTGCAAGACCGCTTCACGGCACCCTGTATTACCTGCAGTCCTAACATCTGTAAATCTATGAAAGTCTCCACAGTGGAAGCAGATGCATTCTAATGGATATATAGGGGGCAGGTGGGCCTGGAGGTAGCCCAATCCTCCTTAATCCTCCTTAAAGGTACAGGGGCACACTGGACTTGATTTGGTCAATACGAGAAGATATTTGTTGTGTGTGGCACTTGCTCTTGTGGGCAGAGAGTTTACAGGGAATTCTTCTAAGATTAGCTTTTTGGGTGTTTCGTAAGAGAGTTGGGTCTATATCTGGGTTGGTATTGGCCAAAAAAAGAAATCAATATATTTTTCAAACTGCTGCTTGCACGCTAGGTTAGCTAGGAGGGAAGAATTGATCATCCAGAGTGAGGATGAGTTAGCCATTCTGGACAGGAGTAGATAAATGGAGATGGGTGCATGATTTGACCATGTGATCATACCAATGGAAGATGTCGAGACTTTTTAAGGTGTTTTTGTCTGATGAGAAAAGGTCAATTCTGGAGTATACCCCATGGGCAGGGGAATAAAAGGTGTAATCCCTTTCATTGCCATGTTCACAGTGCCAGATATCATATAGGTCCTCTGAGGCTAGGAAGGAATTTAATGTGGCCAAATTCTTGCGAAAGGGGTTCATTTAGTCAAGTGATGGATTAGGAATCTCACTAAAGTCTCCACAGACAACTAGAGGATGAGATTTGTATGGTTGGAGTGTATACGCCAGGGAGGTAAAACATTTTGGTGCTGGAGTATTAGTGGCAAATAAATTAACTTTGATGAGTGGTGAGTTGTAAGAGGCAGACATAATAAGGAAATGGCAGCTGGGGTCTGCATCCACACAGTTGAGTTGACAGGCTTTAGAGCTTTTCACCGCTATCACAACACCTCCTTTCTTGGAATCTGTACCAGATTATATATCGGGAGCCAGAAACATATAGGGAAATTTGGGATGGCTGCACCTCTGGGATTTGCTAATATCAAAATGGTTTCCTGGATGCAAATGACATTACATTTACAGGAGAGAGCCTCCTTCCAGAGAAAAGAATGTTTGTAGGGGCTGCTCAGCCCATTAGCAGTGACACTGAGTGCAGGCAACGAAAAGGACCACATCTCTCTTAAACAGATAGCTGTACATTGGATACAGTTAAAAGTGTATGCTTTAT
Source organism: Pelophylax lessonae (assembly GCF_965119305.1). Classification (NCBI taxonomy): domain Eukaryota; kingdom Metazoa; phylum Chordata; class Amphibia; order Anura; family Ranidae; genus Pelophylax; species Pelophylax lessonae. Next base: position 298,625,442 of record NC_138772.1, read on the forward strand.
GCAGAGGGTAGTAAATATAAATCTAGGTGTCATCCCCGCAGAGGGATTAGAGAAAGAGAGAAGAAACGAATATGAAGTTGAAACAGTTAGAGAAGTGAACATAAAAATTTACTTACATAGAACGCCTCAAATCCGGGTGGAGAATAAAAAAACAAGCACTGAAAATAGCAGGGCAAGAGAACAATTAGTAATAATGGGATCAACCACTAACACAGGGGAAATACAATCAAAGAATTACAGTACAACTATATAGACTGCACCACGATAGGAGGCTAAAAAGAAAATAATTTGTTAGTGATAGTATGCCAGTCTTCTTGTACAGGGTTAGGTGTGCTGTGAGCAGGGGCTCCTTCAGCAGGTGTGGGGGGGGGGGGGGATTGGGGGCCTAGGCTTCCCAGTTGTGAGGTTGTTTAGGCCCTGTTTCAAATGAAGGATGGTAGTGGTTTTGCTCTGATTTGTGATGGAGAGCTTGATTTGAAAGCCTCACTTGAATGGGTTGCTGTGCTTTTGAAGGATGTTAGTAACTGGGGTGAGCTCTTTCCATTTCTGATCCATAGCTGCAGGGATATCAGAGAAAATGGCAAGGTGTGTTTAGGGTTCCAGAAAGGCAGATGTGTTTCTAGCCACTCTCAAGATTTTCTCTTTGGACTGTAAAAAATGTATGCAGGTTAGGACATCCCTTGGCTTGTCCGCCGATACGTGCGGAGGCTTAAAGATCCTGTGGGCTGTTTATATAAGTAGGTCCTGATCAGACAAAAGAGGGTACAGTGATCTTGAAGAGGCTTTGCAGATATTGTGTCAGCTCCTGAGGAGCGACTGATTCATGAATACCGCAGATTTTTAAGTAATTTCTGCAAAAGCGATCCTCAAATCTGCAAGCTTAGATTGAAAATGTTGTAGTTCAGTCGCCTGTTCGCAGTTAGCATCAACCTGCTCATTGTAAGCATCTGTGAATTCTGTGTGTTTTCTCTCCACTTTGTCAGTGCAGTCTCCTAAGTCATCTACTTGTATTTGGATGTGGGAGATTGATCTGAAGAAAGATCTTTTTAATGCCTTTTTGCAGTGTCATGAGCATCTGCTTCAATGTGTACTCAGACATAGCATTATCAGAAGTAGGTAAATCTGCCAGAGTCCGCAATCTTCCCATCATCATCATCATCCACCTCCTCCTCAGCATTGTTGAATTGCAATGATTTCTTTCTTACCAGAGCCACATGGCTTAGTGAGGCAAAGGGCAATGAAGCTGCTCCTTTTGTTCCTGTCCCTGCTTACCTGTTGGCCTGGAGCACTCAATGCGAGGAGGTTAATTTGTGAGGAGCATGGCAGGAATGTGTATGTGACTGCCTTTTGATAGTTTTGAGCTCTAGAAAACCTTTTAAGGAATTGTTAATGTAGGTAGATGATTCCTAAGTGTAATTGCGCCAACATCCCTGGTATGTATACAAAGAGTTATTTGGTTCCTCAGGCCAGTAAGTGGGACTTTAAGGCAATAAAGAAAACGTATCAGCATAAAAGCGATTTTAGATTTTATCGTAAAAGATACATGAATTACAACATGTTTGCTTCATAAATTATATAGTGCAGGGTGGGTGAGAGACCCATCCGTGATAGTGCAAGAAGGTAAAGAAGTGACACTGTGAGTATTGGTGACTTTAGAAACACAAAAATCCTGCCATCCGTCGGTATTGGATATTGCAGGGAGCGTCTCAATTCCCCAACGCGTTTCGGCTTGCCTAAAGCGGCTATGCCTTTTTCAAGGTATCACCATATCTAGAATGATATTTAGACATTGTAAGTGTCATTATTGCACTAAATACTTAGTTTGTGTAATCTAGGTTGAATAAATAGCTTACATTTTGTTTTTTTATATATACAGTTTCTCGGTCGTTGTTTGTGGAAAATGCCCCTCTTTTTCCCAAGATAGTCACAAGATCCCCACAAAGGAAAGGAGTAACAGTGATGCAGGCACTAGAAAGACCAAATTGCTGTTTCATAAATATCCATGACATATATTAATTCTTAACCACTTTGAGTTCTCAGGGGTACTCACATGGTCCAGAGTAACTGGTTTCCTCATTCGGAGTCCCTGATGAAAGTGGTAACTGTCCCTGGAATTATATATTTATTTTGTATATCCAAGGATTGTATATTGGACAGAAACATAATTGGGCTTTTAACAGAAAGATGAAATTACCTCCTCTGTTTCAGGTCTCAGGGAATACAGGGTGGTATCTATATTAAAGAGACATGAGAAGCGTATTAGGTAGTTGGTCCCGGTTGGGGGGAAAAAGGGGGGGGGTTGGTTTAAGTTATTTTTATTTTTACCTCCTCTGCTCCAGTCTTGGGGGTACAGGGCCGTATCTGTATGAAAATTATACATGGCAAATTAGGAATTTGTTCCATGTAGTTGGTGCATGATTGCACTAAAAGAAGTTTTGGCGTAAAAATACCTTTGTCCAGTAGGGGTAGACCGAGTATGGTATACGGGACCGATGATTGTTGCTTCCTTTGCTCCAATCTTAGGGATGCAGGGCCGTATCTGTGTTGCAAAATATAATTTGCAGGTTAGGGAAAAATTCCCTGTAATAGTACAGAGTTGCCCTGAAAAAGGTTGAGGTGAAATTATACCTTTGTCCTGCAGGGGGAGACCGTGTGCGGCACAGGGAGGCTGATTGTGTCACCGTCGTCCAAGAGTGTTTCCTCTCCGGCATCCGGAGATGAATGGCACTCTTCCGGGGATCCCCGGCGCCTTATATATAGGCCGCGCATGCGCATTGCTGCGCAGCGCGGTCCTATATGTCAGGGCGGAAGGGTTTCAACCGTGCATACTGCGCATGTGCCGAAGCTCCTGCGCGAGTTGCGGCGAAGATTCCCGCAGATAGGTAGATAGGTATCCACACCATCCCCTACATCATTGTGCCCCAAGACCAAGGCCCTGCCTGACAGGCGTAATTATCCCAAGAACAACAGTCTATGACACACCACTCATATCAATTGGCTGACATCAGGTATCCACACAATCCCCAGCCACCTATATCCCCGCTCTGGGGACTGTCTTTCTTATAACATAATTTTTCATCTATGTTTCTTTTTTGTCTCCTACTTTAATGATTGTACGTTAATGCTGCAACAATGGAAAAGACTTGTACATAATATATATATATATAATATAGATATATTTGCTTAGATGTATATGCACACTCGATGTCAAACAGACTCGGATCGTTTGGAATTTTTCCCCCCCCCGAATACCCAATAGTAGTCCCCGGCACGGTAAGCCCCGCCCCCCGAGGCGGGGCACTGTTTTGGGTCACTAGCATCTCCATCTGAGCCCGATGGCTTGTTTACCAATGCCTGACGGCATCCCGGTTGGCCCCTCCTCTCCGTGTCGGCGGCGTCCTTAGTTGCCAGGCAGCGAGGGGAATCTTCGCCGCAACTCGCGCAGGAGCTTCGGCACATGCGCAGTATGCACGGTTGAAACCCTTCCGCCCTGACATATAGGACCGTGCTGCGGAAGAGTGCCATTCATCTCCGGATGGCGGAGAGGAAACACTCTTGGACGACGGTGACGCAATCAGCCTCCCTGTACCGCACACGGTCTCCCCCTGCAGGACAAAGGTATAATTTCACCTCAACCTTTTTCAGGGCAACTCTGTACTATTACAGGGAATTTTTCCCTAACCTGCAAATTATATTTTGCAACACAGATACGGCCCTGCATCCCTAAGATTGGAGCAAAGGAAGCAACAATCATCGGTCCCGTATACCATACTCGGTCTACCCCTACTGGACAAAGGTATTTTTACGCCAAAACTTCTTTTAGTGCAATCATGCACCAACTACATGGAACAAATTCCTAATTTGCCATGTATAATTTTCATACAGATACGGCCCTGTACCCCCAAGACTGGAGCAGAGGAGGTAAAAATAAAAATAACTTAAACCAACCCCCCCCCTTTTTCCCCCCAACCGGGACCAACTACCTAATACGCTTCTCATGTCTCTTTAATATAGATACCACCCTGTATTCCCTGAGACCTGAAACAGAGGAGGTAATTTCATCTTTCTGTTAAAAGCCCAATTATGTTTCTGTCCAATATACAATCCTTGGATATACAAAATAAATATATAATTCCAGGGACAGTTACCACTTTCATCAGGGACTCCGAATGAGGAAACCAGTTACTCTGGACCATGTGAGTACCCCTGAGAACTCAAAGTGGTTAAGAATTAATATATGTCATGGATATTTATGAAACAGCAATTTGGTCTTTCTAGTGCCTGCATCACTGTTACTCCTTTCCTTTGTGGGGATCTTGTGACTATCTTGGGAAAAAGAGGAGCATTTTCCACAAACAACGACCGAGAAACTGTATATATAAAAAACAAAATGTAAGCTATTTATTCAACCTAGATTACACAAACTAAGTATTTAGTGCAATAATGACACTTACAATGTCTAAATATCATTCTAGATATGGTGATACCTTGAAAAAGGCATAGCCGCTTTAGGCAAGCCGAAACGCGTTGGGGAATTGAGACGCTCCCTGCAATATCCAATACCGACGGATGGCAGGATTATTGTGTTTCTAAAGTCACCAATACTCACAGTGTCACTTCTTTACCTTCTTGCACTATCACGGATGGGTCTCTCACCCACCCTGCACTATATAATTTATGAAGCAAACATGTTGTAATTCATGTATCTTTTACGATAAAATCTAAAATCGCTTTTATGCTGATACGTTTTCTTTATTGCCTTAAAGTCCCACTTACTGGCCTGAGGAACCAAATAACTCTTTGTATGTATGTGACTGCCTTGCTTCTGTGCCTGGCCCCTTCTTGGGTACTTCACGAGTCGCTGAAGAAATTGGTCAGCCGATGGGGTTCTGTCAGTTTTTTATTCTGCTTTCAGGACATTCCTGCAGGGTCCCCTGTCAAAGCAATGCTGGGCAGTGTGAGTTGCGGCAGCTGGAATGGCTGCTAGGCGCTGCTATATCTTGTGTCAGCGGACTGCACAGTCCAGGAAGCCAAATCAGATTGCGATCAGACTACACAGTCACATAATTTGAATGGAAAAACATGTGTTTAATAGAATGAACATAGAAAACAAAAGAAAAGGAGGAAAAGAAACTTACAGACAAGTGCCATTAAGGCAAGAGCTATAAAAGCATCTCCAAAAAGCTTCATTAACCTATGATTCCATTGTCTTGTTTCTATTTGTTGGTTTAACGACTCCATTTTACATGCTTTGAATATAGTTAATTAAAAACAAATGCTTAAAGCCTATCTCCGCGGAAACCACAGATGGCACTCAAATCTTCTCCTCGGGCTCCAGCTGGTGCATGATCCCTTGATATCCTAACATGAAATGCAGGGCTATTGGCCCTTTTCTATATGATGCTGTAAAAGTGGGAGTATGAGTTAGAAGAGGCTACAGGGACCTGGTCCTGTAGTGGTTTCCATACACTGAATAAATGATTGCCAAATAGCCTGAAACAGCTTTTTTGGGGGGCACAAGATAGTTGTAAGGCACTTTCTCTCCCTCTTATTTGAGTTACAGTAAGCATCAGTGGTTTTTCCATCATTCCAATGAAGTGCCTTTGAAGACCTGCCTACCATCAAAAAAAAAATGCAAACATCAGCCCATATGAATTAATTTACCAAGGCTTGTAATAATATAATTTAATAATTTTAATTCATAACCAATAACTAATTGTAGAACTTTACCAATGAATTCAATTCCTCATGAGATTAGAACACATTTTTTCACAGCTTTACATGAGAAAATTATACTTAACCACTTAACGACTTCCCGTGCAAACTATTTTGAAATGACGGCTGTGTGGGACATTCATCGTTCCAGGTGGACAGCCATTATGATGTCCTCCCTGAACACACCTTACAAGCTCCACGGGTCAGGCTGTGGCATGATCTGTCACTGGCTGTGTCCACTGGACACAGCTGATGATTGATCAGTGTACGTGCTCACTGCCGAAATTGTGTGATAGTTGTGACCAATCACAGCAGGTCACATGACAATTTTAAATAATTTATGCCTTCCTTTCATACCATTCATTGTGTACTAGCTGTGATTGTTCACAGTGATCACATGGTACAGGCAGGGCTAATCACAGCCCATCTGTTCCATGTGATTAGCAGTAGCCAATCACAGCTAATCACACAAATACACACTGAATGAATCAATTTCATTCAGTAAAAATGGTTGCTTAAACCAGAGAAATTCACTGGTAAGCAATCATAATGTGTAAAAAAACAAATTCTTATTGACACACTCCTAAACCTTGTGGACAGCCTTCCCAGAAGAGTTGAAGCTGTTACAGCTGCAAAGGGTGGGCCAACTAAATATTGAACTCTATGGACTAAGACTGGGATGCCAATAAAGTTCATGTATCTATAAAGCCAATTTAGTGTACATCAGGACTGATCATTTTTCATAGATAGATAGATAGATAGATAGATAGATAGATAGATAGATAGATAGATAGATAGATAGATAGATAGATAGATAGATAGATAGATAGATAGATAGATAGATAGATAGATAGATAGATAGATAGATAGATAGATAGATAGATAGATAGATAGATAGATAGATAGATAGATAGATAGATAGATAGATAGATAGATAGATAGATAGATAGATAGATAGATAGATAGATAGATAGATAGATAGATAGATAGATAGATAGATAGATAGATAGATAGATAGATAGATAGATAGATAGATAGATAGATAGATAGATAGATAGATAGATAGATAGATAGATAGATAGATAGATAGATAGATAGATAGATAGATAGATAGATAGATAGATAGATAGATAGATAGATAGATAGATAGATAGATAGATAGATAGATAGATAGATAGATAGATAGATAGATAGATAGATAGATAGATAGATAGATAGATAGATAGATAGATAGATAGATAGATAGATAGATAGATAGATAGATAGATAGATAGATAGATAGATAGATAGATAGATAGATAGATAGATAGATAGATAGATAGATAGATAGATAGATAGATAGATAGATAGATAGATAGATAGATAGATAGATAGATAGATAGATAGATAGATAGATAGATAGATAGATAGATAGATAGATAGATAGATAGATAGATAGATAGATAGATAGATAGATAGATAGATAGATAGATAGATAGATAGATAGATAGATAGATAGATAGATAGATAGATAGATAGATAGATAGATAGATAGATAGATAGATAGATAGATAGATAGATAGATAGATAGATAGATAGATAGATAGATAGATAGATAGATAGATAGATAGATCATAGTTTGTGGACTCTATAACTATAATCTTTAACACAGATTAAATAATAAACACTGATTGTGGTTATTTTTACCAAAGAAATATAGCAGAATACTGAACTAATGCAAAAAGTAGTCACTGCCTCCACCTATAACTGGTCTTAATGGTAAGGAGCACTGGAAGGGCGGACGCAGATCAAAAAAAACGAAGAGATTTCCAGTCACAACTTACCAACTAGCCAGCGACCAATTTGTAGAGACTCTTTAAATTGTAGAGTTAGGGACTGCAGATATCAGGGTGCCTTGCCGTGGCCTGCAGCTTACGCATGTATTTGCAAATGTGTGCAACCAAACCCCTGCTTTTAACGCATACTGTAAGACAGGTCAATTCGGTTGGTCGCTGGCTGGTTGGTAAGTTGTGACTGGAAATCTCTTCGTTTTTTTTTTTTTGAGAATACTGAACTAAATTGATAAAGAAATATTATTTGCAAAACTTTATAACAGAAACTAAGAAAAACATTTTTTTTTTTTTTTACATTTCGGTCTTTTTTTTCATTTGCTTAGCAAAAAATTATAAACCCACTCATGATTAAATACCACCAAAAGAAAGCTCTATTTGTGTGAAAAAAAATGTTAAAAATTTCATACAGGTACAGTATTGCATGACTGCAATTGTCATTCAAAATGCGACAGCTCTAAAAGCTGAAAATTTGCCTTGGCAGAAAGGAGGTGAAAGTGGCCTATAATGAAGTGTTTAATTTGTGATATATATATATATATATATATATATATATATATATATATATATATATATATATATATATACACACACACACACTAGATTACCAAAAGTATGGGGATGCCTGCCTTTACACGCACATGAACATTAATTGTATCCCAGTCTTAGTCCACAGGGTTCAATATTAATATATATATATATATATATATATATATATATATATATATACACACACACACACACATACACAGTATCTCACAAAAGTGAGTACATTTTATTATATCTTTTCATGTGACAACACTGAAGAAATTACACTTTGCTACAATCTAAAGTAGTGAGTTTAGAGCTTGTATAACGGTGTAAATTTGCTGTCCCCTCAAAATAACTCAACACACAGCCATTAATGTCTAAACCGCTAGCAACAAATGTGAGTACAACCCTAAGTGAAAATGTCCAAATTGGATCCAATTAGCCATTTTCCCTCCCCGGTGTCATTTGACTCGTTAGTGTTACAAGGTCTCAGGTGTGAATGGGGAGCAGGTGTGTTAAATTTGGTGTTTTCACTCTCACTCTCTCATACTGGTCACTGGAAGTTCAACATGGCACCTCATGGCAAAGAACCATCTGAGGATCTAAAAAAAAGAATTGCTGCTCTACATAAAGATGGCCTAGGCTATAAGAAAATTGTGTTATTGGTATATGGATGCGATTTAGTATGGCAAATGCATTTTTACCTTATGTATATTGGAGCAATGTATCCCATGTTATCTCCCCTTTTTTTCTCTTCCCTTTTTCTTCCCTCCCCCTTTTTCTTTTTCCCTCCCCCCCTTCTTCCCCCCTTCCTTCCCTTCCTTTTTTCCCTCTCCCATCCCCCTTTCTTTTTGTTTATTCCCCCCTTACCCCCCCTCTTTCCCTTCCCTTTCCCTTCTCCCTTCTCCCCTTTCCCTGTTAACTATTTCCATTTTTATTATTTCTATTCGTTTGTGTCTTTCATTCATTGATCTTCCCTTCATTATCCCCAGCATCATGCTTACCTATTTTTATAGTCAAAAATCAATACACCTGCAGTACACATATATAGTCATGCGGGATTAAATTATGTTTATATTGTGAATATTCACCGAGCGGCCCACTAATAGGCAACCCGGTGGAATATATATATTCACCATGTATGCTGTACCACCTATATTGCTCTACTATTATGTATCACCTTGCTTCGTACCTTGGATCGTACTGGGACCCATATGCGGCCGGGTAGCCATGTATCTTACACTGCCCCTCTGGACAGTGTCGATCGTGGCACCGGGGCTGTTTAGTCAGGCATTCTGCCTGGTGACTCCAGCCCCCTTCCTCTGACATCCCGGTTTCCTGCAGTACCCTGTGCTCGCCATGGGCTATCCGCAGACCCGCGCATGCTCAGGTGAATCGGCCGGGGCACTGACGTCATCATTGTGTGACGTGTTGCTCGGGATCACTGCATACAAATAGGGCTGTCCACAAGCCCTTGTATGGCAGCAGTTCCCCATCCGGGGAAGGTTGGAGACGCTGGGACCAGATGCTTTACCGGTATGATCCTTTTTGCTATATGCTTGACTCTACGCCATTCACTTGGTGCTATATGCTTGACTCTACGCCATTCACTTCTCTGACAGATTAGAATGTTTTAAGCCCACATTAATTGTCTATGCCTATACTCTTTGATTCATTCCTACTAGGTGCTGATTCTAAGCTCCTACCAATATCCTTACTATGCATTGATCCCCATATGTGGTCCCCTTTTTAGTCCTCTTCATGTGTCCCCCATGAGCCTTATCAGTATACCTTGACAAACTCTAGGTGATTGATGTCTATTTAAATGTATTTTATTTTTATATGTTTGTAATTACCTTTTGTGGGCCTCATTGGCCTAATTTCTAGCACCACCATATATCATATATTGTTAAAATAGTATTGTTCATTGCTATATATATATATATATATATATATATATATATATATATATATATATACTCTAGCTAAATGTCATGTTTTAATTATGCAGAGCAAATGTACCAGTAGCTCCAGAGGAAGCTGTTTCAAGCGAAACATGTAGAGCATTCTGGCTGTATGAAATATCTGACATCACATCAATCAACCTTATGGACGACAACACATATCCCTGTCATCGTCTGTGAGATCTGTATGATGTGACGTATGCCTATATCATTACTGTGTTAAGTACTTTGTATATCCATATACCAATATTTTCTGTTGGTGGTTCAATGTATCAACGCCTCTATTGAGGCAAAATATCTATGTTGTTATTTTTTTTAACTGTTGATTAATAAAGATTGTTATTTTTATTTATTCAGTGCCGTTAAAGTCCATGCTTTTTCCAATAACACAATTTTCAAATATTGAGGATGTGGCACTTTATTATATAATTTTTGCGCTCAGTAAACTGCTATCTGGTAGCACTTTTTCCAACATTATCTAGGCTATAAGAAGATTGCCAAGACCCTGAAACTGAGCTGCTGCACGGTGGCCAAGACTATACAGCCGTTTAACAGGACAGGTTCCACTCATCAAAACAGGCCTCGCCATGGTTGACTAAAGAAGTAGAGTGCACATGCCCAGCGTCATATGGAGAGTTTGTGTTTGGGAAATAGACATATGAGTGCTGCCAGCATTGCTGCAGAGGTTGAAGGGGTGGGTGGGGGGGTCAGCCTGTCAGTGCTCAGACCATATGCCGCACACTGAAGCAAATTGGTCTGCATGACTGTCCTCCCATAAGGAAGCCTCTTCTAAAGATAATGCACAAGAAAGGCAGAAAACAGTTTGCTGAAGACAATCAGACTAAGGACATGGATTACTGGAATCAAAAGACCAAGATAAACTAATTTGGTTCAGATGGTGTCAAGCGTGTGTGTCGGTAACCAGGTAGGGAGTACAAAGACAAGTGTGTCTTGCCTACAGTCAAGCATGGTGGTAGGAGTGTCATGCTCTGGGGCTGCATGAGTGCTGCCCCCACTGGGGAGCAACAGTTCATGGAGGGAACCATGAATGCCAACATGTACATGAATGCCAACATGTACTGTGACATACTGAAGCAGAGCACAATCCCCTCCCTTTCAGAGACTGGGAGGCAGGGCGGTATTTCAACATGATAACGACCCCAAACACACCTACAAGAGGACCATTGCTTTGCTAAAGAAGCTGAGGGTAGAGGTGATGGACTGGCCAAGCATGTCTCCAGACCTAAACCCTATTGAGCATCTGTGAGTAGTGTTGAGCGAACACGGACTGTATTATTCGTGTTCGTACCGAATAATTGGATTTTTTGTACCCGAACACGGACACGGACACTTTACTGTATGTTCGGGTAAAAATCCGTGTTCGGTCGTTTTATTTCCGGGTTTTGCATGCTTTGGCGCTCTTTTCATGGCGGGCTTTCAACAGCCAATCAACAATCGTTTAACTGGTGTGCCTTAAGCCATCCCAGCCATGCCTGCAAATGTCTCAGTAGCTGTGATTGGCCGTCTGAAGCATGTGACCAAGTCTTTATAAGTTCGAGGCAGCCGCAGCGGCGTCATTATGCTGCTTAGATTCAGGGACAGAGCACACATCAACGTGCTGGCTGCTGATTAGGGAAAGATAGGCAGGAAAAAACCATTTGTGTCCGGATAGAATTGAGGGACAGGTCGGAGTGTTTAGGCAGGGCGAGTTGTAGGCATTTTAGGGATAGAGTCTGCTGAATTATATAGGGTCAGTGTCTTCTACAAACTACAATCGATATTGCTGTGTGGGGGGTGGGGTCTGCACTCAATCCTGATCTACGATCTCTTCTCAATCCTGTTAGGGACAGAGTCTGCTGAATTTTAGGGAAACTGTGTTCTACAAACTACAATCGATATTGCTGTGTGGTGTGGGATTGGAGATAGGCAGGTGTCAGTGATCCACATCCATTTTTCTGTGTGTGAGCTGCAGTGAACACAATCTTTTTGGGCTGCAGTGAACACAATCTTTTTGGGCTGCAGTGAACACAATCTTTTTGGGCTGCAGTGAACACAATCTTTTTGGGCTGCAGTGAACACAATCTTTTTGGGCTGCAGTGAACACAATCTTTTTGGGGTGCAGTGAACAAAATCTTTTTGGGGTGCAGTGAACACAATCCTTTTTGGTGTGCAGTGAACACAATCTTTGTGGGGTGCAGTGAACAAAATCCTTTGTGGGGTGCAGTGAACACAATCTTTTTGGGGTGCAGTGAACAAAATCCTTTTTGGGGTGCAGTGAACAACATCCTTTTTGGGGTGCAGTGAACACAATCTTTTTGGGGTGCAGTGAACAAAATCCTTTGTGGGGTGCAGTGAACACAATCTTTTTGGGGTGCAGTGAACACAATCTTTTTGGGGTGGAGTGAACAACATCCTTTTTGGGGTGCAGTGAACAAAATCCTTTTTGGGGTGCAGTGAACAAAATCATTTTTGGGGTGCAGTGAACACAATCTTTTTGGGGTGCAGTGAACACAATCTTTGTGGGGTGCAGTGAACACAATCTTTTTGGGGTGGAGTGAACAACATCCTTTTTGGGGTGCAGTGAACAACATCCTTTTTGGGGTGCAGAGAACACAATCTTTTTGGGGTGCAGTGAACACAATCTTTGTGGGGTACAGTGAACAGAATCTTTGTGGGGTGCAGTGAACACAATCTTTGGGGGGTACAGTGAACACAATCTTTGTGAGGTGCAGTGAACACAATCTTTGTGGGGTGCAGTGAACACAATCATTGTGGGGTGCAGTGAACTCAATCTTTGTGGGGTACAGTGAACACAATCTCATACTGAAGGTTTGAGGGTGCTGCCTGTTCCATACTCCCCCTACTCCTAGCCTTTTAGGGGTACAAACAATAGTAATTGGGGCCTAGTGTGGTTGTGTACGTGTGATATACATACACTTTTTTGGGATCATATTTTCTATTCCGCTATTTAATCAAAAACCTTTGGGGATCAGTTAAATTGGGGGATAGTCTGTGTTGGTACGTGTGAGAGAGATCCACCTTTCCAAGTTGTTGGGGTTCATCTCATACTTCTGAAGGTTTGAGGGTGCTGCCTGTTCCATACTCCCCCTACTCCTAGCCTTTTAGGGGTACAAACAATAGTAATTGGGGCCTAGTGTGGTTGTGTACGTGTGATATACATACACTTTTTTGGGATCATATTTTCTATTCCGCTATTTAATCAAAAACCTTTGGGGATCAGTTAAATTGGGGGATAGTCTGTGTTGGTACGTGTGAGAGAGATCCACCTTTCCAAGTTGTTGGGGTTCATCTCATACTTCTGAAGGTTTGAGGGTGCTGCCTGTTCCATACTCCCCCTACTCCTAGCCTTTTAGGGGTACAAACAATAGTAATTGGGGCCTAGTGTGGTTGTGTACGTGTGATATACATACACTTTTTTGGGATCATATTTTCTATTCCGCTATTTAATCAAAAACCTTTGGGGATCAGTTAAATTGGGGGATAGTCTGTGTTGGTACGTGTGAGAGAGATCCACCTTTCCAAGTTGTTGGGGTTCATCTCATACTTCTGAAGGTTTGAGGGTGCTGCCTGTTCCATACTCCCCCTACTCCTAGCCTTTTAGGGGTACAAACAATAGTAATTGGGGCCTAGTGTGGTTGTGTACGTGTGATATACATACACTTTTTTGGGATCATATTTTCTATTCCGCTATTTAATCAAAAACCTTTGGGGATCAGTTAAATTGGGGGATAGTCTGTGTTGGTACGTGTGAGAGAGATCCACCTTTCCAAGTTGTTGAGGTTCATCTCATACTTCTGAAGGTTTGACGGTGCTGCCTGTTCCATACTCCCCCTACTCCTAGCCTTTTAGGGGTACAAACAATAGTAATTGGGGCCTAGTGTGGTTGTGTACGTGTGATATACATACACTTTTTTGGGATCATATTTTCTATTCCGCTATTTAATCAAAAACCTTTGGGGATCAGTTAAATTGGGGGATAGTCTGTGTTGGTACGTGTGAGAGAGATCCACCTTTCCAAGTTGTTGGGGTTCATCTCATACTTCTGAAGGTTTGAGGGTGCTGCCTGTTCCATACTCCCCCTACTCCTAGCCTTTTAGGGGTACAAACAATAGTAATTGGGGCCTAGTGTGGTTGTGTACGTGTGATATACATACACTTTTTTGGGATCATATTTTCTATTCCGCTATTTAATCAAAAACCTTTGGGGATCAGTTAAATTGGGGGATAGTCTGTGTTGGTACGTGTGAGAGAGATCCACCTTTCCAAGTTGTTGAGGTTCATCTCATACTTCTGAAGGTTTGAGGGTGCTGCCTGTTCCATACTCCCCCTACTCCTAGCCTTTTAGGGGTACAAACAATAGTAATTGGGGCCTAGTGTGGTTGTGTACGTGTGATATACATACACTTTTTTGGGATCATATTTTCTATTCCGCTATTTAATCAAAAACCTTTGGGGATCAGTTAAATTGGGGGATAGTCTGTGTTGGTACGTGTGAGAGAGATCCACCTTTCCAAGTTGTTGGGGTTCATCTCATACTTCTGAAGGTTTGAGGGTGCTGCCTGTTCCATACTCCCCCTACTCCTAGCCTTTTAGGGGTACAAACAATAGTAATTGGGGCCTAGTGTGGTTGTGTACGTGTGATATACATACACTTTTTTGGGATCATATTTTCTATTCCGCTATTTAATCAAAAACCTTTGGGGATCAGTTAAATTGGGGGATAGTCTGTGTTGGTACGTGTGAGAGAGATCCACCTTTCCAAGTTGTTGGGGTTCATCTCATACTTCTGAAGGTTTGAGGGTGCTGCCTGTTCCATACTCCCCCTACTCCTAGCCTTTTAGGGGTACAAACAATAGTAATTGGGGCCTAGTGTGGTTGTGTACGTGTGATATACATACACTTTTTTGGGATCATATTTTCTATTCCGCTATTTAATCAAAAACCTTTGGGGATCAGTTAAATTGGGGGATAGTCTGTGTTGGTACGTGTGAGAGAGATCCACCTTTCCAAGTTGTTGGGGTTCATCTCATACTTCTGAAGGTTTGAGGGTGCTGCCTGTTCCATACCCCCCCTACTCCTCATCTAGCCTTTTAGGGGTACAAACAATAGTAATTGGGGCCTAGTGTGGTTGTGTACGTGCGAGATACATACACTTTTTTTGATCATATTTCCTATTCCGCTATTCAATAAAAACCTTTGAGGATCAATTGAATTGCGGGATAGTCTGTGTCGGTACGTGTGAGAGAGATCCACCTTTCCAAGTTGTTGGGGTTCATCTCATACTTCTGAAGGTTTGAGGGTGCTGCCTGTTCCATACCCCCCCTACTCCTCATCTAGCCTTTTAGGGGTACAAACAATAGTAATTGGGGCCTAGTGTGGTTGTGTACGTGCGAGATACATACACTTTTTTTGATCATATTTCCTATTCCGCTATTCAATAAAAACCTTTGAGGATCAATTGAATTGCGGGATAGTCTGTGTCGGTACGTGTGAGAGAGATCCACCTTTCCAAGTTGTTGGGGTTCATCTCATACTTCTGAAGGTTTGAGGGTGCTGCCTGTTCCATACTCCCCCTACTCCTCATCTAGCCTTTTAGGGGTACAAACAATAGTAATTGGGGCCTAGTGTGGTTGTGTACGTGTGATATACATACACTTTTTTTGGATCATATTTTCTATTCCGCTATTCAATAAAAACCTTTCTAGGGCAAGATCTTAAATTACAGAAATATGAGGAGACCGTCAAATAAGGGCCGTGGCCTGGGTCGTGGTGCTGCTGGTAGAGCTCCTGTTGCAAGGAGAGGACATGGTCGATCTGTGCCAGCTACACGCACAAGTGAAACACCTTCCTCAAGTGTGAGTAGGCGACAGAACCTGCATCAGTATTTGGTAGGGCATCAAACGCCCCTAGAAGTGATGAGGCCAGAACAAGTTGAGGCGATAGTAGATTGGTTTGCTGCTGACAGTGCCTCCAGTTCCTTCACATTGTCTCCCACCCAGTCTACTGCAGAAAGGTCAGAGTTGGCACCTGCAGCCAATGTCCAACCGTCTTTCACCTCACCCCCTTGCAAATCAGGCCAGCAGTCTGAGCCCCAAGCCATACAGCAGTCTCTTATTCTTTTTGAGGACTCTGTCAGCAGGGTTTCCCAGGGCCATCCACCTAGCCCTGCCCCAGAAGTGGAAGAGATTGAGTGCAGCGATGCCCAACCACTTATTTCTCAAGATGAGTACATGCAAGGATCATCGCAGCACGTCTCCGATGATGACGAAACGCAGGTGCCAACTGCTGCGGCGTTCAGCATTGTGGAGACCGACAAGGAGGGCAGGGGTGAAGACTGGGTGGAAGATGATGTGGAGGACGATGAGGTCCTCGACCCCACATGGAATGAACGTCATGCAGGTGAACTGAGTAGTTTGGAGGAAGAGGCGGTGGTCGCACAGAGCCACCAGCACAGCAGAAGAGGGAGCAGGGTGCAGAAGCGGAGCGGCCGTGCCCTAGACACTACGCCCGCTACTGCCCAACGCAGCAAGGGAACGAGCGCACCAAAGTCAGCTCAAAGGAGTTCTCTAGCGTGGAAGTTCTTTAGAAAATGTGCTGATGACAGGACACGAGTGGTTTGCACCCTGTGCAATCAGAGCTTGAAGCGAGGCATGAACCTTCTCAACCTGAGCACAACCTGCATGATCAGGCATCTAAGTGCAAAGCACGAGCTGCAGTGGAGTACACACCTTCAAAACCAAGAAACGTCTCTGGCTCATCCTGCTTCCTCTTCTGCTGCAGTCTCGGCCGCTCCAGCCACATCTGTAGTGATACCGGCACCTGCCACCCCGCAAACAGACGATCTGTCAGCAACACCACCACCTGGGTCACCAACAACCATCTCCACAATGTCCCGTGGAAGCGTTCAGCTTTCCATCTCCCAAACACTTGAGAGGAAGAGGAAGTACCCCCCTACCCACCCGCGATCCCTGGCCCTGAATGCCAGCATTTCAAAATTATTGGCCTTTGAAATGCTGTCATTCCGTCTGGTGGAGACGCACAGTTTTAAAAACCTTATGTCGGTGGCTGTCCCACAGTACGTCGTGCCCAGCCGCCACTACTTTTCCAGGCAAGCCATCCCTTCCCTGCACAACCAAGTGGGGGAAAAAATCAGGTGTGCACTGCGCAACGCCATCTGTGCCAAGGTCCACCTAACTACAGATACGTGGACCAGTAAGCACGGTCAGGGGCGTTATATCTCCCTAACGGCACACTGGGTAAATGCAGTGGCGGATGGGCCTGAGGCGGATAGCAATTTGGCGCATGTCCTTCCACCACCGAGGATTGCAGGGCGCTTCAGTTTGCCTCCTGTTCCTAACTCCTCCTACTCCGCTTCCTCATCCTCTACCGCCTCCTCATCCGGACAGCGTAACACCTTCACCACCAACTTCAGCACGGCCAGGGGTAAACGACAGCAGGCAGTTTTACAACTTGCCTGTTTGGGGGACAAACCACACACCGCGCAGGAGTTGTGGAGGAGCATGGAACAGCAGACAAATGAGTGGTTGCTGCCAGCGAGCCTCAAGCCCGGCCTGGTGGTGTGCGATAACGGGCGAAATCTCATAGCAGCTCTGGGCCTAGCCGGTTTGACGCACATCCCTTGCCTGGCGCATGTGCTGAATTTGGTGGTGCAGAGGTTCCTTAAAAACTACCCCGATATGTCAGAGCTGCTGCAGAAAGTGCGGGCCGTTTGTGCGCACTTTCGGCGTTCTCACCCTGCTGCTGCTCGCCTGGCAGCGCTGCAGCGTAACTTCGGCCTTCCCGCTCACCGCCTCATATGTGACGTGCCCACAAGGTGGAACTCCACCTTGCACATGCTGGAAAGACTGTGCGAGCAGCAGCAGGCCATAGTGGAGTTTCAGCTGCAGCACGCACGCGTGAGTCGCTCTGCGGAACAGCACCACTTCACCACCAATAACTGGGCCTCCATGCGAGACCTGTGTGCCTTGTTGCGCTGTTTTGAGTACTCCACCAACATGGCCAGTGGCAATGACGCCGTTCTCAGCTTAACTATCCCACTTCTATGCCTCCTTGAAAAAACAATTCGGGCGATGATGGAAGAGGATGTGGCACAGGATGAGGAGGAGGAGGAGGATGAAGAGGTAACATTTCCAAGGCTTTCAGGGCAGTCATTCGCAAGGGGCTCCGAGGGTGGGTTCCTGCACACGCAAACGCCAGGGACGCAATTGTCCAGCAGGGGCACAGTTCTGGAGGATGAGGAGGATGAGGAGGAGGAGGAGCTGGAGGAGGAGATGGAACCATGTTCACAGCAGGGTGGCACCCAGGCCAGCTCATGGCCATCACTGGTGCGTGGCTGGGGGGATACAGAGGACACGGACCATACACCTCCCACAGAGGACAGCCTTTCGTTGCCTCTGGGCAGCCTGGCACACATGAGCGATTACATGCTGCAGTGTCTCCACAACGACCGCCGAGTTGCCCACATTCTAACTTGTGCTGATTACTGGGTGGCCACGCTGCTGGATCCCCGTTACAAGGACAACGTACCGTCCTTAATTCACTCACTGGAGCGCGATCGCAAGATGCGCGAGTACAAGCGCACGCTGGTAGACGCCATGCTGCTGGCATTCCCATCTGACAGCGGGGCCACAGTGGAAGCACAAGGCAGAGGAGGAGGAGGAGGAGGTCGCCAACGCAACCAGGGCACCGCCAGCACCTCAGAAGGCAGGGTTAGCATGGCCAAAATGTGGAAAAGCTTTGTCAGCACGCCACAACAAACAGCAGCACCAGCAGCTCAGATGGAACGTCTTAGCAGGAGGCAGCATTTTACCAACATGGTGGAGCAGTATGTGTGCACACGCCTACATGTAGTGAATGACGGGTCTGCCCCCTTCAACTTCTGGGTCTCCAAATTGGGCACATGGCCTGAGCTTGCCCTTTACGCCTTGGAGGTGCTGGCGTGCCCTGCAGCCAGTGTATTATCTGAACGGGTATTTAGCACGGCTGGGGGCGTTATAACAGACAAGCGCAGCCGCCTGTCCAGAGACAATGTGGACAAGCTCACGTTCATTAAAATGAACCAGGCATGGATCCCACGGGACTTTTCCGTACCTTATGCAGAATAGCAATGGATACCGACCTTACCCACCCATTGTTCCATTTTTGCTCTTTCTCACTCTTTTGGGGTGTACCCTCATTTAAAATTTGTGAAAAGAAGCAGTGTTGGCTACCTCGTCCTCCTCCTCAGGGCCAGATTAATGTAGGGGCTATTGGAGCTGCAGCTCCAGGCCCCTACCTTTTATATAGGCCCCGGGTTGGCCATATTCACTGTTACCGCTCTTCTGTCACTTGTAAACACAGAAGTCTGGCTTCTATGCTCGCTTCCCCAGGCAGCACCCTCAGAACCTCCCCACACAGCGTGAAGGCCGGACAAGGAGGGACAGTTGGCGATGCATGGATGTGTTTATGGGCTTCAGAGACAGCATCCCATGTTGAATTAGGCATGCATGGCTGCACCCTTCCTCCTCTGGGTGCATGGCAAGGCACGGCCCTAAGGCCCTTCAAAATCCTCAGCACCAAGCCCATGATGCTGTTAATCCGGCCCTGGTCCTCCTCCACCGCCGCTTCCACCTACACCGCCCATAGGTGTGCGCAGCCTATTGCATTAAGGTGTGCACCCCAAAGTTGAAATACACATGCATGTGTTTGCCAGCAGGGAGAGTAATGTATCGGGGCCATGTACCTGTAGGCAAGGAGAAATAGAGCAGAGCAGGTCCCAGGGAGATCTTTCCCATCTCCTCACTGGCAATGCTATGTGCCCTAGGTGATTAGGGTGTGCCCAGGCACACCCAGCACACCCTGTGCGCACGCCTATGTCACCGCCACATCCACCACCACCTCAACCTCCCTCCTACTCCATATGGGCCTCGTCCTTCAGAGATGAAGAAGAACATTGTTTTATTTTTCTGTTTTTTTTTTGTTGTTTTAAGTTATTTCCCTATCCACATTTGTTTGCAGAGCACTTGCCATGCTCTTAATTACGTTTTGCTGCCATTTGCAGCACTCTAGCCCTTTCCTTTGGTGTTTTAGAGCCATTTTAGTGCCTTAAAGTTCGGGTCCCCATTGACTTCAATGGGGTTCGGTGTCCGGGAAAAGTTCGGTAAAAGTCCGGGACACGGACCCGGACTTTTTTTTAAAGTTCGGCCGAACCCGTCGAACACGGACATCTAGGTGTCCGCTCAACCCTATCTGTGAGGCATCCTCAAACAGAAGGTGGAGGAGCGCAAGGTCTCTAACATCCACTAGCTCCATGATGTCATCATGGAGGAGTGGAATCGGACTCCAGTGGCAACCTGTGAAGCTCAGGTGAACTCCATGCCCAAAAAGGTTAAGGGAGTGCTGGAAAATAATGGTGGCCAAACAAAATATTGACACTTTGGACCCAATTTGGACATTTTCACCTAGGGGTATACACACTTTTGTTGCCAGCGGTTTAGACATTGATGGCTGTGTGTTGAGTTATTTTGAGGGGGCAGCAAATTTACACTGTTATACAAGCTGTACTCTCACTACTTTACATTGTAGCAAAGTGTCATCATTTCTTCAGTGTTGTCAAATGAAAAGATACAATAAAATATTTACGAAAATGTGAGGGGTGTACCCACTTTTGTGAGATACTGTGTGTGTGTGTGTGTGTGTGTGTATATGTATGTGTATATATATATATATATATAGTGAACAAAATTATAAATGCAACACTTTTGTTTTTGCCCCCATTTTTCATGAGCTGATCTCAAAAATCTAAGACTTTTTCTATGTACACAAAAGGCCTATTTATCTCAAATACTGTTCACAAATCTAAGTCTGTGTTAGTGAGCCTTTCTCCTTTGCCAAAATAATCCATCCACCTCACTGGTGTGGCATATAAAAATGCTGATTAGACAGCATGATTATTGCACAGGTGTGCTCTAGGCTGGCAACAATAAAAGGCCACTCTAAAATGTGCAGTTTTATCCCACAGCACAATGCCACAGATGTCGCAAGTTTGAGGGAGCGTGCAATTGGCATGCTGACTGCAGGAATGTCCACCAGAGCTGTTGCCCGTGAATTGAATGTTCATTTCTCTACCATAAGCCATCTCTAAAGGCGTTTCAGAGAATTCGGCAGTACATCCAACCGGCCCCATAGCCGCAGACCATGTGTAACCACACCAGCCCACCTCACAGGTGTGGCATATCAAGATGCTGATTAGACAGCATGATTATTGCACAGGTGTGCCTTAGGCTGGCCACAATAAAGGCCACTCTAAAATGTGCAGTTTTACTGTATTGGGAATGGGTGGGGGGTTCCGGGGTCCGAAAACCAGTCAGTGTGACCACCATTTGCCTCACGCAGTGCAACACCTCTCCTTCACATAGAGTTAATCAGGTTGTTGATTGTGGCTTGTGGAATGTTGGTTCACTCCTCTTCGATGGCTGTGCGAAGTTTCTGGATATTGTCAGGACCTGGAACACGCTGTGGTATACAAAGAAAAAAAGAAACAGAGCTATCCCCTGTGTGCCATAATCCTAATTACTAAGAAGAAAAAGGTATATATATATAAGTTGCGCTATAAAGTGAAATACATATGTGATAATGTAATGATGTAATAAAGTCCAAATAGAGTCCAATATGGGTAAAACAGCACGTTTGATGAAATATTCTGTACAGGTACCACTTACCAAAGGTGAATAGTATATAGGCCCAAAATACTTCAAAGGATCCACAGGAACCAGATATCAATCGGACTCCGTATATATAGATGGATCTCCTCAGTGTTGGGTATTCATGTGGAATAAATAAATAAAAAACGCCATAGCGTAAAACCACAATAAATTGAATAAAACACCCCGAGTGATGGGAATATCAGGGAAGTGTTGGAGTGTAGATAGAAGACACACCACCTCAAATCTTGTGAAAATACTCCTTACCAGAGTAATAAATTGTGCAGAGAAGAGAAAAAGGACCTCCCCCAGTAGGACTGCAGCTTACCAAAGACAAACCATATAAAGCATATAGGTCCCAATCGTGTCACCAAAAAGGGCTGACATATGAATGCCCTTACCAGCTCCAGAAATTGAAAGGCAGAAAAGATCCAAATCCGACTGAGTACTTCAACTGATGGCACAGCTCCAGATATATGTCAAAGCAGATCAAACACTTCCAATGGGGATGCTAGTAGAGGCTCGGAATACAGGGGGTATCAGCCATGAATAAAAGAGAGGTAGACCATAGCGTAAAACCCCACAAACAAGTTTATTAAAGAAAGGGCAAACACTTACAAGCATGAAGATCACAATGGTCAGAAGAGGAAGGTAAATGAGCCGCCGGCCGGACGGCTCCACTCGCCCGTTCCTTCGTGAGACTGTAGCGTATGGGTGACGTCAGCACGCCGTGACCTGACGCGTTTCATCAGAGATGATGTTCTCAAAGGTACGGGCGGCATGCTGACGCCACCTATAAATAGCCAATAGGCCCGCCAAATCGATAACCGGAAGTTCCCTTACTGCCATGTTGAGTGTGGTATCCCGGAACCGGAAATGATTGCGCTACCCGGAACCAGAAAATGGGCACCGTGGTATAAAACTAGAATGGTAAACAGCAGAAACTAATGGAACATAGTGCCGTGAACCAAAAAAAAAAAAGAGGGCATAACTAAAAACATATAAATCAATCATTGCTGACTCAAATAAGCCATACATAATTTGATCATATACCAATTATATGGGAACTTCCGGTGATGGACTCGTAACCCAAAAGTAAGCAAATATAGCTCTATAGCGCTGAACAGTGATGCCCTCAAGGTTACACATATAAAAATAATAAGAAACCAGATGGACATCTCCCCACGCTGTGGGTATATATTCTATACCGTTAAAATACATAATCATAATATAAATGACACATTATGTAATATCTAGGCATGAACCAAATCTATATCTAGATCATGCATAGATATAATAAAATATAATAAAAAAGGGGGGGGAGGGGAAGGGGGGGAGGAATAGGCCAAATAATAAATTTAAAACAAAAATAAAGGAATAATGAATGAGAACCTCAATCAGAAACACACCTAAGAGTTGTCAATGAACGCATTAATCTCTGTATCTACGTTTAACCCAAAGGGTGTGTAACTTTTAACCTTGTAAATCCAGGACATCTCAAGGCGAGAGATGCCTCTGGTCAACGGTTCCCCCCTCCAATGGGGTGTAAATTTGTCTATTCCCAAAAACACCGTATTTTTCGGATTGCTGTTGTGGACCTGTGCGTAGTGTTTAGAAACTGAATGTTTCGGAAAGGCCTTCCGAATATTGGCCACATGTTCATTTAGTCTAACATTCAGTGGACGCTTGGTCCTACCAATGTATTGGTAGCCACAAGGGCACTGAAGCATATAGACTACTCCCTTGGTGGCACAAGATATAAATGGTTCTATATCATGTGTTTTACCAGTGCTATGGGAGATGAAGTTTTTGGTATTACGCTTCTTAATTGCATTAAGGGAACAGATTTGGCACCTGTTGCAACGGTAATAACCAGTAAGTTGGTTTAAAAAGGTAGCTTTGGGTTGAGGAGGCTCAAGTACGTTCGGAGCTAACTGATTCCTCAAGGACATTGCACCTCTAAAAATGACTCTGGGTTTATCAGGCAAGGACAAACCCAGAACTGGGTCATTATTTAGAATGTGCCAATGTCGGCGGAATAGATTTTTTATGGCCATGTGTTGGCTCGAGAAGGAGGTAATAAAGGGTGCGGCAGAAGATGTAAATGTGGTGTTGGAGTGATCTGCCCTCCGTGGTTTCAGGAGTTGTACCCTGTCTTGTGATTGAACCTCCTTGAGTGTCTCTTGGAGGAATTCATAACTGTACCCCTTTTCTAAAAATCTGTTGGTTAGAACCTCGGCCTGGGACAAAAATTCTAGATGGTCAGAGCAATTCCTCCTAATGCGGAGGTATTGTCCCTTTGGTACCGCCTTTAGCCAGGGGTCGTGATGACAGCTGTCAACAGGGATATAAGCATTTCTGTCGGTAGCCTTAAAATAGGTGGATGTTACAAACCGATTATCTTTGACAGAAATGGTTATATCCAGAAAGTGGATGGTGGATTGGCTGCTTTCATAGTTGAATTGAATACCTCTTGAGTTGGAGTTTAACAGCTCCATGAAGGTCATTAAGTCCTGCTGATAACCATCCCAGAGGAGGAGGACGTCATCAATATACCTAGCCCACAGCATCAGCTGCGGCCCTTGATGGGCATAGATGACATCCTCCTCCCACTGTGCCATAAACAAATTGGCAAGGGATGGGGCATATTTGGCCCCCATAGCCACCCCCGTTATTTGACGGTAAAACCGCCCATCGAACCAAAAATAGTTGTGATGGGTGGCATACTCAAGTAGTCTCATAATGAAACAAATTTGCTGCGAGGGAATGTCAGAGTCTCTCTCTAGGAACATCCTCACAGCCTCGAGACCAAGATGGTGTGGGATAACGGTATAGAAAGATGAAACGTCTGCCGTTACCATCCAAAGGTTGGCAGTGGGAGTCAAACCCGACAGCAGATTTAAGACATGAGTCGTATCCCTGACATACGACGGAGTTTTTTGAGGGTAGAGACTAAAACGAGGGGGAAGGCTGGAGCTTCAGCCCATCTGTATTTTAGAGACAATAAAGGGCATGTAAATTCCACAGTATTGTTTCAGATTATGTTTCATATATTAGATAATGAATATTCTCCCATAATTACCTATGGTTCCAGAAAAGACTGGATAAAGGAGGACGGTAGTGTGGCGGGTAACACAGTCGGCAAGCAAAATCTTGTCTAATAAAGAGAAATATATACATACAGTGGGTACGGAAAGTATTCAGACCCCTTTAAATTTTTCACTCTTTGTTATATTGCAGCCATTTGCTAAAATCATTTAAGCTCATTCTTCTTCCTCATGAATGTACACATAGCACCCCATACTGACAGAAAAACACAGAATTGTTGACATTGTTGCAGATTTATTAAAAAAGAAAAACTGAAATATCACATGGTCCTAAGTATTCAGACCCTTTGCTGTGACACTCATATATTTAACTCAGGTGCTTTCCATTTCTTCTGATCATCCTTGAGATGGTTCTACACCTTCATTTGAGTCCAGCTGTGTTTGATTATACTGATTGGACTTGATTAGGAAAGCCACACACCTGTCTATATAAGACCTTCCAGATCACAATGCATGTCAGAGCAAATGAGAATCATGAGGTCAAAGGAACTGCCTGAAGAGCTCAGAGACAGAATTGTGGCAAGGCACAGATCTGGCCAAGGTTGCAAAAAGATTTCTGCTGCACTTAAGGTTCCTAAGAGCACAGTGGCCTCCATAATCCTCAAATGGAAGACGTTTGGGACGACCAGAACCCTTCCTAGAGCTGGCCGTCCGGCCAAACTGAGCTATCGGGGGAGAAGAGCCTTGGTGAGAGAGGTAAAGAAGAACCCAAAGATCACTGTGGCTGAGCTCCAGAGATGCATTCAGGAGATGGGAGAAAGTTGTAGAAAGTCAACCATCACTGCAGCCCTCCACCAGTCGGGGCTTTATGGCAGAGTGGCCCAATGGAAGCCTCTCCTCAGTGTAAGACACATGAAAGCCCGCATGGAGTTTGCTAAAAAATACCTGAAGGACTCCAAGATGGTGAGAAAAGAGATTCTCTGGTCTGATGAGACCAAAATAGAACTTTTTGGCCTTAATTCTAAGCGGTATGTGTGGAGAAAACCAGGCACTCCTCATCACCTGTCCAATACAGTCCCAACAGTGAAGCATGGTGGTGGCAGCATCATGCTGTGGGGGTGTTTTTCAGCTGCAGGGACAGGACGACTGGTTGCAATCGAGGGAAAGATGAATGCGGCCAAGTACAGGGATATCCTGGACAAAAACCTTCTCCAGAGTGCTCTGGACCTCAGACTGGGCCGAAGGTTTACCCTCCAACAAGACAATGACCCTAAGCACTAGGGATGATCGAACTTTTGAAAAGTTCGGTTCGGCCAGAACATCCGAACTTCCCGAAAGTTCGGCCCGGATTTCAGAACCCCATTGAAATCAATGGGACCCGAACTTCGGTAATCAAAAAACACCATTTTTAAGCCCTAAAACCCAATAAATGCCCATAAAATGTCCCTAGGGTTCTGGGTCATGCCCCATTAACTATTAATCACACAAAAAAAGTTCTTAAAAAGTGTCATTTTTCATAAAAAAGCCAATTATTGAAAAAAAAAAAAATAAGAGAGATTTTTTGATTTTGAATTTAGTTTTTGGGGGGTCTAAAAAGTGTACATGTGAAGTTTCAGCTCTGTAGCATGTCCAGAACCATGATAGAAAAAAAAGATAATTTTTCAGTAGAACAGGGATGTGGGACCCTCCTTTTACACCTATATGATCTTTTTTTTCTGGTTCTGGACATGCTACAGAGCTGAAACTTCACAGGTACACATTTTAGACCCCCCAGACACAAAATCACACAAAAAAAGTTCTTAAAAATTGTCATTTTTGATAAAAAAGCCAATTATTGAAAAATAAAAAAAAAAAAAAAGAGATTTTTTGATTTTTACTTTGGATTTCGTATCTGGGGGGTCTAAAAAGTGTACATGTGAAGTTTCAGCTCTGTAGCATGTCCAGAACCATAAAAAAAAGATCGTTTGTATTAGAACACTTTCAGCACAGGAGTTTTCACACCTTGCCGGTTTAATAGCAGGCATTTTTTTGGGTTCTTTGCAGTCAGGAAAAACATCTGAACTTGTGTATAGTGGTACTGTGCACAAGTTCTGATGTTTTGCCTGCCTCCAAAAACCCCCAAAAAATGCCAGCAAAAACACACCTGGGCATTTTTTTTTTTTGACGCTAGCTTTTTTTTTATTTTTGGCATTATTTTGGGTTCTTTTGAGGCAGGCAAAATATCTGAACTTGTGTATAGTTGTGTATATACACACATACATATATTTATATACACACCTAGACATATATAGGTGTGATAGTAGCAGAAATATATGCTTGCGCTAATGAAATCATTTACAGTAATATATTTCTGCTACTATCACACCTATATATGGCTAGGTGTCTATATACATATAATTATGTGTGTATATATACCACTATACACAAGTTCAGCGTCAAAAAAAAAATGCCCAGGTGTGTTTTTGCTGGCATTTTTTGGGTTCTTTGCAGTCAGGAAAAACATCTGAACTTGTGTATAGTGGTACTGTTCACAAGTTCAGATGTTTTGCCTGCCTCCAAAAACCCCCAAAAAATGCCAGCAAAAACACACCTGGGCATTTTTTTTTTGACGCTAGTTTTTTTTGGCATTTTTTGGGGTTCTTTTGAGGCAGGCAAAACATCTGAACTTGTGTATAGTGTTATATATACACACATAATTATATGTATATAGACACCTAGCCATATATAGGTGTGATAGTAGCAGAAATATATTACTGTAAATGATTTCATTAGCGCAAGCATATATTTCTGCTACTATCACACCTATATATGGCTAGGTGTCTATATACATATAATTATGTGTGTATATATACCACTATACACAAGTTCAGATGTTTTGCCTGCCTCAAAAGAACCCCAAAAAATGCCAAAATAAACGCTAGCGTCAAAAAAAAAATGCCCAGGTGTGTTTTTGCTGGCATTTTTTGGGAGTTTTTGGAGGCAGGCAAAACATCAGAACTTGTGCACAGTACCACTATACACAAGTTCAGATGTTTTTCCTGACTGCAAAGAACCCAAAAAAATGCCTGCTATTAAACCGGCAAGGTATGAAAAAAAGAACTTTTTTTGTGTGATTTCGTATCTGGGGGTCTAAAAGGTGTACCTGTGAAGTTTCAGCTCTGTAGCATGTCTAGAACCATAAAAAAAAGGATTGTTTGTATTAGAACACTTTCAGCACAGGGGGTTGGCTTCTCTTCTTGGTTTTCACACCTTGCCGGTTTATTAGCAGGCATTTTTTTGGGTTCTTTGCAGTCAGGAAAAACATCTGAACTTGTGTATAGTGGTACTGTGCACAAGTTCAGATGTTTTGCCGAATTCCGAACTTTTTGGGCAAAAAGTTCTAAATTCGGCCGAACCTCGAACACCCAATGTTCGGGCCGAACCGATGGTGGACCCGAGCCGTTCGATCATCCCTACTAAGCACACAGCTAAAATAACGAAGGAGTGGCTTCACAACAACTCCGTGACTGTTCTTGAATGGCCCAGCCAGAGCCCTGACTTAAACCCAATTGAGCATCTCTGGAGAGACCTAAAAATGGCTGTCCACCAACGTTTACCATCCAACCTGACAGAACTGGAGAGGATCTGCAAGGAGGAATGGCAGAGGATCCCCAAATCCAGGTGTGAAAGACTTGTTGCATCTTTCCCAAAAAGACTCCTGGCTGTATTAGATCAAAAGGGGGCTTCTACTAAATACTGAGCAAAGGGTCTGAATACTTAGGACCATGTGATATTTCAGTTTTTCTTTTTTAATAAATCTGCAACAATGTCAACAATTCTGTGTTTTTCTGTCAGTATGGGGTGCTATGTGTACATTCATGAGGAAGAAGAATGAACTTAAATGATTTTAGCAAATGGCTACAATATAACAAAGAGTGAAAAATTTAAGGGGGTCTGAATACTTTCCGTACCCACTGTATGTCTATATACATATGTGTCTCCATTTGATTTAACATTGTATATATAAATCCTTGCATTTTAGTTTATAGTCTACCATTTTACCTTGTATTATCGACAGAGGTCAAACTTGCGTCTCAAGCCGCTATCTTGTTATCCAAATATAATGAATGATATATATATATTTTCCGATAAGAAGTTCCACTGGACTTTTTGTGTCAATTTAATCTATAATCAAGGCCAAGTATATAGTGAATTAGACTTTGGAAAAGATTATATAGCTATATTTCATCTAGGATTCTATATACTTACATGTTTCTATATATCTCCCTAAGAGGTTTTTATGTTCTGCCCATGATGGTATATCGCAGCAGAATTCACCACATGGATCTATGTCTATTTATTCCAGTCAGTGGAAGTAGGGGAAGGATTAGTCCTCTTCCAACAGATGGCACTAAGGGGAGGATAAAATACATATCTATAATCCCAAAGGTATTGTCAAAAGGTATGAGATCTCTGCCTTAGATTTACTTACTATGCCACGTGTCTCCGCCAACTTACTGACCGTCCTGCAAAAGTCTCCATTTGGTGTGCGGGCTATATACCCCCTAACACACTGGCCGCTAATCGGCTCAGGTGTTGCCGTACTGATTGCGGCGCACTGGATGTGCGTCATTCATTTCCCTCCATTCATTATCGCGGCGCACCAGAAATACGTCCAATGTTTACTTCCGGCGGCTGCGTTCGTTGGGACGCATATCCGCCGGAAGAGGAGAGACAAAGCGGGTCAGGTGGAAGAGGCATTCGCTCACCAACAACCCATGATCTTTATGTCATTTATGGTAAGCCCAGGATATTTTATCAACTTGGGAGTTAATTTAGGCATATTTATTAAATACATACTAAAGTTCTCTAGTTTGTGCCTAATATATGTTTTAAGTGTAATAAAAATGCTTTCTCTTTGACTTGATCGAGCCATTTGGTCCCAAGAGTTATAATGATTTGCACAAAAATGCTATTTTAATTTGTTTTTAGATATTTATTTGGATGCTGGTATTCCCTCTGCTATGCGTATCTGTAGCTCATATATTTTAAATAGTTGTTTAATAAATATTACATTACAGAAAAGAAATAGGGCACCAGCAAAGGTAAATAAACATCAGGGATTATTTTTAAGCCTGCGCTGTTGGATAAAAATATATAGAAATATTTTTTCTTAAGTTTAAGATGTCATACATTAAAATATTTAGAGTTGAGAAGCAAAGTGTATGTAGGTTTAGTTAATCATAGCTGTGCATTTTTTTTGAGAAAAAAAATATTAAGTTCAGACTTTACTCAATAAGAGCTTTTTAAAGCAGCAGAATATTTCCCCTGAGCCTACACTATAT